>NC_134691.1:224047892-224377475 GCF_050947455.1 Rhinoderma darwinii
CAGTAAACTGATCTAAATTTAGTCCATCATAAGTAGGGGAACCTCTCTGGATCAGGGACTCAGTTTGGATGTATGATAACTACAGTCACATTTGTGTATGTTACACCAAGTATATATAAAATTAAAAAAAAGCAGTAGAGATTGTGCCCCTTGATCAAACCTGGCATGAGAAATAGGGGTTGTTCCGTGCAAAACATGACTGGATAGTTGGCAGGAATAGAATTTGGAGGTGAGGACGGTGAGAAAATGGGAGGAGCAACAAAAGGTTATAAAGTGGATACGTTTTTTTAATCCCTCTGCTCAGCATAAATCAGGGACTTCCAAATTGAGTGGAACTGGGAAAACCAATCCTGCTAGACAGGAGGAGCACGAGGGCGGTTGGAGCGGCACTAAGATGAGTAACCCAATGTTAGCGGAAATACTTGCTGCGGTTAATAAAAGCAATGAAGCATTGGCTAATATCACATCTCAGATTGGGGAAATTAAAAGTGATATCTCAATAATTCGAGATGAAATTAACAAAATGAGAGAACGTGTTAAAGATGCAGAACAGAGAATAAGTGATATATAAGATAACTTAAATAAAATAATGCGTGATTTGGACGACATCAAGAAGGAGAATTGTAAATTACAAAAGAAAATGGTTGATATGGAAGATAAGAGCAGGAGAGCAAACTTGAGAATTTTGAGTCCCATATGGAATGGAAGATAAGGATTGTATGGCATACGTCCAAAAGTGGATAGTGGAGAAAGTGGGCAGAGGGGCGATTTCTGAATTTTTCTGTGCAGAGCGGGCTCATAGAGTGCCTGGTAAATGAAAGATCCCAGGAGAACACCCTCAGACCATAATCTCAAAGATACATTGCTATAAGGATAAGGAAGTAATACTGAGGAAATTCAGAGAGATGCATCTTCAAGAAATTAATAGTTCTAAAGTCATGGTCTTCTTAGACAACTTAGTGGCTACGCAGAAGCAAAAATAAATTATTTTTTTACATGAAAAAGAGATTAAGAGAGGAGATCATCAAATACGCTCTGTTATACCCAGCTAAATTGTGAGTCACCAGCAGACTCTTTTTTTTTTAGTCCCCAAAAGCAGTGGAAACTCCTGAAGCGGAATCCCCATCCACAGCGTTGCCAACGCTGTGACCGGGGATTCCACTCCAGGAGAAGATCCTGTCGTCTGTGTCCATATATGGACAATGATGTCATTGGCTTCTCCTGGAGTGCAATTCCCGGTCACAGCGTCTGCAACGCTGTGGATGGGGATTCCGATTCAGGAGTTTCCCCTGATGTCACTGTCCATATATAGACAGAGACATCAAGGAGCGCTCCAGGAGCGGAATCAGTGGCGGATTAAGTAGACGATGGGTCCTGGGCTGTTACCCAAACTTGGGCCCCCTTGCGCACCGCCGCCCTGCCACACCGTAAATATTTTTAACACTACCTATTTGAGCAAGCATTAACAAATGGGTGTTACGATTCCCCTTGTCACAAGGCTGTGTCCCTACAACTGACAGTATCACACTGTGCACGGACACATCCTCCTGACACGGGGAATTGTCTATCAGTCCTGGACTGCAGAAAGACTTTTTGTGAAATACAAGGCTTTCCTATAATAAACATGTCGGAAGACGTGACGGATTTTCTATAAATCTAGTGACTCACATGTGACAACGTCTCAGATTCTAGTAGTTTTTTTCCTCTTTTCTTCTCCATCCGGTCCAGAGCTCATGAAGACTTCTCCCGGCCATGACTGATTCCTGCAGAATTTGCCACTCAGATGTCTGAGGCTCCTCACTTTTCCAACATTTCCACACCTATAAATGAAAATAAAGTTTATCATGGTGCCACATAGTGTGCCCCTAAATATAATAGCACCAAACATTGCGCGCCTGAATATAATAATACCGCACACTGTAAAACACCACATACACACAGCCCACTGTACATAGTGCCACACACAGCCCCCTGTACACAGTGCCGCACACAGCCCCCTGTACATAGTGCCACACACAGCCCCTGTAGATATTACACCCCCCCTATAGATAGCGCCACACACAGCCCCCTGTACATATTACACCGCCCCTCATAGATAGCGCCACACACAGCCCCCTGTACATAGTGCCACACACAGCCCCCTGTACATAGTGCCACACACAGCCCCTGTACATAGTGCCACACACAGCCCCCTGTGGATATTACACCCCCCCCCCATAGATAGCGCCACACACAGCCCCCTGAAGGTATCACACATTCCCCCCCCCCCCCCGTAGAGAGCGTTACACACAGCCCCCTATAGATACAAATGAATATCCCCCCAAACGGAAATCTTTAGCAAAGTTTCCATCACCATTGAGATCAATGGTGATGCAAACGGAAGCTAAGGTTTCCATTTGCCATTCCGTTGAGGGGTTAACCAGATAGAACCCCTCAATGGAAGGGCAGAGGTGATGTGAACAGGGCCTTATATACAGGGCCCTAGATACAGGACCCATGTGCATGTATGATACTGTTTGTTGGACCCTATATCTAATATAGGCTTAGATACAGGGTGCAGCAGACAGTATTCTTATGCAGTATAAAAGGGGCCCTGTATCTAAGCCTAACACATGGTAGGCTTTAAAGACTGTCCAGTCCCTAAACATTGATGGCCTATCCTCAGTATAGGCCATCAATAGCTGATGGGTTGGGGTCCGACACCCGGGACCCCCGCCAATCAGTTGTTTTGAAGGGGTTGCAGCCGCTCGTACGAGGGCTGCTTCCCCTTCATTTCCCTCACTTGCTCACACTGTGAATCGCTGACACGTCCGTGTCGGCAATTCAGTGTGAGAAAGTGACCGGAATGAAGGGGAAGCAGCGCTCGTACGAGCTGCTGCAACCCCTTCAAAACAGCTGATTGGCGGGCGTCCCGGGTGTCTGACCCCAACCCATCAGCAAGACACCAACATTAAACTTACCTCCTCTTCGGCCGCAGGTCCTCACTCCATGAAGTGTCGGGATGCTGTGCGCTGCGCTGTGACGTCAGGACCTCCGATGCGCTCCAGGAAGAGGAGGGGTAAGTACTGTCAGTTACTATGGTAACAGGGGCCCGTGTAGTTTATTACATAGGCCTCAGTTACTATAGTAACTTTTCATTGATGTGTGAATGTGGCTGCCGCTAGCATCGGGGCCCCCTCCGGTGCTAGCGACGCCACACCGGGCATGAGGGGGGCCGTGCGATCATGTGTGGTTCGGCCGGCCATGGGCCCCCCGGGAGCCTTGGGCCCCGGGCGGCCGCCCGAACCGCCCTAATGATAATCCGCCACTGAGCGGAATCCGCAGCCACACGGGGATTCCGATCCTTCAGGGAGCTACAGTGGCGCTGGTAGATAGCAGAGTAGGGAGATACTTCACTGCTCTGCTATAGTACCATCGCTATTTCTGTAGCCCTCATGCCCTGTATCGCTGCTAGCATAACCCCCATAAATATCAACCCCACAGAAACCACTTGCCTCTGAGAAGTATATGAATATAACAGCTGCTTCTCTAGTGATCGCCAATTACTGCTATGGTCCAAAAGAAAAAATTGTGAAATAATGAAAACCCAAAAATACCACTATATTGACAGTGCATTTAAACATTAGTACATATAACTTAAAGTGACAGTGCTAAAAGTAGAAAATTCATAATAATTGCAAATAATTAATAATATTTCTGATAAATTATATAAGTGCATATACGGATGTAGCCATCTTCATCTTGACTGATAACTTGCTGCAACGTGATACCACACAACAAAAGCCATTGAAAAACTCAAGATAAATGATCTTGCCACTGTGTATTTAATGCGTTAAAGGTCAAGGTAAAGACGGCTACATCTGTAACTAAGATGATAAAGTGAATATAAATATTTTTTTATTTTTTTCAAATTATATAATATACATGAAAAAGTCACATCAATTCATAATATAATGAAACATCATTGGGTCAATGCAGTAAATTTCACAAAGCATTAGCAGGAAATTAATATACTAGTCCTTCTCAATTAATTAGAATATCATCAAAAAGTTAATTTATTTCAGTAATTCAATCCAAAAAGTGAAACTCATATTATAGAGATTCATTACACACAGAGTGATCTATTTCTGCCATTTTTTGTTTTAATGTTTGTTGATTATGGCTATCAGTTAATGAAAACCCCAAATCTAGTGTCTCAGAAAATTAGAACATTAAATAAGCCCAATTTCAAAAATGCGACATGGCATGGAGGTGATCAGCCTGTGGCGCTGCTGAGTATCACGATGCGGGGTGTGGACCCACTGGGCCGTACTGCGTAGCGGGACGGCAGCTGGCCAAACAGGGAAAGTACAGAGTCAATAGTTCAGAGAGGACACCTGAGGCAACATAGACAGTAGCAAGGCAGGCACCGCTGGGACCAGGCGGTGTGTAGACGTCCGGTGTGGCGTAGCAGAACAGGCGTGGAACGCAGCACAATACGGCAACAGCTCAGCACGGCACTAGATCAGGATAGCACCGGAACAGGATACAGAATACAGGAACAGGGAACACTAGGAAACTGGAAGACACTAGTGGACCATTAACACGACAAACTTTGGGTAACGAACAAAGCTCTGGCAAGGAACAAGAGGGCAGAGCCCCTTTTATAGCCAAGAGCAGGACTTCCTGCAATATGCGCGCACTGGCCCTTTAAGACGGTGCACGCGCGCATTCCGGAGACAGTCTCGATATCCAGAAGTAAGTGTCAACACCTCACAGGAGGACGACGCTGCATCCAAGTCGGATGTTGGATGTCCATGGCCACGGCCGTCGAGGGGTAAGTCAGAGCGACGGGCCGTGGCCATAGACGTTACAGTATCCCCCCTCTTACGCTCCCTCTTCTTGGGACCAGAACGGAAGAGAAACTTCCTCATGAGGACAGGTGCATCGATGTTCTCCTCTGGCTCCCAAGACCTCTTCTGGACTGAACCCCCTCCACTCCACTAAATAAAATGTCCTTCCTCCCACCTTCTTGGTGGCCAGAATCTCCCTTACATCAAAAATCCCAGATCAGCTGCCAGGGACCACTACGGAACTAGGAGTCCTGGAGCAGCGGTGCAGGACCATGGGCTTCAGCAAGGAGACATGGAAGGAGTTAGGAATATTCAGGGTAGGGGGCATTCGCAGCTTGTAAGATACCGGGTTGATCTGTAGCAGGATTTCGAAGGGTCAGAGAAACCTAGGAGTAAATTTGCAAGACGGCACCCTCAGCCGGATATTCCTTGAAGACAACCAGACTTTAGTACCTGGAAGAAACTGAGCCCGTCTTCTTGCAACTGCCTTTCTCTTCATGCGGTCCACCACCAGCAGGATAGAAGATCGGGTCTGTTGCCATATTTGCAGAAAGTCCCTGAAGGTCGAGTCAGCTGCAGACACCTGGGACATAGTAAAGACAGGAAGAGGTATACGAGGATGTTGGCTGTAGATGATGAAGAATGGACTGGAAGTGGTAGACTCACTAGTGTGGTTGCTATAAGAGAACTATGCCTACGGGAGCAGCTGCACCCAGTCATCATGCCGCCTGGAAACAAAGTGACGCAGATAGTTCTCCATAATCTGGTTAACCCTCTCGACTTGCCCATTGGACTGGGGATGATAGGCCGAAGAGAAGTCCAATTTTACACCGAGGAGACCGCAGAGTGCTCTTCAAAACTTCGAGGTGAACTGCACCCCTCAGTCCGAGACAATATGTAGGGGCAAGCCGTGGAGATGGAAGATGTGTTTAATGAATAGGTCAGCCAATCGCGTAGCAGACGGCAGACCGGTCAAGGGAACGAAATGAGCCATCTTAGGGAATCGATCCACCACCACCCAGATCACACTGCAACCTGCAGAAGGAGGAAGGTCCGTGACAAACTCCATTGCGACATGCTGCCAGGGAGCAACAGGCACAGGCAGTGGTTGGAGCAGGCCAGCAGGTCTGGAGTGAGCAACTTTATTTGCTGCGCATACCGTGCATGAGGAGACAAAGTCCATAACATCTTCTTTAGGCAGCGTGGGCCACCAGAACTGACGGGCGATTAGAGCTTGGGTCTTAGGAGAACCCGCGTCACCTGTCAGCTTAGAAATGTGACCCCAGCAAAGAATTCTTCCTCTTTCTGCCAGATGCACAAAAGTCCTTCCCGGAGGAATATCTCTAACTTGGGGTTCACAGAGAAGAAGCAGGAAGGATCAATAATATTCTGTGGGGACTCCACAGTGTCCTCAGTTTCAAAAGACCTAGACAAGGCGTTGGCCCTCACATTCTTGTCGGTAGTGGAGTTAGAACCGGAACCGAGCAAAGAACAACGACCACCTGGCTTGACGAGGATTCAACCGCTGGGCCGTCTGTAGGTAGGTCAAGTTCTTGTGATCCGTGAAGACCAGTATAGGATGAACTGTGCCCCCCAGTAGATGTCTCCACTCCTGCAGAGCCAGTTTGATGGCCAGTAAGTCCCGATCCCAAATCGAGTAGTTGCGCTCTGCAGAAGAAACCAGCTTGGAATAGTAGCCACATACCACAGCCTTGCCTTTTGAACCTCTCTGGAAAAACAGAGCACCAGTACCAACAGAGGAAGCTTCCACCTCTAATGAAAACTGTAGGGATACATCAGGGTGGTGAAGAATAGAGGCTGACGTGAAGGCTTTCTTTAAAGATTCAAATGCGACTTCTGCCTCCGGAGTCCACACTTTGGCATTCATACCATTTTTAGTGAGGGTGGAGATGGGAGCAGTTAAAGATGAGAAGATGGGGATGAACAGCCGGTAGAAGTTGGTGAATCCCAGGAAGCGTTGCATAACCCTTAAGCTTTTGGGACGTGGCCACTCCAGGACAGCCTTTACCTTCTCAGGGTCCATCTTGGGGCCCTGATCGGAGATGATATAGCCCAGGGAGGATAGGGACTACTTCTCAAACACAGACTTCTACAGCTTGGCATAAAGATGATTCTCCCTTAGATGAAGCAACACCTGGCGGACATGACTTTGATGAGTTACTGGATCTGGGGAAAAAAATCTAAATGTCATCGAGATACACCACAACTCAAACATAAAGGAGATCACGAAAAATGTAATTGACAAATTCTTGAAACATCACGGGGGCGTTACGCAGGCCGAAGGGCATAACTAGATATTCGTAGTGCCCATCACGAGTATTAAAAGCAGTCTTCCACTCGTCACCTCGACGAATCCAGATCAGATTGTAGGCCCCCCGCAGGTCCAGTATAGAAAAAAAAATTGCCCCCCGTATGCGATCAAACAGTTCAGAAATCAAAGGGTACCTGTTCTTCACCGTGATCTGATTCAGACCTCGATAGTCAATGCAAGGTCGTAGCGATTCATCTTTCTTCTTGACAAAGAAGAACCCAGCTCCGGCCGGGAATGAGGATTTACGAATGAAGCTCCTCTCCAGATTCTCCTTAATATAGGCCGACATAGACAGGGTCTCTGGCAAGGAGAGAGGGTACACTCTACCGCGAGGAGGGGACGACTCAGGGACCAAGTCGATCGGACAATCAAATGCTCGGTGTGGCGGCAAGGTCTCAGCCTCCTTTTTATTGAAGGCGTCGGAGAATATGGAGAAACAAGAAGGCAACCTTGCCAATGACTGAAGCGGAGAAGTCTGTAGTGGCTGGATATGACCCAGACAGCGGTCAAGACACTTCAGACCCCACTGGAGAACCTCTCCGGAGTTCCAATCCAGGACTGGGGTGTGCAAACGAAGCCAAGGCAAATTCAGCAGCACGGGGTTGACGGCCTTGGACAGGAAAAACAGGGAGATGAGCTCTGCATGAAGAGCTCCTACTTGGAGTCTTAACGGCTTGGTCACAGACTCAACTGGGTCAGGCAATGGCAGTCCATCTACCGAGGCAACGATCAACGGCCTTTCTAGCAGGACAGTAGGCAACTGAAGAAGATCCACAAGGTCTTGGCAGATGAAGTTGGCTGCAGAGCCAGAGTCCAGGTAGGCAGAGACCGGATGGGACCCCTCGCCAGCAATGATGGTTACAGGAATGAACAGTTTGGAAGAGAGTTCTCGATTAAATGCAGTGACGCCCAGGGTTGTCTCTCCAACCAAACCTAGGCACTGGGTTTTTTTGGCTTCTGAGGACACAGACGCACGACATAGCCAGCGAGGCCACAATATAAACAGAGTCCAGAGGCGCGCCTGCGCTGTTTTTCCTGGACGGACAATTTTAGCCGTTCCACTTGCATCGGAACCTCGGGCAAAGCAATAGAAGCAGGCAAGAGGGGTTGCTGGAAATTGGGCGCCTGTCTAGGAAGCCGTCTCTCCTGATGAACCTCATGAGATCTCTCCCTCAGCCTTATGTCCACCCATGTGGCAAGCAGAATCAAGTCATCCATGGCAGGTGGCAGATCTCGAGCGGCCAGTTCGTCCTTGATCTCGGACGACAGAACATGCCAAACGGATGCCACCAAGGCCTCATTGTTCAAGGATAGCTCTCCTGCCAGGGTCCGGAACTGGATGGTATATTCGCCCATGGAGGTGTCCTCTTGGCGAAGGTTGAAGATAGAAGTGGCTGCCGACAAGACTCGCCCTAGCTCCTTGAAAATAGTCCGGAATAACCGCACGAACCCCTGGAAGTCTTGGGCCTCGGGTCCCTGACGTTCCCAGATAGGGTCTGCCCACGCCAGGGCCTTGCCAGCAAGTAGAGACATGATGAAGGCGATCTTGGTTCCGTCCAACGGAAATGCTCGGGCATGCAGGGTAAAATGGATATAGCATTGGTTCAGAAGCCCCCAATACGTACTGGCGTCTCCATAGAACCGAGAGGGTAATGCCAGCGAGAACCGAGGATCCGAGCCGGAACTGCCAGGAAGTGTAGCAGGAAAGTCGACCTGAGGAGCTTGCATAGGGGCAGGAAGAGAAGCAACTTGCGTCTCTAGCTGCTGTGCCATAGAGTCCACTGCCACAAGAAGTTGATCCTGTCTAGCTCGGATATCCAGCAGGTCCGCCTGCATGGCTTGGGAGGGTGACATGCCCTTGAATTGACCAGCGGAGTCCATGGCCAGAGCGTACTGTCACGATGCGGGGTGTGGACCCACTTGGCCGTGCCGCGTAGCGGGATGGCAGCTGGCCAAACAGGTAAAGTACAGAGTCAATAGTTCAGAGAGAATACCTGAGGCAACTTAGACAGTAGCAGGGCAGGCATGGCTGGGACCAGGCGGCGGGAAGACGTCAGATTTGGCGTAGCAGAACAGGTGTGGAACGCAGCACAATACGGCAACAGCTCAGCACGGCACTAGATCAGGATAGCACGGGAACAGGATACAGGAACAGGGAACACTAGGAAACTGGAAGACACTAGGGGACCATTAGCACGACAAACTTTGGGTAACGAACAATGCTCTGGCAAGGAACAAGAGAGCAGAGACCCTTTTATAGCCCAGAGCATTCTGGGCTAGATTGCAGACTTCCTTCAATATGCGTGCACTTTAAACCGTGCATGCGTGGGCGGGCACGCGCGCCCTCCAGAGACAGTCTCGACATCCGGTAGTAAGTGCCGGCGCCTCACAGGAGGACGACGCTGCACGCTAGTCGGATGTGCATGGCCGTCGAGGGGTAAGTCAGAACGGCGGGCCGTGGCCATAGACGTTACACTGAGGTGTTATGGAAGACTAGGTTGCTTTGATAGCGGCCTGCATTCTTAGGTCTGGTGTTTCTCATCTTCCTCTTGACAATACCCCATAGTTTCTCTATGGGGTTTAGGTCAGGCGAGTTTGCTGGCCAATCAAGCACAGTGATACTGTGGTTATTAAACCAGTTATTGGTGTTATTGGTAGTATGGGCAGGTGTCAAGTCCTGTTGGAAAATGAAATCAGCATCTCCATAAAGCTAGTCAGCAGGGGGAAGCATGAAGTGCTCTAAAATTTCCTGCTAGACGGCTGCGCTGACTCTGGACTTGATATAACACAGTAATAATTAGGCATCGTTCTCACCTGCGTCGTGGTTCTGTTCATGGGTTCCATCAGACCTTTCCGTCAGGCGAACCCACCTGCAGAAACCAAACGGAAACCATAGCTTTGCTTTACCATTTCAATGGTAACGCTTCCGTTGCTAATGGTTTCTGTTTGTCTCTGTTTCACAAGGTTTTCGTTTTATTGGCGGTATCAATAGAGTAGTCGACTGTATCCACCTGTAATATATCACATCTAACTTAGATGTGATGTATTACAGGTGGATCCAGTGTGTCAGAGACACACAGGACCCTCTGACACTGAACCCATCAGTCCCACAGACCTGACAAGTTCAGGATTCAGCGTGAGATACAGCTGCTCTGTATACAGGATACAGAGCAGCTGTTTCTCAAAAAGTAAAAAGATTTTTTAATAAAAACTAATTATAAAGTTGCACAAAACACACTAACTGAAATTTTTTTTAAAAAAACTTTCAACGGTGTACATAACATTTACTGCAAACAATCAGATCGTAACAACCATTGTCCAGTAAAACAAGCAGCACATGCAGTTTTACCAAAAGTCGGTGCAGTTTTTAAATGATTGTTAATGTCTGCAAAAAACTCCATGGACATTAACAATCATTTGAAAACTGCGCTGACTCGCGGGAATGCAGCATGTAGACGTGGTTTGAGCTGTATCGGTGTAAGACAGCAGCTACTATATGTATATACTGTACGGGTATGTTCACACAGGGCAGATATGCTGTGTAAAAGCAATGCCCTGTGGTGCAGGTTTTCGGCCAGGAATGGCCGCTGCGGAAAAATGAGCATAAAAAAAAATGGGTACTTACCATGGCGACGCTTCCCTCCTACATCCTGCAGCACTGGGATGATGTTTCTTCCCATGTGACCGCTGCAGCCTGCGATTGACTGCAGCGGACACATAAGATGAAACGTCCTCCCAGGAGGCCGGCCTGGCCGGCAGAAAAAAAACACAACTTCTGCTATTTGTTGCGAGTTTTACTTCCCCATTGAATTAAATGGGGAAAACTTGACACAAATAGGCAGCATTTACGCTAATACAATTAACAAGCTGCGGATTAAAAAAACGGACCGCAGGTCAATTACTGAGCCTTTTTCCCGCTCATCATGTGCGTGAGATTTGGTCACATCTCACCCACTCTGCTGCTACTGCATTTGGGCTCGTCCACACGTAACGGAATTGCTGCGTATTTAAATACACAGCAAAATACAGTAGCAGCAAAGTGGGTAATACTTATCAAATCCCATCCACGTGCTGCGTAACATTTCTGACCAGAAATTGACCTGCGGTGCGTATTTTTCGTACCGCAGCATGTCAATTCCTGCTGCGGAAAGTGGACTGAATTGCTGCGTTTTTCAGAGATGTCACCATCCCCCAGCATTGTGAAAACGCAGCAAAATCCGCACCATTTTATGCAGCAAAAAACGCAAGAAATGTCTGGTAGTTGCTGCAGAAATTTTCTGTAGCAATACCAATACGCGTGGAAAAGCCCTTAAACTGCGGATTTAGGGTTTGTCCACACACAAAAGAATTACTGCAGAAAATTTCTGCAGCAATTCTATTGAAAGTCATAGGCACACATGAACACGTACACATCACACATACTATATATACACACACATGAACACATCACACACTATATGTATATATATATATATATATATATATATATATATATATACACACACACACATTTACACATCACATACCCTGTATATACACACATGAACACATCACCCACTATGTATACACACATCATATACACTGCCTAAGCTCAGCCCCAATGTCACCATCCAGGGAGGCTGTTCTACAGAGAGTATATGGGATAATGGATCTGTCCGGTGCGCCGTACATTCTCTTTTTAGCCTGAAACCAATTCTAATGAAGGAACCTCGTATAACACATTTATGAGCCTCCCATATACAAAGCGGATCACATTAGTAGTCAAATATTCCTGTAGGCTCCTGTATATTTCTTCGAAGACTGAGCGGTCTTGTAAAAGCGAGTCAGTCAAGAGCCACTGCCATGCACGGGGGTGAAACGTGCAGAAAGTGGGAGTTAACGTGATGACTGCATGGTCGGAAAAGGTAATGTTGTCTATAGACGTCGTTGTGAGGCAGGACAGTTGCGTATAGCAGAGAAAAAAAATTGGCAATACTGGAATACGAGTTGTGTGGTGCGGAGAAACAAAATTTCATGTCCCCTCCCTGTATTAGAGTGTCTTCCAGATAGACGTCCAGATAAAAAGAGGCTAGCTTACCTAGATATCTACCTGCTCCATCAATGTGAGTGTCTACGTGTTCCCAGTTAATAGAACCTAAAATTAGTATCGATACGCCCTTTGTCTTAGACGCGCTGTTGTAGCCGTCCGGAAAATGGGCATCAGAGAGTTTCAGTATACAATCAGCATGAAAATGGGTCTCCTGAAGGAAGGCCACCAGTGCTTTTTTTCTCCCAAAGCAGATCAGATCGAGAATGGAAGATCTTTTTCCAGGTATATTCAAACCCTGAGCGTTGAGAGAGACCATAGTAATATGACATGCTGTGGAGAATATGAAATAATGAAAAAATAAAAAAAGGGGTGGGCGGAGCAAGAAAAGAAGAGGTCCTCTAAGAAAAAGCACAAAAGGAAGAAAACAGAAGTGCAACAATTCAAAGTATTCTAAAGTGGGGCCAAAACTCCTCAAAAACGTTGTGGTTTATGTCTCCCAAGGGAGAAAAACTCAGTGCATAGAAGACACAAGAACAAAGAACCCTAGTGGGGAACGTAAAATGACAATGATTTGAAGAGAAGAAACCTAATAGAAATACTCATTTATACTCTGGACCCAACCAGTGTAAAAAAGTGTTGGCCTCCTATCCCTAGGGAAAGGGATCCCCCACAATCGTCAGTAAGGGAGGTCCGTCGATTGCCTCGAGTCCGTATATGCAGGACCTAGTTTAAGAATATCAGAACTAGAGCGGGGAGAAATAACAAGGCTGAACAACAGTTAAGTACACTCACATATGATAATGCGTGTCATCGTGCGTTAGTGAGTAACTGAGGCCCGGTGTGAGAAAAAGGGGGACAGAGGTGCACGCTGGGTGGAGGTGTGCACACATACCAATGGGTGGAGGCATCCCAAAAATGTGCCTAAAAACCCATACATCAAGGGTATCACTGTAAATGAAAGCACAACTGACACACCTGTCAGGTCAGAACACTCGAGGTGTCCCGAATGGCTGAGAGAGACTCGAGTCAGTAAAAGGGTCTAAAATAGAGTCACAGGAGTGGCTAATCCCAAGGGGAGGGAAAAAGCGTGTCAGGTCAGCAGAGGGCCAGGATCGAATATGTAAGATGTTAGGCCATAGTTACTCCTGAAATAGGACTATGTACACACCCCGCACCTGAGCTTCCAGGGGGGAATATATCGGACAACATAGACAGAAGACATACAATGCAAATAGAGATCAGAACAAACAGTGTGGATAACGTCTCACAGGTGTTCATATTCCGCCAGGGCCATCTCTTCGGTGGAGCAGGGATTAGGCGAGCAGGATCTGGAAACAGGCCACCTCTGGGAATAAACGATAGTGGGGGTGTAGTCCAATCAGGTATATAGACTGGTGGGGTCTCCAAGAATCTAAATGCCCTCTGTAGAACGTCCATAGATCTAACTGCATAAGAATGACACAGCTTTCTGAGGATCAAATGCAAGGGGTGGCCCTATCTGTAAGCTGCACCAGCAGATTTGGTAGCCTCTAGAAAAGGGCACAAAGCTCTACGCATATATACTGTGAGCCTAGAAACATCAGGGAGAATGGTGACCTCCGAGCCATTATAGGGTACTACACCTTTCTCCCATGCTCTCCTCGCAATGTTGTCTATCTGCTTGTAAAAAAGCACTCTGCAGATCACATCTCGTGGACAATTGGTATTTCTCGCCCTAGTGCCCGCCAGTTTATGTACTCTATCAAGTTCAATGGCCATATCTCATGGCCTATCCAGTGTCTTGTTAAATATGGTAGTCACTGTGCCATCCGGGGACGCAGATTCTGAGATGCACCTCCGTTTCAAATTGTTCCTTCTCCCTTTATTTTCCACATCATCAAGGTGCGGCCAAAAGTCTCTCATTTGGGGAGCATGGGTTTCCATGGTCTGAGAGAGAACTGAAATTCACAGAGTTTTGGGGTTCCAATATAGAAACACGTTTAGCTAATGAATGAACCTAATGTTTATCTGCCTGAATGGCCTTATCTTGCTTTTCCTCAAGGTGGGATAACTGTCACTCAAGATCTGACCTTGTGGGTAGGGCGCTCACCATTTCCCATTGTTCCGTTAGAGTATGATCCATGGAGGGCGGTGGACCAGGGGAGAAGGCAGGTTGATGAACTCCTCTGAGGATGGCAGGAGTCCCTTGACTGAGCTGGACACATCCTGTGAGAGAGGTATCGGTGAGGTGGCAGGAAAAAATGGTGCCGCCATTATAGCCCAGCTCTGTGATGCCACACTGGATGGTGAGTGGAGGGAAGTCTCCCATGGAGACTGACTGATTTGCCTGGGGTTCGCTTCCGAGGCCATCACATACCTCGGTCACGTGGCATCCGGGAGGAGCAGTCAGGAGCAGAGAGTACCTGAGCCGGTGGCAGTGTATGGTTTCAGCCTGGCGTGGGGGCGAGGGAGCGCTGCTGGGGTTGCTGATCCGGTCTTGAACTGAGGAATCTGCCGATGGAAGACGTACAGGGGGTCACAGAAAGACTCCTGCGGTTTCTCCCCTTCGTCATTGCGTGTAGAGACGGGGTGAGTGAGCTTCCTTTCAGATTTTCTGAGAGGTCGGGTCCGGAGCAGGGAGAGTGTGTACGTCCTCACACCGCCATGTCAAAGCCACGCCTCTGAATACACAAGTTAAAGCAAAGGATGGAGTGGCACAAAGTATTTTTGATGTTTTAGAAATGAAGTAAAATAAAATGGCTCCTAAAAATTCCCTGATGGGATTATTGGGGAGGGTTTGAAATCATACTAAAAAGATAGTCGGGGTGGAAGGACCCTTAGATATTACGCCAATTTATTTTTTTAATGATTCTCTTACAGAGGTGATAAAAGTACCGATCCCAGCTTATTGCATTGCCAAGGGTTTAACAAAAATAGCACAATTTTGTGAGGGAGGTGTATTTAAGAGGTATGGAGTCTTATAAAAAGAAAATAATACACATATTTGTATTTTGGAGTACTTACAGATGAAAAGCGCAGTGGTAGACACAAAAGAGAAAGATAAATTAAAGATAATAGCTTCAAGTACTATTTCACAGATAGTGGGTATGCAAGGAAATAGAAAGGGTACAATTTTAAAAATGTATAAGCTATTAAGTGGGGAGATGGCCAAAAAAATGGTTATTTATATTAAAAAAGAAGTGGGAGGGAATTATTGAATGTAAAGAGAAGGGATATTGGGATAAAATATATCAACCGAGGAATAATTTGCTCAGAGCTAATGGGCACAAGGTAACATAATTTGTTTTTAAATCATCGTATATATATTATTCAGCACGGTTGTTATATAGAATTGGCTGTAGGGAAACCGGAGCCTGTAATGATTTTTAAGGGATGGGGGTGAATTGGAAAACGAATGGTGGGAATGTGACCCAGTCAGGAGATATTGTGATAAGGTTTTGGAGAGAATTCAAAAAGTGTACGATATAGAGATAGGGTAGCGTTCACGGCCGCGGACTGTCAGGATTAATCAACCCCTGACAAACCTCTTGGAATCGCTCCTGGATCCTCATGTCAATCCGAGTGGCAAGAAGAATGGGGTCATCCAAGGAAGGTGGCAGATCACGAGCGGCAAGCGGCAAGCTCGTCTTTAATCTCGGAAGACAGTTCCTGCCAGAATGTAGCCACCAAGGCCTCATTGTTCCAGGACAGCTCTGCCACCAGGGAGCAAAACTGAATGGCGTACACGCCCACAGAGTTGTTTCCCTGGCGAAGGGTCAGCAGAGATGCAGCTGTAGACGAGACTCAGGTACGTCAAATACTGTGTGAAAAGTCTGTAGGAAATACTGGAAGTCACGGATCTTGAGTCCCTGACGTTCCCAGATAGGATTTGGCCATGCTAGGGCCTTGCCAGTAAGGAGCAATATGATTAAAGCGATCCTTGCACCATCAGACGGAAATTCTTTGGCATGTAGGCTGAAGTGCATCTGGCACTGCTTCAGAAATACCCTGCAGGTACTTGCGTCTCCGTCGAAGCGAGGAGGTAGTGGTAGCGAGAATCGGGAGTCGGCACCGGTACTGTCAGGAGGAGTAGTAGGAGGAACAGCCGGTGCAACAGGAGAAAGTGCCGTGATGGCTGCAGCTTGTGCATCCAGTCGCTTAGCAATGGAGTTCACTGCCAGGAGGAGTTGGTCTTGTCATGATTGAAGGTCTTGCAGGTCTGCCTACATGGCTTGTGATGTTGTCATGGTCTTGGGTTGACCAGCGGAGTCCATGGCCTGAGTGTATTGTCACGATCTGTGCATATGTGGACCCACTGGGCCGTACCGCCGTAGCGGGATAGCAGCTAGTCAAACAGTGTACCAAGTCAATGTATATATAGTCCAAGCACAAGGGTACCTGTAGTAGTTCAGACAGTAGCAATGGCTAGCCACAGATGAGACCTTGGCAGCAGACACCAGGCGTGGTGTAGCATAGCAGGCGTGACCGGTGGCACAACACGACTCCAACTTTCTAAGGCACAGGAACAAAGGATACAGGTAGCAGGTACGGGAACACTGGCAACAGGATAACACTAAGGGACCATTTGCAAGACTAACATGGGTAAACACAACAATGCTCAGGCAAGGAGTAAAGGGGTAGGGCCCTTCTTATAGCCCAGGGTGACCATGGGCTAATAGATGATTATTTTCATGTGCCCATTAAGGCTGGGCACGAGCATGTGCGCGCACCCTACGGGACACAGCAGAACGGAGCCTAAGTGAGCATTGGCATCTCCTAGGGAGGAGATGCGGGCCAGGCCCACAGATTCATAACTGCGGTTGTCGGGGGGGGGGGTGTAATCCCGACAGTCCGCAGCAGTGGACACTACAGATGATAGGCAGATAAGAATTCACAACATTGGATATGATAAATAGAACAATGAGTAATATGAAAAAAGGAGTTGTATATAAATTGGTATTTGCTGCCTGACTAATCATAGCAAGGGATTGGTTATCAAAAAAAGAACCTCAGATAAACGAATGGTGTGAGGTGGGTAGTCATTTCTTAAGATATGAGAAATGGTTAAATAAGAACAATAAACAAGATATAAAATTGAGTGAATACATTGAGGAGTGGTTCAAATACTGGGGTACCAGCAGATCCATACATAAGTGGATTGGGCTTCAGGCTTTACTATTAGATAGGAAGAAAGGGAGGAATAGGGAGGGGTTTTTTGTTTGTTTCTTTTGGGGGGTTTGGAAACTTGGGAGGGTGGTGGGTCAGTGGAGGGTATAAATCAGCTTAAGGACCGGCGTATAGTGTTTCTACGTCAGCCATTAAGGGTAGTTCTTTTGAAGCAACAGCCTTTTCACGTCGGTGTTCCAGAAGAAGTTTTCCCACATCGGGCGTGGATCTCCTGAAGCCCGGGCTGTTGCTAACAGCCTCTGGGTTCAGGGCAACGATAAAAGGAGGAATAACAGGAGGAAGGGCACAACGCAAAGTTCTAAGAAGAGATGTTCAAGACTTGTTCGAGCAGTTTACTGAAACAGACATACTGTATTAAGAGAGCTGACATGTAGTCGTTAAGAATTGTGCGGTGTTTCCTCGTTTAAGGCAAGTCCCATACAGAATAATTTAAAATTATGAAAGTGCAAACCTTTGCCGATATACCACAAGCTAAAATTCAAACTGCTTAAAAGTGGGCCTATCAGACTTGTGTGCTGTTTTATACACTACACTGAAACCGCAGCAATGTTGCTACAGACCAGGACAAAGAGAACCCACCATCAACATTGACTGCTGGGCTGCTTGATATTTTTGACTGAGAAAGGTAAAAAGTGAGCAAAACACTTGCTTTTTTCATTGATACCTTTTTTCTCCTGGCTGTTGGAAGTGCAGGGCAGCAAAATACAGGGGGGGGGGGGGACGACGGACAGACAGAAGGTAACACGCTAAGGGTATGTCCACACACAGCATAAAAACACAGTGGATTTCATTGCTGAAAATCCGCAGTGGATTTCAGTAGCAGCAGTGTGGATGTGATTTGAACAAATCTCATCCACACACTGCGTAAAAAATCTGACGAAAACTGATCCTAAATTGACCTTCGGTGCAGTTTCTTAATCCGCAGCATGTCAAATTATGCTTCGGAATCACTGCTTTTTTGTTGTGTGTTTTTCCCATTTAATTCAATGGGAGGGTAAAACCCGTTGCAATTTTTGTGGTGGAAAAGCTGCTATTCCATCACAAAAAAATCACAACTCAGGAGAGAAAAAAAGCTTATATTTAGCCCGTTCTCTGTAGTTATGGCAACGCATCCCTCTGTTCTCTGTCCACGCCGGCCTCCTGGGATGACGTTTCATCCCATGTGACTGCTGTAGCCAATCACAGGCCGGGCTGCATGGATAACAGAGGGACTTGTCGCCATGACTATGGAGAATGGGGTAAGTATAAGCTTTTTTTATTTTTGTTTTCCACAGCGGGCATTCCGCCTGAAAAACTGCACCACAATCTGGTGCGTTTTTTGGGTCTTAATTCCCTGCGTGTTCTAGAGTGGAAACGCTGGGTACTTTTACGCAGCGTATCCGCCCTGTGTTTACATGGCCTAAGACTGCATGCTTGTTTATGTATAGGTTGTTAATAACTGATCTATGTACATTACTTGGGTTATCCTGGTCTCTCTCTGTGGCTACTGCGTTTCAGGTGTTTTACTTACCCTAAGGGTAAGGCCACACAGAGCGTCGTTGACGTAGTTTTGTTGCGTTAGGAAACCGCATGCGGTCAACTGTATGGGTTTTTTGTCTCTGTAATGCTGCAGTTCTGTTGCATTTTTAAAGGAAATAATTAATGGACATAGTTTTCATCGTGTTGAAGTTTGTTAGGTGCTTCCTGTATATAGTTCATAACAATGCATTGCAGAACTGTTAGCAAAAACGCAAGCAGTTCAGCAACAACATTGGCAGCGCGGTCATTAACCGCTTGCGGTCGGACTTTATGAAGATGCAGTCAACCGCACAAAAATGACATTGTAATATAATAGCAGCAGTCTGTCCATAACAAAAATTTCACCATCGGCTTCTATTGAAAAATGACTTGCTTCGGTTTAAAAACGCAACATAAATGCACCGTGACCGCACCGTGTGGCCTTACCCTAAGTGTTCACTCAGACGACTGTGTAACTCGTCTGTGTGATGGACGTTAAAACAACGGCCGTCACACGGACACATGTATTTCAATGAGGCTGTTCACACGGTCATTGTTTCTGTTTCAATATGTCTTTATTAAACAGTTGAGACATCAGAAAATATATGTGTATAACAGTTCTACTCGCAGGTAGAAGTAAATAGTTAGTCTCAAATAATAATTAAATCGTTAATTCCTATAAGTTTTAACATTTTGAGAAAATGGGATTCAAAATAATATGGGTAATAAAAGGTAAATAAAATAAATGTTGTGAAGAACGTATACAGGTCATCATAAAGAAAAAATAAAATGTATACATCAGACAATGTATGAGCTCCCACTAGAAAGGGAGAGGTACGGCATATACAGAATTATTCCAACACATCCAATCTCTACAGAACCGGTCATGTCTCTGTATGCTACAGGCATAAATATATTCATATTGATCGTTTGTATTGACTTTTTTAATGATGTCTGTGATGGTCGGGACGTTACATGTTTTCCATCTGAACGCTATAGCTGATGTGGCAGATATTAATATATGACATATTACAATTTGGAATTGTTTGGGAATAACATCAATTCCAAGCCGTAGTAACCCAAGTTCCGGCGTGAGGTTGATATTTTGAGTTGTAATCTCATTTAGTAGTGCGCTAATTGATTGCCAGAAGGTTAATAATAAAGGACATTCCCAAAATATGTGAAGTATGGATCCCAAATGGTTACAACCTCTCCAACATTGGGGCGATGCATCACTATATATTCTGGAGAGTTTATACGGAGTGAGATACCATCTATAGAATATTTTATAATATAATTCTTGATGATTAGTACAGGAAGAGGATTTAAGAGAGATGGAGAATGCTCTTAACCACTGGTCTCTTGAGAATTGGCCGTTCAGATCTCTATGCCATTTAGATATATGTATTTGATTTTCAAAGGTAAGTGATTGGGAACCAATCTGATAAAACGTGTGAATACCTTTAATTGTTTTTAATTGGTTATTTAAGTACGTAGAAGCCGGCATAGGTAGGGAGAGTAATGGATATGGAATTTCTCT
This sequence comes from Rhinoderma darwinii, assembly GCF_050947455.1. Lineage (NCBI taxonomy): Eukaryota > Metazoa > Chordata > Amphibia > Anura > Rhinodermatidae > Rhinoderma > Rhinoderma darwinii. Next base: position 224,068,289 of record NC_134691.1, read on the forward strand.
CATAATCGTTCTTATCTGCAGAAATTTGTAGAATTTAGTTTTATCTAGTTTGTATCTGAATGATAAGTCAGAGAAGCAACAGAGATTATTTTCCACATATAGATCATTCCAAATCTTGAATGACTCTCTTCCAGATCTAGACATAAACAGCTGGATAAACGCAGGCGTAACATACACGGTCATTGTTTCAACGGAGCGTGTGAAGGGTCCGTGGAAAAATACTACAAGTCCTATTTTCATGCGTTTTCACGCATCCCTCCATAGATGCTAGGCTTTTTCACGACCGAGGTTTCCCATGCTCGTCTGAATGTAGCCTTATAATTAATGATAAACTGTGGTAAGTTCATGGTTGAGCCTAATCAACTAACCAAAGATAGTATTTACTGAAGTGAGCAGTGGGTAAAATATTAATTGAATACATTTTTTTACAGAAGATAGCCCGTAGGGAAAAGATTAAGTATGAATAATTAGGGTTAGCGAACCATTTTGGTAAAAGACACTTGTGACTAGTGCTTCTTTTTAAGCTATGTACACTTTTGACTTTTTTTTTTCTTAATGAAATTGTGCATCACTGTGATTAGTGCAACTTCCTAAATACTATTTATTCAAAATTCTTTTTACTTGAGATACAGCTGCTTTGTATTCTGTATACAGAGCATCTGTATCGTTCGCGAAGATCTGAATTGGCCAGGTCCGCGGGACTGTCAGATCCGCGGGACTGCCAGGTCTGCGGTTCAGTGTCAGCGGTTCTGCATGTCTGACATGCAGGATTGATCTGTTAATGATCACATGTAAGTTCATAACTTAGATGTGATCAAATACAGGTGGATCCTGCGTGTCAGAGAAACGCAGTACCCGCTGTCACTGAACCCGCAGTCCCTCGGTCTTAGCAAACAACACAGCTGCTCTGTATACAGAATACAAAGTAGCTGTATCTCAAAATGTAAAAATATTTTTTAATAAAAATGTATTTATAAAGTTGCACCAATCACACTGATTAGAGATGAGCGAACTTATGAAAAGTTCGGTTCGGCAGGTTCGCCGAATTTCATGAAAAAGTTTGATTCGGACCGAACTAGTTCTGACCGAACCTGTAATACAAGAAAGCCCCTAAAAATTGTGTATAACACTGTTTAAAAGCCCTAGAAGCCCTGTATAACACTCTTAGGTCACCCATGAGTTTATCCAAGTACTTTTGAGCTGTCTTTAAGGCAAAGTTAGTGTCAAAGTTACGCCAACATGTATGGCTATAGGAAAACGGATGGGATACGGTGATAACTAACAGAAACCACTGTACTTGTGCATGTTGTATGCTTAATGAATTGTTAAAAAAGGTACAAAAATTAACAATTTTTGGCGGCAGATGCCTGCCAGGGTTCATACATATAAGGTGGTAAAAGAAGAAGCAATGACTTTTGACAAGCCCTCAAAAAATTTACCCTTTATGGTGGCAGATGCCTGCCGAGGTTCTTCCATACATGGATGTAAAAGCAACAAGCAATGGCTTTTGACAAGCCCTCCAAAAATTGACTCTTTTTTTTGGCAGATGCCTGCCGGGGTTCATCCATACATGGATGTAAAAGCAACAAGCAATGGCTTTTCACAAGCCCTCCAAAAATTGACACTTTTTATTGGCAGATGCCTGCCGGGGTTCTTCCATACATGGATGTAAAAGCAACAAGCAATGGCTTTTGACAAGCCCTCCAAAAATTGACCCTTTTTTTTGGCAGATGCCTGCCGGGGTTCTTCCATACATGGATGTAAAAGCAACAAGCAATGGCTTTTCACAAGCCCTCCAAAAATTGACACTTTTTATTGGCAGATGCCTGCCGGGGTTCTTCCATACATGGATGTAAAAGCAACAAGCAATGGCTTTTGACAAGCCCTCCAAAAATTTACCCTTTTTATTGGCAGATGCCTGCCGGGGTTCTTCCATACATGGATGTAAAAGCAACAAGCAATGGCTTTTCACAAGCCCTCCAAAAATTGACCCTTTTTTTTGGCAGATGCCTGCCGGGGTTCTTCCATACATGGATGTAAAAGCAACAAGCAATGGCTTTTCACAAGCCCTCCAAAAATTGACCCTTTTTTTTGGCAGATGCCTGCCGGGGTTCTTCCATACATGGATGTAAAAGCAACAAGCAATGGCTTTTCACAAGCCCTCAAAAATTGACACTTTTTATTGGCAGATGCCTGCCGGGGTTCTTCCATACATGGATGTAAAAGCAACAAGCAATGGCTTTTGACAAGCCCTCCAAAAATTGACCCTTTTTTTTGGCAGATGCCTGCCGGGGTTCTTCCATACATGGATGTAAAAGCAACAAGCAATGGCTTTTCACAAGCCCTCCAAAAATTGACCCTTTTTATTGGCAGATGCCTGCCGGGGTTCTACCATACATGGATGTAAAAGCAACAAGCAATGGCTTTTGACAAGCCCTCCAAAAATTGACCCTTTTTTTTGGCAGATGCCTGCCGGGGTTCTTCCATACATGGATGTAAAAGCAACAAGCAATGGCTTTTCACAAGCCCTCCAAAAATTGACCCTTTTTATTGGCAGATGCCTGCCGGGGTTCTACCATACATGGATGAAAAAGCAACAAGCAATGGCTTTTGACAAGCCCTCCAAAAATTGACCCTTTTTTTTGGCAGATGCCTGCCGGGGTTCTTCCATACATGGATGTAAAAGCATTAAAGCAACAAGCAATGGCTTTTGACAAGCCCTCCAAAAATTGACCCTTTTTATTGACAAGGGTGAGTAGTAGCAGCACATTAAAAGACACTGGACGACAGTCACAGCCACAGGACAAAGCCCTGTGGTGGGGCAGGCCTGCTTGTAGCAGACGGGTGGCAGTGGAGGTGTATTGGTGGTAGTAGAGGTAGACTAGCCAACACAGACAGCAAGGGTGGTAGACTGGTAGTAGCAGCAGCACATTAAAAAAAAGAGACTGGACGACAGTCACAGGACAAAGCCCTGTGGTGGGGTAGGCCTGCTTGTAGCAGACGGGCGGCAGTGGAGGTGTATTGGTGGTAGTAGAGGTAGCCAACACAGACAGCAAGGGTGGTAGTAGTAGTAGCAGTACATTAAAAAAAGAGACTGGACAGTCACAGGACAAAGCCCTGTGGTGGGGCAGGCCTCAGGCCTGCTTGTAGCAGACGGCAGTGGAGGTGTATTGGTGGTAGTAGAGGTAGCCAACGGACAGCAAGGGTGGTAGTAGTAGTAGCAGTACATTAAAAAAAGAGACTGGACATTCACAGGACAAAGCCCTGTGGTGGGGCAGGCCTCAGGCCTGCTTGTAGCAGACGGCAGTGGAGGTGTATTGGTGGTAGTAGAGGTAGCCAACGGACAGCAAGGGTGGTAGTAGTAGTAGCAGTAGCAGCACATTAAAAAAAGAGACTGGACAGTCACAGGACAAAGCCCTGTGGTGGGGCAGGCCTCAGGCCTGCTTGTAGCAGACGGCAGTGGAGGTGTATTGGTGGTAGTAGAGGTAGCCAACGGACAGCAAGGGTGGTAGTAGTAGTAGCAGCACATTAAAAAAAGAGACTGGACAATCACAGGACAAAGCCCTGTGGTGGGGCAGACCTGCTTGTAGCAGACGGCACTGGTGTGGATTGGTGGTAGAAGTAGTAGCAGCACCAACAGCGGCACATTAAAAAAAGAGTGGACAGGACAGAATCCCGTAATAGCAGGCGGCAGTAGCAGGCGGCAGCGGCAGCAGCAGCAATGTTAGATCTAATCAGTGGCATCAGGCACAGGGGTTTTAAAATCCTCACCGATCCACGCTGTGTCCGGAGTTGAACCAGAAAGATATATAAGCGTGGAGGTGGTAATGCCTGGCATTGCTGCGGTGGTGCATCGGACTGCAAAATATTGACCCAGTGGGCCGTGAAAGACATGTACTGTCCCTGCCCATAGTTGCTGCTCCACGTGTCGACGGTGGCATGTACCCTGCTGCACACGGATAATTGCAAGGACTGACACACCTTTTCCTCCACATGCTTGTGCAAGGCAGGGACAGCTGTTTTGGAGAAGTAATGTCGGCTAGGTATTCGCCACCTAGGCTGAGCGCACGCCATCAATTGCTTGAAGCCGGCGGAGTCGACCAGGTGGTACGGCAGCGACTGCACCACCAACAGCTTAGCCAGGTGTGAATTAAGCCGCACGACAAGTGGATGACTGGGTATATATTGTTGCTTATTGGACAACGATTCCGTAATGGATAACTGACGGGACGTAGGAGGAGCACTAGATGACAGTGATGATGATGACAACGAGATGGTGGATAAGGCCTGGCTACTACTTAGATGACAGGGACTCGGAGCAGCAGCAGCAGCAGCGGCAGAGGGGTCTTCATTAGATGTACATGATGATGGTGGGGCATGTCGATTATCCCACATGGCCTTGTGATGCCGCCCCATGTGTTTACGTAGAGCGGTAGTTACTACATTGCGGCCCTGCCCACGCCTTACTTTCTGCTTGCAGATACGGCACTGTGCCATGTTTTCGTCCTCCGGGAAGGTACAGAAAAATTGCCACACGGCAGAGTACCGTAAAGAGGTAGTACCACGTCCACCACCACCACCACAACCACCCGAGCTTGCCCCTTGTCTGGCAGGCTTTTTTCGAGAGCCTACACCAGCATCTGTGTCGCCGTCACCGGCTCCTGAGCTGACCCTACCACTGCAACGTTTTGCAGATTGACTTCTGCCCCTACCTCGGCTTGGCTGTTTATCACGTCCAGTGCCGCCACTACTACCCTCCTCCTCTGACGCCGTCATCACCTCGTCACCTGGTTCCCACGTCCTGTCTAAAACAACATTATCATCATAGCCTTCCTCATCATCCCCGCCACTTCTGTCACTGTGTTGTGAATGTGATGTGACATCATGGCGGGCTCCATGCCCCCCCTCATTACTGCGTCTGCCACCACGGCTACCACCACCAACACCCCCACTACCGCAGCTATGCGTCTCGGACACCGCTTCCACCTCCACTACCGCCGCAACACACTCCGTTGGCTGACTCGCGGAAAACAAATCATCATCATCATCATCACTATGTTGTTCAGTATCTTCCTTCGCACCCGAGGAGATTTCTCTTAGGACTCTCAGGAAAGATGGCTTCCCGCTAGGAAGGGGGAGCGAAGACATAGATGATGGAATGGAAACGCAAGAAATACCTATATCACTGTGCCAAAGAACTGTAGAGGATCTGGAATCCAACGAAACCTGGCTTGAAGCCAGATCGTCAGAGTCTTCCTGCTGAGATGACCGCGAGCCAGCCAACCAGTCCACAATGGCCGTATTGTCTAAAGTAACCCGCCCACCGGAGGAGATGGACAAGTCTGGCTTGCTGATACTACAACCAGCAGGCACATGGCAGCTGCTACTAGTGGAACTGGGCACATGTCTTGTGCCACAAATTCTGGTACTGGGTCTGGCACCAACAGATCCAACATTTGGACTGGAAGAGGAGACGGAATGGGTGTTTTTTCCTCTACCCCGTCCTTTCACAACTTTTTTTTTCCCAGACATTTCAGAGCCCCTTCTAAAAGCGTATTCACACACTGACACTGGCTTGGCAAATGGCAATGAATGAGAATTTCTATCAGCCACGCCGCAGTGCACTCAGGGAATGCTGGGCCTTGTAGTACTACTACTACCACTACTACAAAGGCTGCCTGTATTGCAAGTTGTATTGTTATTTGTTTGTTATGTTAACGGGCCGGGGATGAGCCCCTTCTAAAAGCGTATTCACACACTGACACTGGCTTGGCAAATGGCAATGAATGAGAATTTCTATCAGCCTCGCTGCAGTGCACTCAGGGAATGCTGAGCCTTGTAGTACTACTAGGCTGCCTGTCTTGCAAGTTGGATTGTTTGTTATGTTAACGGCCGGGGATGAGCCCCTTCTAAAAGCGTATTCACACACTGACACTGGCTTGGCAAATGGCAATGAATGAGAATTTCTATCAGCCACGCCGCAGTGCACTCAGGGAATGCTGGGCCTTGTAGTACTACTAGGCTGCCTGTATCGCAAGTTGGATTGTTATTTATGTTAACGGCCGGGGATGAGCCCCTTCTAAAAGCGTATTCACACACTGACACTGGCTTGCCAAATGGCAATGAATGAGAATTTCTATCAGCCACGCCGCAGTGCACTGAGGGAATGCTGGGCCTTGTAGTACTACTACTACCACTACTACAAAGGCTGCCTGTATTGCAAGTTGGATGCAACGGGGATGAGCCCCTTATAAAAGCGTATTCACACACTGGCTGAGTAGTGAGTAGTGGATGAGCCCCTTCGATTTCTGGATTCCTGCCTTTTAGATTCCTAAAGCTTTCCCTTACTGCACAGAGATGCTATCCCTACAGCTCCTGTCTGTAAAATGGCCGCTGAGCTCCGTGCATAGACTTTTATTGCAGGCTTGAGCCCGCCCCTATGCTGCCTCCCGATTGGCTGGAAGAGCCGTTTGCAAGGCATTATGGGGTAGCCTGATATCAGGTGATCTTGTGAAATCCTCCATTTTAGATGTAACATGTGGCAGGCGCCAAAATGTAGCCGGGTTCGGTCAAAACGGGTTCGGCCGAACCCGGTGAAGTTCGGATTCGCTGCGAACCGAACTTTTCCGGAAGTTTGGACCGAAACCGGGTTCGGTTGTCCCGGTTCGCTCATCTCTAACACTGATGCTCAATTTTATAAAAAACAAACAAACAAAAAAAAAACATGATGTCAAAGGTGTACATAGCCTTTATAGGAGGCCCACAGGCGTATAGCCACTGGGCCTTTGACTGTTGCCCTAAGGGGTAATGACATAGGTTAAGGGGCGTTTTATGTAAAAGAGTGAGGGCTTATAGGTAGGGTCTCCACCTCCTTCTTCCTCTTTTGGCTGAAAAATTTCTCCTTCCCTCCCTTTGGTAATTTTACTCTTTCAATTTTCTTGGCTCAAAATTATTATAATTTTTTTTTTAAATTACACATGATTATATGTTACCTGATTCTCAATTTGGTTTTTCTTTTGGTGAATATGTCACAGCTGGAAAATTAAAAAATTATCAGTCTCAGGGCGGATTCACACGAGCGTGATTTGCGTCCGTGCAAGGCGCGTTGTTTTCGCGCGCCACGCACAGGCCAATAGAAGTCAATGGGGCAGTACAGACAGTCCGTGATTATTGCGCAGCGTTTGTTCACTGCGTACAAAACGCGACAAGTTCAATATCTCTGCGTATTTCGCGCATCACGCACCCATTGAAGTCAATGGGTGCGTGAAAATCACGCATGTCATACGGAGGCACCTGTGTGGAACGCGCGTTTTTCACGCTGGACACGTTGTCTCTATGCTAAGGAGTTTGAGCTAACTAGTCGAAACCAGCAGAAAAGCAGGAAGTAGCTTAGAGACAAGGTTTTCAAAAAGAGGCCAAACCGTTTACTCCTGCACCACAAGCAGCTTGCAGTCATGCCTCGCCAGATTGAAGTTGCTAAGCTAATCGCATTAGTTCAGGAGCGGCCAGAGGTATGGAACACCCATGCAGAGTCATACCATGACCGCACACTCAAGGAGGCTGCATGGGAGCATATTGCCGACGCGCTGTTCGAGCAGGAGTGGGCCGACAGCCGCACCCATGACCGCCAACGCATTGGTGAGTGTATATATGTGTGTCGACCTATACGTGTATAATGCCATCCATATTACCTATTGCGTCCCTGTTGAAACAATGCCTGTCATGGACAACGTTTCGGTTCAGTGGCATCTTTATAGTAGCAGAAAGTAAGGTGTGTTCTTGTGTGGAGGTGTCGTACTGTCGTTTATATGCAGTGTCTGTGTGCGCAGTAACATCTGGTGTGTTGCTTGAATGATGTGTTCTTTATTATTTATACAGTGGACGATGTAAAGAGACGGTGGCGAAGTTCCAGGGACCAGTACCGGAGAGAATATGGTTCCAGCGGCCGCAGCGGAGAAGGTGGCACCAGGAAGCGCCGCTATATATATTATGATCAGCTGTTGTTCCTGCGGGAAATAATGGACATGCGACCGTAAGTACTCGTTGTTGGCCCTTTTTGCAAACGTGACCTCCCAAAAATGTCATATATACGCCAAAGATACTTTGTGTTTGAACAGTAAATTGTGTTCCTCAACTGACGTCTCCCCTATATTCTAGAACTAGCGACAATCTTAACGCGTCGGAAGAGGAGGCACAGGCCGAGTCTACCCAGGCGTCCGAAGCCGCCGTTCCCCTGGTCACCCTAACCCCGGACCCCACCAGAGAGGATCCTGTCCCAGTCGCCTCAGCGCCAGAAGCGGGCCCACCGGACCAAGTGGCACCTACCCATGCAGCACCCCGCCGCAGACGCCCTGTGAACCCGTCCGCAGGTGCACAGGTGGACGTGCGTGTTCTGGAGTACCTGCGGCGTGCAGTTGATGAGGACAACTGAGACTACTTTTGTCGCAGCATGGCACCTTTAATGCGCCGGGTACCAGAGCATAGGCTGGCGCGCCTGCAATCGAACATGCTGTCGCTCCTCGACAGTGCTACACCCCCGCTTAGTCCAGGGCGGTGCTTCACTGCTATCGAGCAGTGGCGTAGTGTGTTTATGCCCTCCGCGGGGGCCCATTTGCCAGGGCACTCACAACCTGCCCCTGCCATATCGCAGATGCCGCAATATGCTCCAGTGCCAAGACACCTCTCCCCTGGCCCAATGGCTGGCCCTGTCCGTCACTTCCCTCCCTACTCCCTACCTGCCCCAAGTTTTCAGGCTCCCATCCACCCTCACAGCTACCAGCCACAGTATCAGCACCACTATGCTGCTCAGGAACATCCTCATCAGGCCCGGGGACAGAATAGTGGTGCTGATATGTCTGTATACACATCACCGCCCCATGCCTATCACAATCTGTAGGGGCGCGTGTATACTAAGGCCAAATGTCCAAAAGCCATGACAGCCTTGTAATCATTGCAGGTTACTATCTGCAATGCATCATGTTGGTGCCAATTTTTGTTGGGGTATGTAATCCCCCGTCTGTTTTTTTGTGTTATGGAGTGTATGTGCAAATAATATAAACGCCAAAGTTATATATTTCACTCCCGTGTGGACAATCCTTCTGTTACATAGCTCACCGATTTCTATAGCCTCTACCGCTATGAGGTGCCATGGCGTAAGAGGTTTGGACGGTATGACATTTCTCCACCACATCGTTGAGGTCTTCGTTGATCGGAAGGGGTTTGGAATACCAGGAACTGAGGTGTTATTAGTATAGTTATTGTTTGGCCATACCTAGCTTCACTCACGCAGAAAGGGGCGCTGACATAGGGCAGGAAATCCTTTGTCTACACAAGAGGATGTTATGTCAAGGAATTGGTGGCTTAAAAAAAGGGAATTCCAAACCCCTCCCGAGGTTTAAGCTCGCAACCCACGTCAAGGGGCCTCAAGTTTTGCGAGTCCCTAACCCTACCCCACCCACCCACCCCCCCCAAACCAAAAAAGGACTAGAGGGATAAACAGACGTTCGACAACAGAATACTAACTTCACCACACCTCAAATGGCTACGTTCAGGGTACATCTCCAGGCTGGCTGTCAAAATACTCTGCAAATTGCTGCCGCACTCGCAGGCCAGATGTTGGTGGCCGCCCTGGCCAAGCAGGCTGGGCGAGGCTGGTGGTGGATGCAGTTGTTAACATATATTCCCCATCATGGGCGGCATCATGGATGCGGGTAAAGTTGTGCAGCACAACACAGGCTTTGATCACAGATGTCACATTGGCCGGCGACATTTGCATTGCTGCGATCAGGACCCTCCACTTGCTGCACATTATGCCAAAGGCGCATTCCACCACTTTCCGTGCTCTGCCTAGCCGGTTATTGAAAGTGTGCCTATGGTTATCCATGCCCCTCCGCGCATATGGACGCATGACTTGTCTGCTGAGGGCAAAACCCTCATCTGCAACCATAACATAAGGAACGGGTGGACCGCTGGTGCCAGGGAGGATGTTAGGCTCAGGATCATCAAGTTGGTTAGACATTAGACGCTGGCCCATTCTGGACGAGCAAAATATGCGGGCATCCGCAGAGCTTCCATAGGACCCGATGTCGACGATGGTAAAGCACAAATTACAGTCCGACAAGGCCAGCAAGACTATGGAAAAAAACTGCTTGTAGTTGAAGTATCGAGACCCAGAGTGGGGGGTTTCTGGACACGGATGTGCTTCCCATCGAGTGCACCAATACAGTGGGGAAATTGTGTGTTGGTTTCAAACTGCTGGGCTATTCGAAGCCAGTGTTGGGCCGTAGGCTGAGGCATCACGCTGCTCTTCAATCTCAGCCACAGGACCACACAGGTTGCTGGGACAATGCCGGAAATAGTGGACACTCCAAGAAGGAATTCGAAATGAAGGGAATGGTAGCTATTGCCTGTCGCCAAAAATCTACAGGAAATCAGGAACACAAACAACGAAGCCAACATGTTAGGTAGGACATGAAGCACATAAAACAATGTGTAACCTGGATTAAGAAACAGCACATACCGTAAGGTGACAAGGAGACGCTCCTCTGGGGAAATACAGCACCGCATGTTGGTGTCCTGATAGGTTATTCCTGGCCGAACCAGCTGCAGCAGCATATCAAAGGCAGGCACAGACAGGTGGCAAAAGGAGCTAAATTTATCTGGGTGACGTCGGAGGTCAGCATACAGGGTATGAAAATGCCCTTTAGAGGTGCGTTGGGCCACTATTGGGTGAACCCACATCCTACCTGATCTCCGCCGGTGTGGCAGTAGCATGCTACAGCGTTGGCCAAACCTCCGGGAAACCATCCATGCTAAGAGGACACGGGCCAGAGAGCTAGGTGGCATCAATGCAGTGGGGCATACAAAGTAACCGCAAATACTCGTTCGAACACTCTGTTGCACCAAAAGCTCACAAATTCAGCAACACAGGTGCGCACATCAAGCAGGGGTGTTGCATTCTTGGCCTTTTTGTAGGCTGGTGAAAACAGAACACCTGCTTGCGTTTTTTACACGCGCAGGAAAAACGCATGTCTTACACGCGTAATACACGCACACATGGCCCAAATACGCATGCCACACGCTGCTGACACGCGCGCAAAACGCAGCGTTTTTTGCGCGCGCAAAAACGCAACGTTCGTCTGAATAAGCCCTCACCCACATTCCCTCAGTCTTTGGCTGACATGCGGGTTTGGTTATAACTGACCTATAGTTTCTTGTATGTTTATGTTTAACGAGTCAGGTCAATGTTAAATAAAATAAATATTTTGGATATTCAATAAGTTATAAGAAAAATAAAGCTGTGGCCGACCCCTGGGTCAACTTATTCTAAAAGGTGAACCTTGTTTGGAATGAACCTGCGGTAATAACCTACAATTCCTAGAAAAGCTCTGACCTGCTTTTTGGTTGAGGGCTGGGGCCAGTTTTGGATAGCCTCAACTTTGTTGACCTGTGGCTTTATCACCCCTCTCCCAATTATGTACCCCAGATACTGTGCTTCCTCCAAGCCTAAGGAACATTTCTTTGGGTTTGCTGTTAACCCCGTGGCTCTGAGGGAGTTTAGTACTGCTTGTACTTTTGGTAAGTGGCTTTCCCAGTCATCACTAAAGATTATAATGTCGTCCAGATATGCCGAAGCATACCGACGATAGGGTTTGAGGACTATGTCCATTAACCTTTGAAAGGTCGCTGGAGCCCTATGTAGCCCAAATGGTAAACAAATATATTGAAACAGACCATCCGGGGTGATTAACGCAGTTTTCTCTTTGGCGCCCTCCGTGAGGGGTACTTGCCAAAAGCCTTTGGTTAAATCAAGTGTTGAAAAATACCTTGAATGGCCCAATTGGGTATGCGTCAAACTTTGACATCTCATTTAACCCCTTCCCGACATCCGCCGTATATATACGGCGCTGTCGGGAGGTGCTTCCCGCAAAGCGCCGTATATATACGGCGCAGTGATGGTGCGGGCTCAGGAGCAGAGCCGGCACCATCACCGCGGGGTGACAGCTGTATTATACAGCTGGCACCCTCCTGTAACTGCCAGGACCGGAGCTATTCTCCGATCCGGCAGATTAACCCCTCAGATGCTGCGCTCAATATGCAATCGCTGGGTTGCTGTGGCAATCGGACGCCAGAAAATGGCGTCCGAGTCTGCCTTGTACGGGAGCCGATGAGGACCCGCCTGCGGCGTGTCCTCATAGGCTTGCTGTCAGTGAATAACTGACAGCGCTAATACACTGCACTACGTATGTAGTGCAGTGTATTAGAGTAGCGATCGGGGCATCAGGCCCTCATGTCCCCTAGTGGGACAAGTAAAAAAAGTAAAAAAAGTTAATAAAAATGTGGTAAAACAATAAAAACACACACATTTCAAATAAAAATAAAGCTAAACTGACTTTTTTTCTATAGTAAGTCATTTATTATGGGAAAAACCGTAAAAATCAAAAAAACTATACATAATTGGTATCGCCGCGTCCGTAACGACCCAAACTACAAAACTATTATGTAATTTATCCCGCACGGTGAACGCGGTAAAAGAAAAACATGAAAAACAGCGCCAGAATCTTTGTTTTTAGGTCACATCTCCTTCCAAAAAATGCTATAAAAAGTGATCAAAAAGTCACATTTACTCCAAAATAGTACTAATAAAAAATGACAATCCGTCCCGCAAAAAATAATCCCTGACACCGTTTCGTGCACGCAAAAATAAAAATGTTCTGGGTCTTAGAATATGGCGAGACAGAAAACAAATGATTTTATAAAAAAAGTGATTTTATTGTGCAAAAGCCGCAATACATAAAAAAAACTATATAAATTTGGTATCGCCGCGTACGTAACGACCCAAACTACAAAACAATTATGTAATTTATCCCGCACGGTGAACGCGGTAAAAAAAAAACATGAAAAACAGCGCCAGAATCTTTGTTTTTAGGTCACATCTCCTTCCAAAAAATGCTATAAAAAGTGATCAAAAAGTCACATTTACTCCAAAATAGTACTAATAAAAAACGACAATCCGTCCCGCAAAAAATAATCCCTGACACCGCTTTGTGCACGCAAAAATAATAAAGTTATGGGTCTTAGAATGTCGACACAGAAAACAAATGATTTTATAAAAAAAGTGATTTTATTGTGCAAAAGCTGCAATACATAAAAAAAACTATATAAATTTGGTATCGCCGTAATCGTATCGACCCGCAGAATAAAGCTAACATGTAATTTAGGGCGCACAATAAAAAACGATTCCAGAATTGCTTGTTTTTGGTAATTTCCTTTACCAAAAAATGAAATACAAAGTGATCAAAAAGTCGTATGTGTTCTAAAATGGTACCAATAAAATCTACAGCCCGTCTCGCAAAAAACAAGCCCGCACAGCGCTCAATCTACTGAAAAATAAAAAAGTTATGGCACTAGTAATGCGGTGATGAAAAACATCTCAATGCGCAGGCCTGAGGGGAACATTCCTTCAGATTCAGGACCCTAGTATTTAGGAACTAGGAAAGGGAAGGGACATCCGCTGGAAGCGAGGGTGCCCGTATTATACCAGTGCAAAACTTTCCTAGTAATATTTCCCAAACTACGAAGGAGAAAAAGTCCCCAAAAGGTGCAGAGCGTTACAGAAGGGGGATAAGAAAGAAAACCGTTTATCAGTGTGACGCCGGCCTGTGCATAACGGATCGCTTCACAGCATAACACACATCTATGGAGAATTGTATTATTTACCCCATTATTATACCCTCTTATTATGCCCTGATGTACTCCGCACAGATTACATATACCCCTGATATACTCCGCACAGATTACATATGCCACCACATTATAAACGGAAATACCAGCAAAACCCCAAACAGAACTATTACCAAGCAAAATCCATGCTCAAAATGGCGGTCTTTCCCTTCTTAGCCCTACAGTGTGCCCAAACAGCAATTTATGGCCACAAGTAAGGCATTACCATACCCGGGAGAACCCGCTTAACAATTTATGGGGTAAGATTCTCCAGGGGCACAACATCTTGTGCGGTGAATGGGCAGATCAGTGGAGAAATTGCAATTTTCACTTTGCACAATCCACTGCGTATTCATTTCTGAAAAACACCTGTGGAGTCTAAATTCTCACTACATCCCTTGATAAATGCCTTTAGGGGTGTAGTTTCTAAAACGGGGTCACTTTTGTTTGGTACATCAGTGGTTTTGCAAATGCAACATGGCGTCCGCAAACCATTCCAGCAAAATCTACGCTCCAAAAGATAAATACCGCTCCTTTTCTTCTGAATGCTCCCATATACGTAAACAGCCGATTATAACCACATATGGGGCGTTACTGTACTCGGGAGAAATTACTTTACAAATGTTGGGGTGCTTTTTCTTCTCTATTCCTTGCAAAAATGAAAAATGTGTATCTAAAACGACATCTTGTTGGAAAAAATTTTTTTTTTCATTTTCATGGCTTAATTCTAATTAATTCAGCAAAAAACCTTTGGGATCAAAATTTTCACTATACCCCTAGATGATTCCTCAGGGGGTGCAGTTTCCCAAATGGAGTCACTTTTGGGGTGTTTCCACTGTACTAGTACTACAGGGGCTCAGCAAATATGACATGACACCCAGAAACCATTCCAAAATCCAAATGGTGCTCCTTCCATTCTGAGCCCTACCGTGTGTCCAAACAGATGTTTGTGACCACATGTGGGGTATTTTTTTACTCGGGAGAAGTTGCTTTACAAATGTTGCAGTGCTTTTTCTCCTTCAGTCCTTGTGGAAATGAAAAAAAAATACCTAAACCTACATTTTCTTTGAAAAAATGTAGATTTTCATTTTTACGGCCTACTTACAATTCAGTTCTGTAAAAAAACTGGCTGGTCAAAATGCTTGCTACACCCCTAGATAATTTCCTCATGGGGTTTAGTTTCCAAAATGGGGTCACTTGTTGGGGGTTTCCACTGTTTTGTCCCCTCAGGAGCTTTGCAAATGCGACATGGCCTCCGCAAACCATTCCTGCTAAATTTGAGTTCCAAAAGCCAAATGGCGCTCTTTCCCTTCTCAGCCTCGCTGTGTGTCCAAACAGCCGTTTATTACCACATGTGGGGTATTTTTTTACTCGGGAGAAATTTCTCTACAAATTTTATGGTGCTTTTTCTCCTTTAGTCCTTGTGGAAATGAAAAAAAATTTGCTAAACCTACATTTTATTTGAAAAAAATTTAGATTTTCATTTTCACAGCCTACTTGCAATAATTTCTTCAAAAAACCTGTGGGGTCAAAATGCTCACTATACCCCTAGATAATTTCCTCAAGGGGTATAGTTTCCAAAATGGGGTCACTTGTTGGGGGTTTCCACTGTTTTGTCCCCTCAGGGGCTTTGCAAATGTGACATGGCCTCCGCAAACCATTCCTGCTAAATTTGAGCTCCAAGAGCCAAATGGCGCTCTTTCCCTTCTAAGCCCTGCCGTGTGTCCAAACAGCCGTTTATTACCACATGTGGGGTATTGTTTTACTCGGGAGAAATTGCTCTACAAATGTTGTGGTGCTTTTTCTACTTTAGTTCTCTTGGAAATGAAAAAAAATTAGCTAAACCTACATTTTATTTGAAAAAATTTAGATTTTCATTTTCATGACCTAGTTCCAAAACTTTTTGCAAAAAAACTGGCCGGTCAAAATGCTTGCTACACCCCTAGATAAATTCCTCGAGGGGTATAGTTTCCAAAATGGGGTCACTTGTTAGGGGTTTCCACTGTTTTGTCACCTCAGGGGCTTTGCAAATGCGACATGGCCTCCGCAAACCATTCCTGCTAAATTTGAGCTCCAAGAGCCAAATGGCGCACTTTCCATTCTAAGCCCTGCCGTGTGTCCAAACAATCGTTTATTACCACATGTGGGGTATTGTTTTACTCGGGAGAAATTGCTCTACAAATGTTGTGGTGCTTTTTCTACTTTAGTTCTTTTGGAAATGAAAAAAAATTAACTAAACCTACATTTTATTTGAAAAAATGTAGATTTTCATTTTCATGGCCTAGTTCCAAAAATTTTTGCCAAAAAACTGGCAGGTCAAAATGCTTGCTACACCCCTAGATAAATTCCTCGAGGGGTGTAGTTTCCAAAATGGAGTCACTTTTGGGGGGTTTCCACTGTTTTAGTTCCACTAGACCTGTTCAAAGCGGATATGGTGCCTAAAATATATTCTAATAAAAAGGAGGCCCAAAATCCACTAGGTGTTCCTTTGCTTCGGAGGCCGGTGCTTCAGTCCATTAGCGCACTAGGGCCATATGTGGGATATTTCCTAAAACTGCAGAACCTGGGCAATAAATATTGAGTTGCATTTCTTGGGTAAAACATTCCGTATTACAAAAAAAATGGATTCAAAATTAATTTCTGGAAAAAAATAATGAACTTTGTAAATTTCACCTCTACTTTGCCTTAGTTCCTGCGCAACGTCTAAAGGGTTAAGAAACTTTCTAAATGCTGTTTTGAATACTTTGATGGGTGCAGTTTTTAAAATGGGGTGACTTATTGGGGGTTTCTAATATCTAAGGACCTTAAAGCCACTTCACAACTAAACTGGCCCCTGTAAAAATAGCATTTTGAAATTTTCTTGAAAATGTGAGAAATTGCTGCTAAAGTTCTAAGCCTTGTAACGTCCTAGAAAAATAAAATGATGATCAAAATACGATGCCAATATAAAGTAGACATATGGGGGATGTTAGTTAGCAACATTTTTGTGTGGTATAACTGCCTGTCTTACAAGCAGATACATTTAAATTGAGAAAAATGCTAATTTTTGCAATTTTTCGCTAAATTTTGGTGTTTTTCACAATTAAATACTGAATGTATCGGGCAAATTTTGCCAGTAACATAAAGTCCAATGTGTCACGAGAAAACAATCTCAGAATCGCTTGGATAGGTAAAAGCATTCCGGAGTTATTACCACATAAAGTGAAACATGTCAGATTTGAAAAATGAGGCTCTGTCAGGAAGGTCAAAAGTGGCCAAAGAGGGAAGGGGTTAACTTGCGGAAGTCGTTACAGAAACGCAATGACCCATCTGGTTTCGTAATCAATACAATGGGACTTGACCATTCACTTTTTGACTCTTCAATAATCCCAAGGTCTAGCATTTTCTTGACCTCCTCAGATATGGCTTGTCTACGAGCTTCAGGGACTCTGTAGGGTTTCAAGTGGACCCGAGCCTGAGGCTCGGTCACAATGTCATGTTTTATTATACTGGTCTGTCATGGCAGTTCTGAAAACACGTCTGTGTTTCTCTGCACAAACTCTTTTGTCTCCTGTTTCTGTGGCTTTGCGAGGGATTCTGACACATACACATCTGGGTTAGGACTATAGGGGGTCCTTACTGCCACGAGGGTCTCTCTTTCTTTCCATGGCTTAATTAAGTTTACATGGTATAACTGCACTGTCTTCCTTTTACCTGGTTGGTAAACTTTATAATTTACATCCCCCACCTTTTCAATTATCTCATACGGCCCTTGCCATCTAGCAAGAAATTTGCTTTCTACGGTTGGCACTAAGACCAACACTCGATCACCAGAGTTAAAATTTCTAACTTTAGCAGTTCGGTTATACACCCTACTCTGAGCATCCTGAGCTTGCTCCAAGTGTTCCTTAACTATCGGCATGACCGCAGCGATTCGGTCTTGCATCAACGTGACATGCTCAATTACACTCCTATAAGGTGTGGACTCTTGCTCCCAGGTTTCCTTGGCTATGTCCAGGAGACCACGGGGTTGTCTGCCGTATACAATTTCGAAAGGAGAAAACCCTGTGGATGATTGAGGAACTTCACGTACAGCGAACATCAAATAGGGCAGAAGACAGTCCCAATCCTTCCCATCCTTACTAACCACCCTCCTCACCATGCCTTTTAATGTCTTATTGAATCTTTCGACAAGACCATCAGTTTAAGGGTGATATATAGAGGTACGCAGGGGTTTAATTTTCAGCAGTTTACATAATTCCTTGGTGATTTTGGACATAAAGGGAGTTCCCTGATCGGTAAGGATTTCCTTAGGTAAACCAGTACGGGAAAACATGTAAAACAACTCTCTTGCAATGGCTTTTGAAGAGGAATTTCGCAAAGGGACTGCCTCAGGGTAGCGTGTGGCATAGTCCAACACCACTAGGATATATTGATGTCCTCTAGAGGATTTGACTAAAGGGCCGACCAGATCCATGGCAATTCTTTCAAAAGGGATCCAATGATAGGCAAAGGCACCAGCGGACTCCTAAAATGTGGCATAGGAGCCGATATCTGACACTCCGGGCAGGACTCGTAATACCTCTGAACTTCCGTATATACCCCCGGCCAGAAGAATCGTTGTAAGATACGCTCTCTGGTCTTTTCGCAACCTAGATGTCCACCCAGCACGTGTTTATGAGCCAGGTCCAACACCGTTCTACGATACGGTTGGGGTATCACCAGCTGTTCAACAACCTCCCCACGTACGTTATCTATCCGATACAGCAAATCCTGGTTAACCGCCATGTGTGGAAACACCTTATCAGCCCCTGGATGTTGAGGCACTCCATTTAATACCTTAGTATTTTCCCTGGCTTTTACCAATGTGGGATCGCTAAGTTGAGCGGTCCCAAAATTGTTACGTGATACATTTAACTCTGGTATCTCAGAAATTTCCTCCTGCTCATCTGTTTCACCAGCAAAAACAGCCAGAGGAAATTTATCAGGCTCAGTGGTCACCCCTACTGCTGGCACCTCAGCATCTTCGTTAAAGGGTTCTGGGCTAATCACAGCGCACACATTAATACCATCATTAACATTTACAGTGGAGGTTACATCTTTCTTCCTCCACAAGTCCCAGAACACTGGGAAGTCTCTCCCCAGGATCACACTGTGCATCAGGGACTTGACCACACCCACTTCATGGCAAGCGGTTCCACAGGAAGTTTCTAGAGTGACCAAAGCGGTGGGGTATTCTTTAGTGTCCCCATGTATGCACAGGACCCCTATACTATGTCCGCTGAATGTTCCAGGGTCTATCAGGCTGGCATGCACCAGGGTAACCAGACTCCCAGAATCCAGCAAGGCACTCACAGTACACCCTTCCACTTTTATGACACACATTTGTTGCTCAGTCTCGTAAACAGTCTCAGCAGAACAAACAGGACGTGCAAACAAGGATATTCGCCTTGCTGCATCACACTCCATTGGCTCAGTAGTCAGGGGACAATTGGCAGCAATATGCCCAGGTCCATAACACCGCCAGCACTGTATGCGGCCCCGGTCCCCAACTTGAGACCCTGGTCTGGCCTTCAGTGTCTCCCTGGGATTTCTTCCCTCCGTCTGCTCCCCTTCTGAGCCACCTCCCTTAAAGACATTTCTCACCCCTCTAGTAAATGGAACAGTCTTACCGGGTGCTCCGCACTATTTGCTGTTCCTGGGGTTAGAACATCCAGGCGGTACTTCTTGGAGTAGATCCTGAGTAGCTCTGTACCTTTCAATCAGGTTCACCAGCTGTTCCGCATCTGTAGGATCTCCTTGACCGACCCAACGCTGAACCTTCGGTGGTAAGGAGCGGATGTATTTGTCAAGCACCACTCTCTCCACGATCTGCGCAGGGGTTGATTCCTCTGGCTGTAGCCATTTCCTTGCAAGATGGACAAGATCATACATTTGTGATCGCGCAGGTAGGTGTTCCACGAAAGTCCAGTTGTGCACCCGTCGAGCACGCACATTCATATTAACACCCAGACGGGCAAGGATCTCACCCTTCAGCTTGGAGTAATCCTTGGCATCCTGCTCATTGAGATCAAAGTACGCCTTTTGCGGCTCTCCGGTTAGGAAAGGTGCCACCACTGCTGCCCACTGATCTGAAGGTAACTTCTCTCGTTCTGCCACTCGCTCAAACACCATGAGATAGGCCTCAACTTCGTCGGTGGATGTCATCTTCTGCAGAGATGTCTGTACCACTGCACGAGTGGTTTGGCACAAACCATGAGGCCCCGCTGACCTCTCCACTGAGGCCTGAATTTGGTCTTGCAAATAGCGATTAATTTGCTGCTGTTCTTTTAAGGCCAGTCTGTGGGCTTCACCCAGCAGAATATTGGTTTCAGCCTGTGCACGCATGGCTCCCTCATGCACCATTCGCTGAGTCGCGCTGGCTTCTTGCAGAGCTGTGCTTATCTTCCCCTGGTTGATATTAGCCTGAATCAGCTGTTTAAGTATTTCATCCATTTTAACAGTCTCTTTTAGCCCTGTTGCCGCCTTCACCCAAGACATACACTTCCAAGCACTCTCGGGGAGAAAAAATTGTGTTGTTGCCCCTAGCAACGATTTTCCACTTGGAGCAGCAAAAGTCCTTTTAAATAGGTGTGTCTCTTTAAGACCGTGCCCGCATCGGCCACCATATGTGAGGGTTTAGCATCAGGAGAGGTTGGTACAGCGGTTTCTTTGTAGCCAGAGACAGGGACACCGTGCATTAAAAGTCATAACAGGGCTTTTCCTGTGTTTTTATTCTTGTCAAAGAAACAGCCTCTTGTACAACAAGGCAAAATACAAAATAAATCCTGCTCGTCTGAGCACTAACTAAACAAGATAGTATCTAACTATACCGAGTGCCTTCCTACCAGGCACTGGACACAAAGTAACACAGGTCTTTACTCACATAGAATACAGGCTACTCCAGCCTTAGTAGTCTCCAGTCTGAGTCAGGGGTGAGATTCACACACACTGTGTCTGCACCTTTTTATACACAGGCTACAGGTGCAGCTAATTGAGCAGCAGCCTTGTCCTACAAACAGAGATGGACTAGGGATTGGGGAACCCGCCCTGCTCTTCTCCAATCCAACTCCAGGCCCTTTTTCCGTCTTTTCCTTAAGCCGAGATTGGAAAGCTAGAGCTTTCTATTGCAAGAACTACTTATTCCCTGGAGCCTAGGATACATATGACAGGATTCTAGGGGAAATGTACCTTCCCTCAATGACTTTACCTGTCACTGTCTCACAATACATACATGACAACATACATGCAAACATACATACATGCAAACATACATGCACATATACACATACAAACATGACAACATACATACAAGCAAACATACACACAAGCAAACATACACATGCAAACATACATACATGCAAACATACATACATGCAAACATACATACATGCAAACATACATACATGCAAACATACATACATACATGCAAACATACATGCAAATATACATACTTGCATGCAACCATACATACAAACATGCACATATATACATACATGCAAACATACATACATGCAAATATACACAAACATGCACATATACACATACAAACATGACAACATACATACATGAAAACATACATACAAGAAAACATACATACATGCAAACATACATACATGCAAACATACATACATGCAAACATACATACATGCAAACATACATACATGAAAACATACATACTTGAAAACATACATACATGCAAACATACATACATGCAAACATACATACTTGCAAGCAACCATACATACAATAAACATGCACATATATACATACATGACAACATACATGCAAACATACATACATGCAAACATACATGCACATATACACATACAAACATGACAACATACATACATGAAAACATAAACACAAGCAAACATACACATGCAAACATACATACATACATACATACATACATACATACATGCATGCAAACATACATACATACAAATACTTGCATGCAACCATACATACAAACATGCACATATATACATACATGCAAACATACATACATGCAAACATACATACATGCAAACATACATACATGCAAACATACATACATGCAAATATACACATACATGCACATATACACATACAAACATGAAAACATACATACATGAAAACATACATACAGGAAAACATACATACAAGAAAACATACATGCAAACGTACATACATGCAAACATACATACATGCAAACATACATACATGAAAACATACATACATGAAAACATACATGCAAACATACATACAAACATGAAAACATACATAAATGCACATATACACATACATGCACATATACACATACAAATATGACAACATACATACATACATACATGCAAACATATATACACATGACAACATACATACATGACAACATACATACATGACAACATACATACATGACTACATACATGCAAACATGCACACAAGCAAACATACACATGCAAACATACATACATGCAAACATACATACATACATACATACATACATACATACATGCAAACATACATACATACATGCAAACATACATACATACATACATACATGCAAATATACATACTTGCATGCAACCATACATACAAACATGCACATATATACATACATACATGCACATATATACATACATGCAAACATACATACATGAAAACATACATAAATGCACATATACACATACATGCACATATACACATACAAACATGACAACATACATACATGACAACATACATACATGCAAACATACATGCACATATACACATGACAACATACATACATGACAACATACATGACAACATACATGACAACATACATACATGCAAACATCAAAACCTATAACTAGGAGTCTGACACACGAAAAAATGAGTTAAAAAATATGAAAGTTTATTGAGTAAATTAAAATAAACACATGTATAAAATTAATAGAGATGTAAACCACAAGAGAAAAATGGACAGCCAGAACACCTATCACACAGCACAGCACTGTGCGAACAGGCTGAATACACCAGTGTGAAGTCACAGTAATGATGGTATAGTAACAGCCCAACATGGGTCACTAAGAGGTACTAGGAGACAAATGCATCAAAGGTATATATACATTGGTAATGAGTCTACCCAGTGTATCTAGGGCAGTAGTACATCACCGTTCCAAAGAAAAGTACAGTACATCAAATGACAGGAACTAAATGTATAAATGTATATCCTAATGAACTGTGCATAATGTGCACATGTCACTTACCCATGACAGAGTGTGAGTGGCTGGCGTCCACCCCGACGCGCGTTTCGGCCCGAAAGCCTTCGTCTGGGGGTCTACCCAGAGAACTACAGTATCTAGCAACATCGGGAGCGCGCAGACTGCAGAGCAGAGCGGCTTGATTGACATCGTGCCGCTCACGCCCCTTTTTAGAAAAGATAACCAGCACTTGCTGTGTTATCAAGTGTAAAAAAAAGGTACTTAGGAAATTAATTTTTAAAAAATGTTAACAGCAAATTTTTTTAAATTCATTTCCTGCTTAGAATGTCTAAAAAAAAAAAAATTTAAGTCAACTTGGGAATAACCCTTTAACTTATCATTGTGGGCCCTGTGAATTACTCCCATCCACTATGTACTAATCAAGTTTTTTTCTAAGTGTGGGTTTGGCTGCCCTACCTTTATTATATAATGGTGAAACTTGTCATTACTTACTGTTGTTATTATTCTGATACAAATGTTTTTTTTCTGAAAACAAAATTTTATAAAATAGCAAAGATTACTAAAATTCTGTTTTTACTTTGTCATTATGGTGTTTTGAGTGCAGAATGATGGAGGAAAACGTGATTTTGTTTTTATTTTAGCACAAGGCCCCAACAAAACAAAATGTGAAAAAATTTAAAGGGTCTGAAGACTTTCTGAATGTACTGTAATACAGACTGAGGTGCAATGGCATTAACTCATATATATGCTTACTTTAAGGCTATATTCACATATGCGTTGCCCTACATGTTTTAATATCATCCGTTATTTTTTAATGGATTTTATCAAAATAATGAATGCAAACGGATTACAATACATTTGTATCCATTTTACATTGACACCAATGTTAGAAATAACCTATCCATTATGGCCTGTTCTCATTAGCGTTCGGTTTCCGTTGATGGTGTTAAAGGAAGTCCTCGCTTAAAATATATTAGACTGAAATTTAGACAAGCGTTCCAACAGACACTCACTCCAGGAAATTTATCCTAATCATAGATTAGATCGATGTATATATCGAAGAGGAGGAATAAAACACACAGACATTGCTTGTATGCTCAAAATACTCCTCTGAGGTTTATTGCCAAACTCAATTACAATAATATCATTCAAAAGGGGTGTAGGCTTGAGGTTAACCAATCAGAGGCAATGTGACAATAATTCTTATTCAGCCAATAGCATACAATAAGAATATTTCATATTTGAGTCAATCACAGGCATATATTACATATCAAATGCATTATTATAATTCTTCATTAGACGCTGACATCAAGTTTGCACCTGGAGACAAGCATACAATAGAATTATTATGAGCTGTTCTTTCTTATGGGGGGAGGTTTTTAGGGAGTTCAATCCCATACATATTTATGTCTGGGCGTTCAGCCAGACTGGTTCCGTCAGACCTTTGCATCGGAGGAACACATCAACGGAAAGGAAAACAGAGATCATAGCTTCCATTTGCATTACCATTGATTTCAATGATAATACTTCCATTGGTAATGGTTTGCGTTTGTCTCCGGTCCGTAAGGTTTCCGTTTTTTTGGGTGGAATCAATAGCGCAGTCAACTTCGCTAGTGATTCTGTCAAAAAAAAACAGAAACCTTACAGAATGGAGACAAACTGAAACCATTAGCAATGGAAGCATTACCATTGAACACATCCTTAGACATCCATTTTTTTTAACTGAGAAAAAAGTCCTGTACTCTGCTCTTTCATCTCGATCAAAAAAGCGGATGACTAATATAACGGACACGAACGGACGCTCACAGATGCAAGTAAAAATCCTATTGATTTCAATGGGATTAACGGATTAATTTTATCCATTATTCTGATCTAAAAACGGATCAGCGTAATAGATTATACAATGCAAGTGTGAACTTATCCTTACTTGCACTTATCATCCCACAGCTCTCTCAGCAGCGGGAGCCGGCTGTACTATACAGCCAATATCCTGCTGCAATGGCCGGAGATAACTCTGATCCCGAACGTGTAACCACATAGATGCCGCGGTTAATAGTGCAGCATCTAAGAAGTTTAACAGAGAGAGGGGGCTGCTTCTGTTTCCCCATCAGCAGCCCCAAGACGTTTTTGTGGGTTGCCAATGGTTGTCATTGCAGTCGGGGCCTAAATAGGCCCCATTGACTGCTATGTCAAAATGCCCATAGTTTATGCTAAAGGCACGGCCTAACAGATTGCCTGTTAGTATTACACAAACAGGGAATGATGCTTTGGTATACTCAATATACCAAAGTATCACAGAAACTATAAGAAGATTGCAATTTTAGTCCTTAAAAAAAAATTAAATACAGTTTAAAAAACTTAGCTATGGAAAAAAAATGTCACAGTAAAAATTAAATACAACCATTTTTATTTTTTTTCATAAAGTGTTTTTTGTTTTTTTTGCAATACCTTAACCCCTTCAGGACTGAGCCTGTTTTGGCCTTCAGGACGAAGCCGATTTTTCAAATCTGACATGTGTCAGTTTATGTGGTAATAACTCCGGAATGCTTTTACCTATCCAAGCGATTCTGAGATTGTTTTCTCGTGACATATTGTACTTTATGTTAGTGAAAAAATTTGGTTGATAAATTCAATATTTATTTGTAAAAAACACCAAGAATTGGAGAAAATTTGCAAAAATTTGCATTTTTCTCAATTTAAATGTATCTGCTTGTAAAACAGATAGTAATACCCCACAAAATACTTACTAGTTAACATTCCCCATATGTCTACTTTATGTTGGCGTCGTTTTTTGAACATTCTTTTATTTTTCTAGGACGTTACAAGGCTTAGATCTTTAGCAGCGATTTCTCATATTTTCAAGAAAATGTCAAAAGGCGATTTTTACAAGGACCAATTCAGTGCTGAAGTGGCATTGAGGGCCTTATATATTAGAAAGTCCCCATAAATCACCACATTTTGAAAACTGCACCCCTCAAAGTATTCAAAACAGCATTCAGAAAGTGTATTAACCCTTTAGGCGTTTCACAGGAATTAAAGCAAAGTAGAGGTGAAAGTTACAAATTTTTTTTTTTTTTTTACAAAATTCATTTGTAATACATTTTTTTCTATACCACAGGAGGTTTTACCCGAGAAATTTAACTTATTATTTATTGCCCAGATTCTGCAGTTTTTAGAAATACCCCACATGTGGCCCTAGTGCGGTCATGGACCGAAACACCGGCCTCAGAAGCAAAGGAGCACCTAGTGGATTTTGGGGCCTCCTTTTTTTTAGCATATATTTTAGGTACCATGTCAGGTTTGAAGAGGTCTTGTAGGGCCAAAACAATAAAGACCCCCAAAAGTGACCTCATTTTGGAAACTACACCCCTCAGGGAATTTATCTAGGGGTATAATTAGCATTTTGAACCCACAGTTTTTTTGCTAAATTTATTTGAATTAGTTTGTGAAGGTGAAAATCTACTTTTTTTCTGAAAAAAACGTAGAAATTTGTAATTTTTTCAAGGAATAAAAGAGAAAAAACACCCCAACATATGTAAAGCAATTTCTCCTGATTATAGCAATACCCCATATGTGGTAATAAACTGCTGTTTGGACCCACAGCAGGACTCAGAAGGGAAGGAGCACCATTTGGATTTTGAAATTCTGATTTTGATGGTATAGTTTTCAGTGCCATGTCGCGTTTGAAATGCACTGGAGGGAACAAAATAGTGGAATCCCACGGAAAGTGACCCCATTTTGGAAACTACACTCATCAAGGAATTTTTCTAGGGGTAAAGTTAGCATTTTGACCCCACGGTTGTTTTGCTGAATTCATTGGAATTATTCTGTAAAGGTAAAAATCAACTTTTTTTCTGAAAAAAGGTAGCCATTTTTAATTTTTACAAGGAATAAAGGCGAAAAAGCACCCCAACATTTGTAAAACCATTTCTCCCGATTACGTAAATACGCCATATGTGGTAATAAAGTGCTGTTTGGACCCACAGCGGGGCTTAGAAGGCAAGGAGCGCTATTTGGCTTTTGGAGCTCAAATTTAGCTGAAATGGTTTTTGGGTGCCATGTCGCATTTGCAAAGCCCCTGAGAGGCCAAAACAGTGGAAACCCCCCAAAAGTGGAAATTACACCACTTAAAGAATCTATCTAGGGATATAGTGGGAATTTAGACCCCACAGGATTTATTAGAATTGGGCCATGAAAAATTAATATCAATATTTCTTCCACTAAAATGTTGATTTTTTTCAATTTCACAAAGGATAAAGGAGAAAATGCACCCCAACATTTGTAAAGCAATTTCTCCCGAGTACGGCAATACCTCACGTGTGGTCATAAATGGTTTTTCATTAGAAAGTAATTAACCCTTTCTGGACTGATCCATTTTTTTCTTTTCCTTTTTAGTTTTTTCCTCCCCGCGTTCCAAGAGCCACAACTTTTTTATTTTTCAGTCAATAGAGTGGTGTGAGGGCTTATTTATTGAGGGACGAGCGGTCATTTTTATTGGTACCATTTTTTGGTACATACAACTTTTTGAGCACTTTTTATTACATTTTTAGGTAGAGCCAAGGTGACCAAAAACCATCAATTCTGACAATGTTTTTTATTCTTTTTTTTATGGCCTTCACCCTGGGCTATAAATGACCATTTTACTTTATTCTGCGGGTCGGTACGATTACGGCGATACCAGATGTATATAATTTTTTTATGTTTTGCAGCGTTTGTGCAATAAAATCACTTATTTATAAAATAAATACATTTTTGTGTCACCGTATTCTGAGAGCCATAACGTTTTTATTTTTCAGTCAAAAAAGCGCTGTAAGGGCTTGTTTTTTGCGGGACGGGATGTAGTTTGTATTGGTAGCATTTTGGCGTACGTGCGACTTTTTGATCACTTTTTATAGTATATTTTGGGAGGGTTGGTAACCAAAAAATTGTGATTCGGGCACTGTTTTTTGTTTATTTTTTTTGCGGTGTTCACCGTGCGGGAAAAATAATATTGCAGTTTTATAGTTGAGGTCGTTACGAACGTGGCGATACCAAATATGTGTACTTTTTTTAACGTGTTAATTTTTTTCCTATAATAAAAGACTTATTATAGGAAAAAAAGCATTCTTTGTTTATGTCACTTATAACTTTTATTTTTACACTTTTTAAAAACATTTTTATTATCTTTTTTTTACTTTTTTTACTTGTCCCACTAGGGGACACTTAGACTGGCAGCTCTGATCGCTGCTGGAACACATTACACTACACATGTAGTGTAATGTGTTCTAACTGTCATTGTGACGTAACTGTCACACTGACAGGAAGCAGAGGAGGAACGGCCGGAGGCTGATCCTCCGAGGCTTCCGTACATGGCAACCCGGAGGTCATTGTCTGGCCTCTGGTTGCCATGATAAGGATCGCCAGCCCCCGCAAATACATGTGGGGGGCTGCCGATCCGCTGTAAACCTCTTCGATGTGGTGATCGCAATCGACCACCGCATCGAAGGGGTTAATGGCCGATTTCAGCGGCGACAGGCCGCTGATCGGCAACGGGGAGAGCAGGGCTGACACCCTGCACAGTTAACCGCCGCTGCGGTGTAGCGCCGCGCGGCGGTTAACTGTTAAAGCGCGGACGTAACTGTACGCCCAGGTGCGCGAAGTTACTGCTCACCTGGACGTACAGTTACGTCCAGGTGCGGGAAGGGGTTAAAAAAAACAAAAAAAATTCAATTCGAAAAGTGAAACTCTTGATATATTATATAGGTTCATTACCACGGAGTAATCTATTTCCAGCATTTTTTTCTTTTAATGTTGATAATTATGGCTAACAGTTAATGAAAACCCAAAATTTTGTCTCTCAGAAAACTAGAATATTGGGTAAAAGTTCAAAATTGTAGACTCATGGTGTCACACTCTAATCAGCTAATCAACACAAAACAACTGCAAAAGCGTTTGCAGGTAAGTAGCTACATCGACTTACCTGCAAACGCCGATGCTGCTGCAGAATCAACTATAGCCTCTGGTGCCGATGTGTCCTCGCTCGTCCGACACGATGCAGGACCTGGGGCAGGAAGTGAGTGACGTCACAGCGTGATCTCTCGAGAACACGCTGTGTCTTTGCACTGCCAGAAGCTGGGCGTTGTGAAGAGACGTGGATGATACTTCTATACAGAACGCCCAGCTAGTAAAAGAAGTAAAAACACCCAGATGTAACGAACACGACACACGCCCAGTTGTACTTTTACTTTAAACACGCCCAGTTGTACTTTAGAAAGCCTCATTTACATAAATATAAAAATGGTCATAACTTGGCCAAAAATGCTTGTTTTTTAAAAAAAAAAACGTTACTCTTATCTCCATTGCAGCGCTGATCTGCTGCAATAGGAGATAGCGGTTGCAAAATCTGGTGACAGAGCCTCTTTAAGCACGATCTCCCAGACGACACAGAGGATCCACAAAAAAAACTGGTGGGATTCGTTATAGATAATCACAGCCTAGAAAGGATTGGCAAGAAAAGGCCATTCAAGAATCTAGGGGTAATTCACAAGGAATTGACTGCGGCTGGCGTTAGTGCTTCAAGAGCTCTGTTTTAATTAATCTATATAATATATGAGTTTCACTTTTTGAATTGAATTACTGAAATAAATTAACTTTTTGATGATATTCTATTTCATTTAGAAGGACTAGCATATGTTGCCTCCACATTCATGATAACCCATTTAATAAAGTTAACATGTTATTTTAACATCACGTTGAACAGAGTAAAAAGAAACTGAAAAAAAAAACATGTTGGAGTTGCTATTTTTCCAATTACCCCCAAAAAATAATAGGTTAATTAGTAATCTATATGTACCCCAAAATCTGTCTATTAAAAAATTGCCAAAAAACGGGCCCTCACCGTTACCATACATCAACAGAAAATAAAAGAGTTATGGCTCTTGGAAAGCGACAATAAAAATAAAGGAATAAATATGTTTCGTCCTAAAGACACAAAATCAGCCAGTCATAAAGGGTTTAATATTGTAACCTGTCGGGTAGGGAACTAAATATTTTGACCAAAATAGGAGCCACCATATCCTTATCCCCTGAGGGGTTAAAGGTAGAAATCCTAGACATAGGTATTCAAAAGGGAAACTCTTTGTGTGGATGTAGTGCCCTAACTCTCTCGGATTTCTGTCAACCCCACCAGTTAGAATAAAATAGGACCCAAGTTTGCCAATACCCAGACTTCCTCAGTATACTCTCTCAAAACAGTCAGCAGAAGACATAAAACCGATTATAGAAGAGTTAAAGAGGGAAGGGATATTATTGCCTTGCCAAGATGAGGTGAACACACTGTAGCGCTGGCGGCCGCCGTTCGCCGCTTCCCGGCTTCCCATGGCAGGTGTCAGCTTAACTTACCTCTATGTTGACATTCTCCTTCCCCCTTCCCAGAGACGCCGGCAAGCATTGCTTTTCCCTGCTGCTTGTTCCCATAGGGTGCGTCTGCGTGGCCTGGACTCTTCTTAAAGGGCCAGAGAGCGCACCATTATTTCATTACCTAACCTATCCCTGTCCACCCTGCCCTACTTTAATCCGCCCTGCCCACCTTCCTGTGCCTGAGCGTTGTTGTTGTATTCCCATGTTAGTTTAAGCAAATGGTCCCTTAGTTATATCCTGCTTCCAGTGTGATGCATCCTGTTGCTGTTTGTTCCTGAGCCGAAGTCTATTGTTGGAGTCGTATGTGTCTTATCTGCCACGTCCAGTGTCATCTGCACCAAGTGTCTGCTTCACCATGTGTCTGCTACTCAGAGAATCTGCCAGATCATCTTCCCAGGTACTGTTACCCTAGAGACTGTTATTGACTGTCGTTTGGCCAGCTGCTACTCTGCTACGGGTATCGTCCTAGTGGGTCCACAAACTCCACAGGCGTGACATACCCCAATCTATTTTCTGTTCCTAAATCTTGATACTGAGATCAAATGGCGTGTGAAAGTGAGTAAAATGTGTTTATGTGACTCCATTTTGAAAGTATGGTTATGTGACTGCATGGAGTATCCATTTTATATCTTAAAGAATCCAGTTTGTGTTTTAATAATCATCTGGGTCTTTGTAAAAGTAAATTCATGCTGGGATTCTCTGAACAATTAAAGGTTTTTGTTTCTTAGCTAAGGTCATGATTACTTGTTATGGAGAATATAGTTCTGTATTATGAGAAACGAGTCTGACGCCTTATACCGTTTGGGAAAACATTTTGTTTACCATTTTTGTTATGAGGAATAGACTGGTGAGATCGCAGCTGTGGGGTCGTTATGACCCATCAGTCATGGTGACGTTGCAGGTTATGGGATATTCTAGTCTTACATGTAAGGAACCTTACCTGCTCGTGATTGGCTCAGCCCGACCAACTCCCTATTGTACACAATTGGCAAAGCCAACGTCCCATTGTAAGTAATTGGCTGAGCTCAAGCCTATTCCCCTTTTGAAAAATATTATTGTAATTGTATTTCTATCAATGAAGCAGAGAAGGATAATTGGGTATACAAAGTGTCACTTTGTGTATTACTTCTCTCTGATATATCAATATAACTAATAGATTTGGATCTGGATAGTTGTACTGACAGGTGTCCGTTGACACATCCATCAATCCTTCAGTCTAATATATTTTGGCCAGGATTGTGTCAACATGGCGACTTGTACGTGATTTGCGGGCAGTTAAAAGGAATACGATCCCTACTACATTGGTAGTACAAAATCCTCCTACAATATTTTGAGCAGTCCCAACTGATGCAAACTATTTTACAGTAATTTATGTGGCATCAGCGTTTTTATCTATACCTATCCAGACCACTAATGTCTATTAGATTTCACTTTTAAAGGTGAACAATTGACATAGACACCGACTCCCAATGGGATTTCAGGACTCGCCTAGCATATTTTCTCAAGCACTAAAGCATTTGCCGGGTGCTCGGGTTCAGCATATTGCGGATCGAATAGACAGATTGCTGGGTGCGGCTGGGGTACCAATGAAAAAAGTCAGTGGGAGATGGAAGTCCTTAAAAATGATTTTAGGGAACTAGGAGAGAAACTAAAGTCCAGGACCTCCAAGGTAGTGTTTTCAGAAATACTACCAGTACCATGAGCGCCACTAGAAAGACAGCAGGAGATTAGGGAGTTAAATAAGTGTTTTAGACATTGGTGCAGGAAAGAAGGGTTTCGGTTCATGGAGAACTGAGCTGACTTCTCTGTCGGCTACAGGCTCTATGGTAGGGACAGGCTGCATCGAAATGGGGAGGGTGCAGCTGTGCTGGGGAAAATAATGGTTAGACGGCTGGAGGAGCTTTTAAACTAGGATCTGGGGGTGGGAGGGTGGGGATACACAATTGGGGTTAGATAGAGAACATAGGGAGTGTGTTACAGAAGGGATTAATGCTGATTTAGTGGGGGCTGGGGATAGCAAGCCGAGAAGAGAGGTGACTAGAAATAAATACGGACCTAAGTATATTAAAGATGTCGGTAAGGTTAAATGTATTATGGCGAACGCAAGAAGACTTGCAAGTAAAATGGACACGTTGGAGAGTCTAACGACCGACATGGATTATGATGTAGTGGCATAACAGAAACCTGGCTGGATAAGAGCCATGACTGGGTAACAAATATGGGGGGCTATACCATATTTAGAAGGGATAAAAAAGGTGAAGCGTTTGTCTGTTTGTAAAATCCAGCCTAAGACCAGTCCTTAATGAGGACATTGGGGGAGACAGTGACAGTGTGGAGTCTTTATGGGTAAATATTCATGGAGCGATTATTAACGGTAAAATATGTACTAATTAGAATTTGTTATAAGCCACCAAACATAGCGGAACAGGCGGAGGATGAAATGCTGCAACAAATAGAAAAGGCATTAAATAATAATGGGGTCCTTATTATGGGGGATTTTAATTATCCTCACATTAATTGGGACATAGAGGCTGCTGGATGTGCTAAAAGCTGCAAGTTTTTAAATAGAATTCAAGACAATTGTTTCACTCAGTTGGTTAATAAACCAACCAGAGGGGATAATGTGCTGGATCTGGTCTTATCTAATAGACCAGACACAATATCAGATGTGGAAGTCCGGGAGCACTTGGGCAATAGTGACCACAATATGGTAAGTATTAATATAATTTTCAATAAAACAATACAAAATGGAGCAACAAAAACCTGGAATTTTAGGAAAGCAAAATTCAATCGACTGAGGGAAACACTTAGTCTTGTTGACTGGGATCATGTAATGGTAAATAGGGATACTGAAGAAAAATGGGGAGCTTCTAAAGATATATTACTTGAATCATGTAGTAAGTGTAAAGGATCTGCCAGGCGCAGCTTCGGGGTTAACTCCCATAATTAATCAGTCAGCACCTGAATCTACATCCCTGAGACTGACTTCAGCTTCCACCACTCAGGCTGGCAGGCTTAGGAGTGGGAGAGCCTATCGCAACCTGGCCAGACTCAGCTAGCTCCCGCCCTCGGTCTATTTAAGCCTGCCCTTCCTGTCCCTCGGTGCTTGTGATTCTTTTCGTGTGGTTTCCTGGCCCAGCTACAGCTCCTTCTATTTTGATCCTGCTCCATACAGACCCTGGCTTACTGACTACTCTTCTGCTCTTCGTTTGGTACCTGGCACACTCCTGGCTTGACTCGGCTCGTTCACCACTCTGGTTGCTCACGGTGTTGCCGTGGGCAACTGCCCCTTTCCCTTGCTTGTATTCCCTTGTATGTTTGTCGTGTTTGTCGTGCACTTACTGAGCGCAGGGACCGCCGCCCAGTTGTACCCCGTCGCCTAGGGCGGGTCCGGCTGGAGTTACCCCCGTCTTTTCATATACACGACGTGTTTCATGCCTCTCTCCTTAAACGCTGCTCCCCGTCCTTGGCTCCCTCGAGGAGACCTCCTGTTCCCGTCCTCACCCCTGAGGGGGTGGAATTCGAGGTGGCCAAGATTGTGGACAGCAAGATGGTCCAAGGCTCCCTCCAGTACCTGGTCCATTGGAGAGGATACGGGCCCGAGGAGAGGACTTGGGTACCCGCCCGGGATGTTCACGCTGGGGTATTGGTCAGGAGGTTCCACCTGCGTTTCCCCAGTAAGCCAGGTCCACTTAGAAAGGGTCCGGTGGCCCCTCATAAAAGGGGGGGTACTGTAAAGGATCTGCCAGGCACAGCTTCGGGGTTAACTCCCATAATTAATCAGTCAGCACCTGAATCTACATCCCTGAGACTGACTCCAGCTTCCACCACTCAGGCTGGCAGGCTTAGGAGTGGGAGAGCCTATCGCAACCTGGCCAGACTCAGCTAGCTCCCGCCCTCGGTCTATTTAAGCCTGCCCTTCCTGTCCCTCGGTGCTTGTGATTCTTTTCGTGTGGTTTCCTGGCCCAGCTACAGCTCCTTCTATTTTGATCCTGCTCCATACAGACCCTGGCTTACTGACTACTCTTCTGCTCTTCGTTTGGTACCTGGCACACTCCTGGCTTGACTCGGCTCGTTCACCACTCTGGTTGCTCACGGTGTTGCCGTGGGCAACTGCCCCTTTCCCTTGCTTGTATTCCCTTGTATGTTTGTCGTGCACTTACTGAGCAAAGGGACCGCCGCCCAGTTGTACCCCGTCGCCTAGGGCGGGTCGTTGCAAGTAGGCAGGGACAGAGTGGCGGGTAGACTAGGGCTCACTTGTCCGTTTCCCTACCCCCCGTCATTACAGTAAGTTTATACCCACTGGTAACAAAACGTCTAGGAATAAAAGAAGACCAATATGGATGAATAGTGAATTACTGAATATAAGACAAACACAAAAAGCATTCAAAACATTGAAGGCTGAGGGCTCAGCAAAAGCATTCCAGATTTACAAAGATCTCAATGTAAAATGTAAAAATGAAATCAAGTTAGCAAAGTTCTGCAGAAAAACAAAATTGCTAACGACATTAAAATGAATCCCACATTTATTTTATAGAAAACCAGAAGCTGAGGAGACGTCACCTGTAAGTCACTTAATGTAAATGTTTATTCGGCCTCTAATCAGTACTGTAGTCACTGTATGATCTGCAGTGAGATGGTGGGTGGTATGTGTTTTTTTGTGAAACAACATCCTCCAGCATATCCTTACCATTGTTTGGGCCATGCTCGGAGCTGTAGTTTTACGCCCTACAAACCTATATGGCAGGGGTTGCACTAAATTGAGATGTATTTGTGCTGTTCCTGTATGTTGTGTATATGTACTTGGTTAGCTTTGTTCTGGTGCTGTCTATATGAACTAAGCTTGGTTCTGGTACTGTATTTAGGAACACAGTCTAGTGGGATAATGGTTCGAAAAAATCTAACCATAAAGATATATTTAGCAAAAATGACACCAGTGGGGAAGGGAATATAGGCTGACTATGTCCCACTTGTGCTAACCATTATAAGACTTACGCCTATGGAGAATTATGGACTCTCACCTTTTGAAATATTTTTTGGGAGGCCATCAGCACAACTTCAACCTCCTTTGTCGTTCCAATAGGACCTTAAATTTGGATAGGATGCCATGATAGACTATGGATCTAAGCATGTCAGTGTTTCTCTACAATCTTTCCAGGGTAAAAGGCACCCAGCCATTGAGAAATGATTCATCAATGGAGAGCTCTCACAAACTGCAACCAGGTGAGTGGGTGTATATGAAGAACCATAGACCAAACACAAACCAAAGACAAACCTGTTATTTGGGTAAGGTAATACCCGCTACCTGTTATATTCCTGACAAAAGATTTCTATAAGCACTATAATCGAATTCATAAATCTTAATTTCAGAAAAGGGCACTGAGGAAAATAGAAAGAGTGAGTGATCCCCAGTGTCACGGTCACAGGGTATGTGGACCCACTAGGCTGCTCCGCCGTAGCGGAGAGGCAGCTGACCAGGTCACAGTCTATATGAAAGTCAATAGTAGATAGTAGCGCTTGGGTACCTGAACTAGTCCAGATGGTGGCTGTGGCTTCAGCACGGATGGAGGCCGGTGCAGCAGGTAGCGCCAGACGTGGCGAGCAGAATCCGATGTGGCAGAAGACACTGGACGTGGCAGAAGACACTGAACGTGGCAAACAACAGCAGCTGCAATAGACACGACTCCAACACCGGTATGCACAGGAATAAGAACAGTACAGGACACAGGAACAGGTAACAGGGCACGGGTAACAACTGGAACGGGAAACACTAAGGGACCATTTGCAAGACAGATTGGGATAAACTAACAATGCTCAGCAAGGATCAGAAGGCCTGGGAACTTCTTATAGACCAGGAAATCATGGCAGTTGATGATGATGACGATTTCATTTGTGCGCACGCTGGCCCTTTAAGGCCGGGCATGAGCGTGCGCGCGCACCCTAAGGGACACCGCAGAACAGAGCGGAAGTGGGCACTGGCGTCTCCTAGGAAGGAGATGGGGACCAGAGCTCACGGATCCATGGCTGCGGGCGTCGGGAGGTGAGTAAACCCGATGCTCCGTGGCCATAGACACTACAGTAACCCCCCTCTTACGCCCCCTCTTCTTGGGCCCAGAGCGAGAGAGGAACTTTTTAATAAGAGCAGGAGCACTGGAGGTTCTCTTCTGGCTCCCAGGATCTCTCCTCAGGACCAAATCCTATCCAGTCCACCAAATAAAAAGTCCTTCCTCCTACCCTTTTGCAGTCCAGGATCTCCCTTACCTCGAATACATCAGAAGGCCCGCTGGGAGCAACTGTGGAACTAGAAGTCTTGATGTAGCGGTTCAGGACCACTGGTTTCAGGAGGGACACATGGAAGGAGTTGGGGATTCTGAGGGCAGGAGGCAGCCGCAGCTTATAGGAGACAGGGTTGATCTGTTGCAGAATCTCGAAAGGACCAAGGAACCTGGGAGCAAACTTGTATGAGGGTACCATCAAGCGAATGTTCAGAAAGGACAGCCAGACTTTAGTATCTGCCTTTCGCTTCATGCGATCGATTGCCAGCAAAATAGAGGACCGGGTCTGTTGCCAGATTTTCACGAAGTCCCCATATGCAGAGTCAGCAGCGGGTACCTGAGATGTGGTCGACACTGGAAGAGGGACTCTAGGATGTTGACCGTATACAATGTGAAATGGGGTGGAAGTGGTGGACTCACTTGTGTGGTTGTTGTATGAGAACTCGGCCATGGAAGAAGCTGTACCCAGTTATCATGCTGTGAAGAGATGAAGTGGCGGAGATAATTCTCCATGATCTGGTTGATCCTCTCAACTTGCCCATTGGACTGGGGGTGATAGGCAGAGGAAAAGTCCAAACTCACATCCAGGAGTTTACAGAGGGCTCTCCAGAACTTAGAGGTAAACCGAACCCCCCGGTCGGACACAATGTGAAGAGGCAAGCCATGCAAGCGAAAGATGTGTTGAATGAAGAGACCCACCAGTCGGGGAGCAGAGAAGGTAGGCCGGTCAGCGGGATAAAATTTGCCATCTTAGAGAACCAGTCCACCACCACCCAGACAGTGTTACATCCTGCTGAGGGGGGAAGGTCTGTGACAAAGTCCATTGCAATGTGCTGCCAAGGGGCATTGGGTACAGGCAGAAGTTGAAGCAGGCGGGCCGGCTTGAAGTGAGTAACTTTGTTAGAAGCACACACCGTGCAAGAAGAGACAAAGTCCAGAACATCTTTAGGTAGCGTGGGCCACCAGAAGTGACGAGCAATCAGGTCTCGGGTTTTACGGACACCAGTGTGACCAGCCAGTTTAGAACTGTGTCCCCAGCGGAGAATTCTTCTCCTGTCTGCCAACCGAACAAAAATCCTCCCCGGAGGGATGTCTCTAATCTTCTGAGGATTATCAGTGACAATGCAGGACGGGTCTATGATAGTCTGAAGGGACTCCACCGTGTCTTCCATCTCAAACGATCTGGACAGGGCATCGGCCCTCACAATCTTGTCATCGGGACGGTAGTGGAGCACAAACTGGAAACGGTTGAAGAACAGCGACCACTTGGCTTGACAAGGATTCAGTCTTTGAGCGGACTGAAGGTAGGTAAGGTTCTTATGGTCGGTGTAGATCAAGATGGGGTGAGCTGCACCCTCTAGAAGTTGTCTCCACTCCTCCAGAGCCAATTTGATGGCCAGTA
This sequence comes from Rhinoderma darwinii, assembly GCF_050947455.1. Lineage (NCBI taxonomy): Eukaryota > Metazoa > Chordata > Amphibia > Anura > Rhinodermatidae > Rhinoderma > Rhinoderma darwinii. Next base: position 224,106,292 of record NC_134691.1, read on the forward strand.
GCTCCCGATCTCCAATAGAGTAATTGCGCTCAGCAGGAGAAAAAAGTCTAGTAGTAGCCACATACTACTGCCTTTCCTTTGGAGCTCCTCTGGAACAGAAGTGCACCTGCACCAACAGAGGAAGCGTCCACCTCCAATGAGAACTGTCGAGATGCGTCAGGGTGATGGAGGATCGAAGCTGAAGTCAAGGCTCTCTTGAGGCTAATGAATGCGGACTCTGCCTCTGGAGTCCATACCTTGGCGTTCACACCCTTCTTGGTAAGGGTAGAGATGGGAGCCGTCAGAGATGAAAAGTTCGGAATAAACTGCGGGTAGAAATCGGCGAATCCCAGGAACCGTTGTATGGCTTTTAGGCCCTGAGGACGTGGCCACTCCAGGACAGACTTTAGTTTGTCAGGGTCCATCTTAAGACCTTGATCCGAGATGACGTAGCCCAGGAAGGGCAAAGACTTCTTTTCAAAGACGCACTTCTCCAACTTGGCATATAAGCGATTTTCTCTTAGTCGCAGAAGAACTTGACGGACATGCCTCCGATGGGTCATCAGATCTGGGGAGAAAATCAAAATATCATCGAGATAAACTACAACACACATATAGAGGAGATCTCGGAAAATATCATTGACGAATTCCTGAAATACTGCGGGAGTGTTACACAGTCCGAAGGGCATCACTAGATATTCGTAGTGCCCATCGTGGGTGTTAAATGCCGTCTTCCATTCGTCACCCCGGTGAATCCGGATTAGGTTATAAGCCCCCCGGAGATCTAGCTTTGAGAAAATTTTGGCTCCTCGTATGCGATCAAACAGCTCGGATATAAGTGGCAATGGGTATTTGTTCTTGACCGTGATCTGGTTGAGACCACGTTAGTCAATGCAGGGTCAAAGAGATCCATCTCTCTTCTTAACATAGAAGAAGCCGGCCCCAGCCGGGAAGGAAGATTTTCAAATAAAAACCCTCTCCAAATTCTCCTTGATATAGGCTTACATAGATAAAGTCTCTGGCAAGGAGAGAGGATATACTCGTCCACGGGGAAGAGAAGCATTAGGAACCAGTTCAATGGGACAGTCATAATTCCGATGTGGAGGCAACGTCTCAGCCTCTCGTTTTCAGAAGACATCCGCAAAACTGGCATACTGAGATGGTAGACCAGAGAGTGACTGAGGCAGAGGGGGCATAACAGGACGAACTTGTGACAGGCAATGGCTATGGCATCTGGAACCTCATTGAAGAACTTCTCCGGAACTCCAGTCAAGAACCGGAGCGTGTAAGCAGAGCCATGGCAGACCCAGCAGGATAGGATTGATAGCCTTAGGTAGTACCAGGAAGGTGATCTGTTCTGAGTGAAGAGCTCCGACCCATAGTGTTAACGGCTCTGTGATGAGCATAATCGGATCAGGCAATGGTAGACCATTCACAAAGGCAACAGCCAGGAGTCTCTCTAGATGGACTGTGGGTAGACATAAACGATCCACTAGATCCTGCTGGATTAAATTAGCAGCCGCTCCAGAGCCAAGATAGGCGGAGGAAGGATGTGCTGTCTCTCCGGAGACGATGGCCACAGGAATCGATCATTTGGGAGAGGTTTTAACATTTTGAGACATTCCACCTAGATTTGCCTCTCCAACCAACCCTAGGTACTGGAGTTTCCCAGTTTCTGTGGGCATTGGTGCACAAAATGACCCCTAAGGCCACAATACATACATAGTCCAGAGGAGCGTCTGCCTGCGCTGCTTCTCCTGTTCAGATAACCGGACTCTGTCTACCTGCATGGGTTCTTCAGGTAGCGCACTAGGGGAAAGCAATAGTGGTCTCTGGACCGAGGGTGCTGGTCTGTGGACCCGGCTTTCCTGTCGTACCTCTTGAGTGCGCTCCCGGATTCTCATATCAAGCCGGGTGGCTAACAGGATGAGGGCATCCAAGGTAGAAGGAAACGTCACGGGCTGCCAGTTCGTCCTTGATGTGAGAGGACAGACCCTGCCAGAAGGTCGCCACCAGTGCCTCATTGTTCCATGCCAGCTCGGATGCTAGGGTACGGAAGGAGATAGCATACTCCCCAACTGTGGAGCCCTCTTGCTTGAGAGTCAAGAGAGTGGCTGCAGCAGAGGATGTTCGACCTGGCTCCTCGAACACGGCATAAAAGGACTGCAGGAACAAGGCTAGGTCCAAGGATACAGGTCCTTGTTGCTCCAATATTGGGTTCGCCCATGCGCGGGCTTTGCCAGCGAGGAGGGAGATAATAAACGCCACTTTGGCCTCCTCGGAGGGGAAGAGATGAGCCCGTAGCCTAAAATGAACCATGCATTGGTTAATAAATCCTCTACATGCTCTGGGATCACCGTCATAGCGAGGAGGAAGAGGCAGAGGAACTGTGGATCTGGAACAAACAGGAGGAGCAACGGGCAGTGGCACAGCAACAGCTTCAGGAGGAAGAACCGGAGGTGGAACAGTGAGTAGATCCAGACGGACCAGGATAGAATTCACAGCCTCAAGGAATTGATCCCGACGTGTGCATAGGTCATGCATCTCCGTCTGTATCTTCTGGACTGCGGTCTTGGGCTGGCTAGCGGGTTCCATGGCCTGAGCGTACTGTCATGGTCACAGGGTATGTGGACCCACTAGGCCGCTCAGCCGTAGCGGAGAGGCAGCTTACCAGGTCACAGTCTATATGAAAGTGAATAGTAGATAGTAGCGCTTGGGTACCTGAACTAGTCCAGACGGTGGCTGTGGCTTCAGCACGGATGGAGGCCGGTGCAGCAGGTAGCACCAGACGTGGCGGGCAGAATCCTATCTGGCAGAAGACACTGGACGTGGCAGAAGACACTGGACATGGCAGAAGACACTGGACATGGCAAACGACAGCAGGTGCAGTAGACGCGACTCCAACACTGGTATGCACAGGTTCAAGACCAGTACGGGACACAGGGACAGGTAACAGGGCACGGGTAACAACTGGAATGGGAAACACTAAGGGACCATTTGCAAGACAGACTAGAATAAACAAACAATGCTCAGGCAAGGATCAGAAGGCCTGGGGCCTTCTTATAGACCAGGAAATCATGGCAGTAGATGATGATGACGACGATTTCCTTGGTGCGTGCGCTGGCCCTTTAAGCCCGGGCACGAACGTGCGCACCCTACGGGACACAGCAGAACGGAGCGGAAGGAAGCGCTGGCGTCTCCTAGGAAGGAGATGGGGACTAGCGCTCACGGATCCATGGCTGCGGGCGTCGGGAGGTGAGTAAACCCGACGGCCCGTGGCCATGGACGCTACACCCAGGATTCAGCTAGATCCTCCACTCCTATTAAACCTTTGTTCCATATTAGTTGGATAAATCTGTGTGGCATGAAAAAGGCATATAGCTACTAGCTGATGGGGATTGCATAGTGAGATCTGCGTGTGAACCACAGCTAAGAAAATGCAGATTATTCAATGGTCAGAGAGAAGTATGTAGAACTCACTGAACAGTAATAAAGTCAACCAGTAGACATCACTTCAGGCAGACCCAAACCCAAATGTTAAACAACATTTTTCATGCAGTGTCTGCAGCTTTACCTACACTTACAAAATTTTACAGAACATTTGCAAACTGCAAATCACAAGGCGAATGAAAACTCTCAGAATCTTAAACTGAGTGATCAAAGTGTTGTTCCTCAAAGCACAGCTGAGAAAATGCAGAACAATAATAAAGTCAGGGGTTTGGAGCATGCAACGTTTCGGTCAAGGGACCTTCGTCAGGCCCTATAGGTGTACTGAACAATACACGTAAGTATATTAGCATCATATAAATACGTAAACAATAAGTGTAGCATATAACATGACATAAACGAGAAATAAAAAATGAAATTAAAATTAAAAGACGTAAATAAAGTTAAAACAAGAACAGGGTCTAAGGCAAAACACATGTAAGGTTCCTACATTGTAAAGATGTACATCATATACATATCATTATGTAGTAAACTTCATAAATGCGCGTATGTGGATGGATGGCATCCTAATCCTGGGCACATTATCACGATATGGTCAAACGTATGGTATAGGATAGAATGTCTCACAGAGATCTAGCAAATAAACGGTACAATTTAATAATCAAGAGTGTACACATTGGTGAAAGGTTTTGTAGATGCTTTTTATATCTGGACCCAGTATTTAAGGAAAGAAAACATAATAGCAAAGAAAACATTGTACAATGGATGTTCTGTGGGTATAATAACTGTACAACACATTGATGTTCTAGAGTCAATAACGCAGAGAACGCATAGCAACTTGGGGAACATAATAAGTCTGTTAGAGATCAAATATTCCATGCACTTATATACTGAAGGCTGCTGGTGTGCCATCAATGAAAGTAACACTCGTTTTACCCTGGCTAAATGAACAAGTCAGGCAATATATAGTGTGTAGGCTGCTTTCTAACAGATCCCAGATGTGGCTGGGTGAGAGAACTGCAGTAAGTACAAGACTATTACAGTCTTACCTTCTTCCCACTGGTCGCTGGTGTATCCAGATGTTAGGCGCTGTCATCAGTATGGCGGATTTCCGCTTATTTTTGGCGCTAACCGCAGTCTTTTCGTCTGTAGTTTAAATATCAATGGTGTGGGGCGGCAGTGGGCGTTCCTCAGCGTGCGTTGTGCTATCAACGTCATACTGAGGCCGTTCTGGTGTGTGGCCGGAGAGGGGCTCGGGGTATGTCCCATGACGTAATTCAGCCCTGCCAGCAGCAGCCGGATGATTGGCCGGTGCTTTACACCTACCACACCCACTCTCGGGGGCGTGTCTCTACTGAGGGAAATCCCCGTTTCGTAAGCCTAACTGGTTATGCATGGTGCTTAGTGGTGTGACGTGACGGGGGCGTGTCCTACTGGAGGGGATCCAAAGGAACGCAAGTCTGGCTGGTTTTAGCACCTTCTCCACAGGGAAGATGGGTTAGTAATAAGGATCATAATGGCTTGGAGTAGAGTTGATATAAACATAGTAAATAATATCTACTATGTAGTAGATTCGGATAACGTGATGTTAAGGTGATGTTAAGGGGCCTAATTGTATCCCAGGTTGCAGTAGCAGACGGACAGTCATAGTAGTTATAATTGATCTGTCAACACAGGGGCGAATTGTTCTGACAAGCCATGAAATGTGGGGAGAAGGGATATTCTGGGAAAAGCGATATTGTGAGAAAACAAGGTATCACCTCTATGTACAGGGGTGTGTCATTAATCGTAATCTGGTATTGTAATGAAGGGGGTAAGGGAACAGACAAGTGAGCCCTAATCTACCCGCCACTCAGTCCCTGCCTACTTGCAACGACCCGCCCTAGGCGACGGGGTACAACTGGGCGACGGTCCCTACGCTCAATAAGTGCACGACAGACAAACAGACAAGGGTACACAGAATGGACCACATATGGAGACAAAAACAGTGCGGTCAGATGTAAAAGACCATAAACATACAGAGTCAGCCAACCTAGGGAAGTCAGAAACCGCTCAAATGACCCACAGGGAAATATAGAGTGACAATGCCCAGATATATAGAGAAATATAAAGAAATATGACCTGTCTATGCATATGATGAACGCTATATAGCTCTATAAGTGGGCTATGAAAAATCCCAACACAAAATCTGGGCAGAAATTGTAAGGCAGGGTAAAACTGTGATAATACATAAAAGGACAGAAATTATGTCATGCAGAAACCCGATGCCAATACATACCCTGAGACATGATGGGGAGCGGAACAGACGACCCAGAAAGGAAGGATGAAAGACGCCTCGACGCGCGTTTTGCCAAGCAGACCGGCTTCGTCAGGAGGCTCATATATTCCGTGATATTTGTTGCATCATTTCTAATAAAGATTGTTTACTTTTCTATATTATATAGTTTACTATCATTCTTAGGGCTATGTCCCTATGTTGTTCGCTTTTGGTTGTCTACTTGTATTAAGGGACCCCTTTTCATGCCATTGTTTTGGTTTGAGGTTTTTGTAGGTTTTTCAAGGGTACACAGAAGCAAGGGAAAAGGGGCAGTTGCCCACGGCAACACCGTGAGCAACAAGAGTGGTGAACGAGCCGAGTCAAAACAGGAGTGTACGAGGTACCAAACGCAGAGCAGGAGAGTAGTCAGTAAGCCAGGGTCAAAATGAAGCAGGGTCAAATAGTTCAAGAAGCTGCAGCAGGGCCAGGAAACCAAACGAGAAGAATCACAAGAAAGGAGGAACAGGAAAGGCAGGTATAAATAGACAGAGGGCGGGAGCTAGCTCCGTCTGGCCAGGCTGTGATAGGCTCTCCCACTCCTAAGCCTGCCATCCTGAGTGGTGGAAGATGGAGTCAGTCTCACAGACATAGAAGCAGGTGCAGTCTGATTACCTATGGGCGTAGATACAGAAGCTGTGCCAGGCAGATCCTTAACAGTACCCCCCCTTTTATGAGGGGCCACCGGACCCTTTCTAGATGGACCTGGTTTATTGGGGAAACGAAGGTGGAACCTCCTGACCAATACCCCAGCGTGAACATCCCGGGCAGGTACCCAAGTCCTCTCCTCAGGCCCGTATCCTCTCCATTGGGCCAGGTACTGGAGGGAGCCTTGGACCATCTTGCTGTCCACAATCTTGGCCACCTCAAATTCTACCCCCTCAGGGGTGAGAACGGGGACAGGAGGTTTCCTCGAGGGAGCCAAGGACGGGGAGCAGCGTTTAAGAAGGGATGCATGAAACACGTCGTGTACTCGAAAAGATGGGGGCAACTCCAGTCGGAAGGAGACAGGTTTGAGGACTTCAATGACCTTGTACGGCCCTATAAACCGGGGAGCAAACTTCTTGGACGGGACTTTAAGGCGCAAGTTCTTAGACGATAGCCACACCAGATCCCTGACCATAAACAAGGGGTTAGCAGAACGTCTTCTATCTGCCTGAGTTTTTTGTATGCTCTGGGATGCCTCTAGGTTCTTCTGAACCTGGGCCCAGACTGTGCACAGTTCCCGATGAACGACCTCTACCTCGGGATTGTTGGAACTACCAGGTGAAACGGAGGAGAACCGTGGATTAAACCCAAAATTACAGAAAAAGGGGGGGACCCCTGACGAGTTACTGACCCGGTTATTAAGGGAAAATTCAGCGAGGGGAATGAATGAGACCCAATCATATTGACAGTCAGAGATAAAACACCTTAAATATTGTTCTAGAGACTGATTAGTCCTCTCAGTTTGGCCATTAGTTTCAGGATGGAAGGCAGAGGAGAAGGACAGATCAATCTCCAACTTTTTACAGACGGCTCTCCAAAACAAAGAAACAAATTGTACCCCTCTGTCAGAAACAATATTGACAGGGACCCCATGGAGACGCAGGATGTGTTTGACAAACAAGGTAGCTAACGTCTTAGCATTGGGTAGTTTTTTGAGGGGCACAAAGTGGCACATCTTACTGAAGTGGTCTACTACAACCCACACCACCGACTTACCTTGAGATGGAGGCAAATCGGTGATAAAATCCATGGAGATATGGGTCCAAGGTCTCTGGGGAATGGGCAAAGAACATAGTAAGCCCGCTGGTCGGGACCTGGGAGTCTTGGACCTAGCACAAACCTCACAAGCGGCGACATAGGCCTTAACGTCTTTAGGCAACCCAGGCCACCAATAGTTTCTGGCAATGAGGTGCTTGGTACCCAGGGTGCCTGGATGACCAGATAGTGCGGAGTCATGATTTTCCCTAAGTACCCTTAGCCGGAATTGCAGGGGAACAAACAGCTTGTTCTCAGGAAGGTTCCCGGAAGCTGAACCTTGATCAGCAGCAATTTCAGAAACTAAATCAGAATCAATAGAGGAAATGATTATACCTGGAGGCAAAATACAAGCAGGATCTTCCTCCGAAGGAGGGCTGGCCATGAAGCTATGCGACAGTGCATCAGCCTTAATATTTTTAGACCCAGCCCTATAGGTAACCAAAATGTTGAATCTGGTAAAAAATAACGCCCATCGAGCTTGTCTCGGGTTTAGCCTCCGGGCAGATTCTAGGAAAACCAGATTCTTGTGGTCGGTAAGGACCGTTACCTGGTGCCTAGCCCCCTCCAGGAAGTGGCGCCACTCTTCAAATGCCCATTTAATGGCTAAGAGTTCGCGGTTGCCAATATCATAGTTACTCTCAGTGGGCGAAAACTTCCTGGAGAAGTAGGCACAGGGACGGAGATGGGTGAGGGACCTGGTACCCTGGGACAAGACAGCCCCCACTCCCACCTCGGACGCGTCAACCTCCACGATAAATGGCTCCATTTGGTTGGGCTGAACCAACACCGGGGCCGAGATAAAGAACTTCTTAAGGACCTCAAAAGCCTGGACAGCCTCAGGAGGCCAGCGGAGGAGATCAGCACCCTTGCGAATGAGATCCGTAAGAGGCTTAGCGATGACCGAGAAGTTAGTAATAAATCTCCTGTAATAATTAGCAAACCCCAAGAAGCACTGTAACGCCTTCAGGGAGGCAGGTTGGACCCATTCCGCCACAGCCTGGACCTTGGCGGGGTCCATGCGGAATTCATGAGGATTTGACCCAAAAATGGTATCTCCTGCACCCCAAACACACATTTCTCGGTCTTCACAAACAGTTTGTTTTCCCGAAGGACCTGGAGCACCTTCCTGACATGCTCAATGTGGGAGGACCAGTCCTTGGAAAACACAAGTATGTCATCAAGGTACACTACAAGAAATACCCCCAGGTAATCTCTTAAAATCTAATTTATGAAATTCTGGAAGTCCGCGGGAACATTACACAACCCAAAGGGCATGACGAGGTATTCGAAATGACCTTCGGGCGTGTTAAACGCAGTCTTCCACTCATCCCCTTCTTTGATGCGGATAAAGTTATACGCCCCCCGTAGATCAAACTTAGAGAACCATTGGGCCCCCTGAACCTGATTAAAGAGATCAGGAATCAAAAGAAAGGGGATACTGGTTCCTTACAGTGACCTTATTCAAGTTACAGTAGTCAATGCATGGCCTAAGACCACCATCCTTCTTCCCTACGAAGTAGAAGCCAGCACCTACCGGAGAAGTAGAGGGGCGAATGTAACCCTTGGCCAGGCATTCCTGGATATACTCTCTCATGGCTTCACGTTCGGGACAAGAGAGATTAAATATCCTACCCTTAGGGAGCTTAGCTCCTGGTACCAAATCGATAGCGCAATCGTATTCTCTATGAGGAGGTAACACTTCGGAGGCCTCCTTAGAGAAAACATCAGCGAAGTCCTGAACAAACTCAGGTAGCGTGTTCACCTCCTCAGGGGGAGAAATAGAATTAACAGAAAAACATGACGTCAAGCATTCATGACCCCATTTGGTAAGATCCCCAGTATTCCAGTCAAACGTGGGATTATCAACTGCAACCAGGGAAGGCCTAAAACCAAATCGGACGATAATCCCTGCATCAACAGTACAGAGCACTGCTCCAAATGCATGGAGCCAACAAGGAGTTCAAAAACAGGGGTATGCTGTGTAAAATAACCATTAGCAAGAGGACAGGTTTAGGCAAATCAATCAAAGGCATAGCTAGAGACATAGCAAATTCCACAGACATAATATTAGCAGACGACCCTGAATCCACGAAGGCACTGCCGGTAGCAGACCTACCACCAAAAGAGACCTGAAAGGGAAGCAAGATTTTATTACATTTTATATTTACGGGAAATACCTGTGCGCCCAAGTGACCTCCCCGATGATCACTTAGGCGCGGAAGTTTTCCGGCTGCTTATTCTTACGCCTAGGACAGGTGTTCACTTGATGCTTGTCATCCCCACAATAGAAGCAGAGACCATTCTTCCTGCAGAACGCTCTACTTTGTTGGGGGGACACGGAGGCCCCGAGTTGCATAGGTACCTCCGAGTCTTCCGTGGAAGCACGAAGCAACGGAACCTCGGGAGGCATCATGGGGGAGTCAGAGGAGAAAATACAAAAACTTTCACGTTGTCGTTCCCTGAGACGTCGGTCAAGTCATACCGCTAAAGCCATAACCTGGTCTAGGGAGTCAAAAGAGGGATAGCTAAGTAGCAGGTCTTTCAGGGCGTTCGACAGACCCAACCTAAACTGGCACCTTAAGGCAGGGTCATTCCACCGAGAAGCTACGCACCACTTCCTAAAGTCAGAGCAATACTCCTCAACAGGTCTCTTACCCTGACGTAAGGTCACCAGCTGACTCTCGGCAAAGGCAGTCCTGTCAGTCTCGTCATAAATGAGTCCGAGAGCAGAAAAGAAAAGATCAACGGAGGAAAGTTCAGGGGCGTCAGGAGCCAAGGAGAAGGCCCATTCTTGGGGCCTTTCCTGGAGCCGGGACATAATTATACCCACCCGCTAGCTCTCAGAACCTGAGGAGTGGGGCTTTAAGCGAAAATAGAGCCTACAACTCTCCCGAAAGGAGAGAAAAGTCAGGCAACTTGAGGTGGGGTTCAAGAGGTGAAGTGAGGGGCACTACCATGGTAGCATCGGGCTGGTTAACCCTCTGAGCCAGGGCCTGGACCTGTAAGGAGAGACCCTGCATTTGCTGAGCCAGGGTCTCAAGGGGGTCCATAGTAGTGTGAGGGACCAGGGTAGACTAGGTATATTGGCTTGTGATTATGTAATGAAGGGGCTAAGGGAACAGACAAGTGAGCCCTAATCTACCCGCCACTCAGTCCCTGCCTACTTGCAACGACCCGCCCTAGGCGACGGGGTACAACTGGGCGACGGTCCCTACGCTCAATAAGTGCACGACAGACAAACAGACAAGGGTACACAGAAGCAAGGGAAAAGGGGCAGTTGCCCACGGCAACACCGTGAGCAACAAGAGTGGTGAACGAGCCGAGTCAAACCAGGAGTGTGCGAGGTACCAAACGCAGAGCAGGAGAGTAGTGAACAAGCAGAGTCAAACCAGGAGTGTACGAGGTACCAAACGCAGAGCAGGAGAGTAGTCAGTATGCCAGGGTCAATATGAAGCAGGGTCAAATAGTTCAAGAAGCTGCAGCAGGGCCAGGAAACCAAACGAGAAGTATCACAAGCAAGGAGGAACAGGAAAGGCAGGTATAAATAGACAGAGGGCGGGAGCTAGCTCCGTCTGGCCAGGCTGTGATAGGCTCTCCCACTCCTAAGCCTGCCATCCTGAGTGGTGGAAGATGGAGTCAGTCTCACAGACATAGAAGCAGGTGCAGACTGATTACCTATGGGCGTAGATACAGAAGCTGTGCCTGGCAGATCCTTAACAGGTATAGTGTATGTTATTATGGATATCATTAAATAACCTGTGGTATATTGAATATTAGTATTAATATGGTTAAACAACCTATGTATATTACCACGGAACGTGCCTGGTCATTCATTGCTTCTAATTATACCTGTGTCCTTGCGACACAGGTACAATTATAGTGCAGGAGGAGGTGGCGCCGGCGCCCCCCTCTAAGCTGCGCCCGGGGCACATGCCCCGCCTGCACCCCCCTAGCTACGCCCCTGCCCTGGCCTCTAATACAATAAATTCAAAGAATTTAAAACCTACATTTTTGTGTGCTGAATACTTCTTCAAATACGATTGGGTTGGGACCCTATTCGTGCACCTCCTCTGGTCTAGTGCACTCTGAACCAATTTCTAATAATAAAGTCAGTCAGAATCCATCATTTCAGAAGGTCCCGAACACAAATGGGAAACCTAAATTCTCATGCAATATCTGAAAATTCTCCTGTAGTTCGTTACAAAATTTTAGAATACATTTGCAAACTGCACATTGCAAGGCAAGTGAAAAAACTGAGCAAAACCGAAAGGAAATGCAGCAACGAATGTTCAGCCAGCAAAACCGAAAGGGAATGCAGCAGTGAATGTTCAGCCAGGAACCATTCCTGATACCGTGTTTCCCCGATAGTAAGACACCCCCGATTGTAAGACGTATCGGGGGTTTCAGGGGGGTCGGCTAATATAAGCCGTACCCCGAAAGTAAGACATATGTCTTACTTTCGGGGAAACACGGGGGTATTGCCGCCTCCTGCCCACTTCCGCGCCGCCCCCCTCTCCATACGTCACCGCGCCGTCCCCTGCACTTGTCAATGCCGCCTCCTGCTTAAAATAGGGTAATGCACACAGTATTAATCATACATCAGTAAAACATACACACTGGCATACTGGGGTATCATCTGCTGTATGTAACCCAGTGGGTATCAGCAGGTGTAACACTGGATTAAATACAGCAGGTGGTACTGTATCACACTGGGTTAGATACAGGTTTGCACTTTGCTGTGCCCACATGAGCTGTTTGACGGCTTAGGACGCGCCTATGCAAATTTACTCGGGCACGTCCCTACTCCAAAGAAACCTCCCCCCCCCCCCCCCGCCCGTCACAGAAGGTAAAATGCATATAAACTAAAAAAACACATTTTACACAGTTTTTTTAGCTGTCAGTGCCCCTTTAACTGCGGGATGCGGACGGTTAGAGCGGGATGAGCGGAGGGATGTGGAGGCCGCGGGAGCAGCAGTAATGTTTTCCGTGGTCCATCAGGACCATGGACAACATACAAAAACACGCTGTGTGGGATACTGTATGGAGCTGTAACCCTATGGGAGGCTATGTGGGATACTGTATGGGGCTGTAACCCTATGGGAGACTGTGATACGGAACCACAAGCAGTGCTTATACCGTATGCTATATTTTTTCCCCTAGACATGAGCGCTTCCGATTCCAGTGGTAAAAGGAAGAGTTACACCGTGGAGTATAAAAAAGCGATTGTCGAAGAATCTTGGGGCAAAAATGTAGTGCAGTTCTGCAAGGAGAAAATGTTGGATCACCGACTGGTCCAAAAATGGCGTGCAGAATACACTAACCTGAGTGAAAAAGTGGAGAGCGGAATGGCTAAAAAGCGCAAGATTGGATGTGGTCGGCAACCAATGTATACAGAGCTGGAAAGCCTGGTCTCTGAGTGGGTTGCAGACAGGAGAGCAAAGACATTGGTGGTGACCAGGGCTCAGATTCAGGAATATGCACTTGCAGTGTCGCCACAGTTTGACATTTCCCCTGAACAATTCAAGGCATCACAGCACTGGGTGGATAACTTTCTTGAACGCAATGACCTGTCTTTGAGAAGATCCACAACCCTCTTTAGGTTGGAAGATGCTGAGATTGTTAAACGTGCATTAGCCTACAAGAAGTTTGTGGATGACATTGACTTCTCTAAATACAGTCTTTGCAACATGATCGCCATGGATGAAACTGCCGTGTTCATGGGCCAAGCAGCTCAAACCACCATTGATCAACGAGGTGCCTCCTCAGTGTACGTTCCCTCCACCGCTTATGAAAGTGCACGTGTCACCTGCATTTTGACGATTCGTCTGGATGGCACTAAAGCAACACCGCTACTCATTGCAAAGGGCAAGAAGGAGAAGATTGAGCGGGTTTCTGGCATTTATGTGCTGGAAACTGAAAAAGCCTGGGCCACACAAGATGTTATAAGAAAGTGGCTTGATTTAATGCTGCCGCTTGTAATGCGCGGGAACAAAAGAGGGATGCTGATCTGGGATGCAGCCAGCACACACCGCGCCAAAACCATGAAAAACTTCCTTCATGAGCGGAGAATCGACCAAATCATGATTCCTGCAGGGATGACGGCTTATCTTCAGACTCTCGATATCGCCATTAACAAGCCGTTCAAGGACTATCTGCGTGTGGAAATCAATGACTACATTGAAAACCGAATGGAGAGAAATGTACGTGGGAACTTTGTGAAGCCCAGACTGCCAGAGATTGTTAACTGGGTGAAGAATTCTTGGAATAAGATCACTAACACCTGCGTTGCAAATGCACTGCGGGCTGGCTACCTGGACAAAGCCTGCTCATTTCAGGACAGTGCCGTTGCTACCCATGAGAAATATGGGCCAATGATTCGGCAAGAAATGTCGTCCCGAGAGTCCCAAGAAAATCCACAGGAACCTAAGAGTGTGGATGTTTATGATGATATTCCTGAGGATGATGACATGGTTGTCATGGAATAAATCTGTTTTATCTTCCAGTATTCCACTGTTCGTTCTTACCATTTTTCATTGTTTTACATGTTATGCAATGTTGTAACAAGACATTCTTGGCACTTCCTTTTATAAAACTGTTTTGTGGTGAATACAATACTGTTCAGGTTGTTAATAAATGTTAATTTTATGGTTAAAACAAAAAATTCGACAATTTTTTTCCAATATAAGACATACCCCGAAAGTAAGACATAGTGGGGCTTTTGGGGATAAAAAGAAAGTAAGACACTGTCTTACTTTCGGGGAAACACGGTAGCAGCGGAAGATACATTGCAACGTTAAAAGATGACATCTCCAGAACAGACAGGGAGCCTCTCATTGGTTTGGAATATGTGCTAGAATATCATGTTAAAACAATAGCAAATCAAATCGAAACAAAATATTTTTGTGACCTTTGTGAATGTGACGCTGATGTAGACCCAATGGTGGAGCATCTGGCTGGCTTTGGACACAGAAAGCTTTATCTAGCAAAAGACTATCCATACGTTCTAAAAGCTCAGTCCAGCAGCAAAGATGATCAGTCTAGGTTCATAAGTAGAATGGTTTTGGAGATAGAACGAGGAGGGAACAAAGATGTACATGATTGATTCATCAATATGGATTGAAACTATGATGACTCTGAGGGCAGCAAGCAAAAAAAAATGAAAAAGAAAACAAGATGGGATAATGACAAGAATGATCAAGCAAGGATGAAGAAAGCTCTAAACTTTATGGAAACATGTGAGATTGACAATGAAATTGAAGCAACAACTGTAGCAAGGCTGTGTGAGGAGCTGACTACTAATCTTAATTTTTTTTTAAAACAAAGCAGATACACTTTTTCCAGTTAGAGTTGCCAGAGCACAAGATGTGGCCATGTCCATGATGCAGTATTCTGCAAGACATTGTACGAATTTGCAGAATCCAACACAGAAGAAATCAAAACCTAAAATACCTCCACAACCTAACAAAAGATCACCAACTTTTCCAGGAAATCACAACTTAAAGAAGAGCGTTGGCATGCAGAGTGGTTTTCCTGGGCCAAATTTTCAAAATTCGGATCCCCAAAAAAATATGCCGAAGGCACCTCCGTATCAAAACCCACAGCAGCATCCATTTGCTCCCCCAATGAAAAAACACACAATGCAAGGAGGACCTTCAATGCCCAAAATTAAAGTAAACGCCCAGAAAGCTGAAAATACTCAGCCGGATTCATTCCTAAATGACATAAGCCAAAAGAAGTTAATGACATTGCTTGAAGCTCTTACACAAAATGCTTTATATTCTGGTAATACCCAAATGAATTCAAAATTGCTGATGTTAAAGTCAATGTTGGTAAACCAAAAGAGTGCAGAAAATGAACAAGCAAATCATAAATTGATGATGCAGTGTGACATCCGTGGTCGCTGACCCCTAACTCCTCCCATCCTGTCGACGCCCTTCTCTCCAGAGATGTCTGCACATGCGGTCGTCCTGGTCTGCAGCCATCACTAGCCTTAAGGAACCAGAGCGCATACATGTGTGACATTGTGCTGATTGCTCCCAGATCACCCTGGACTATAAGAAGGGCTCTGCCCCTCCCTGCATTGCCTGAGCTTTTTTGTCGTTACCCTAGTCTGCCTTTGCAAATGGTCTCCTAAGTGTTTTCCTGTTCCCAGTGTTCCTGCTACCTGTAACCTGTATCATGTGCTATCCTGGTCCAAGTGCCGTATTGAGTTGGAGTCGTGCTGCACTGAGTACCACGTCTGTCCTGATACACCACGCCTTGTGCCTGCCTGCTGCCTAGTCCCAGCCGAGCCTGTCTTGCTACTGTCTGAGCTACCACAGGTACACCTATATGAACTATAGACTGTGAGCTGTAGGCCAGCTGCCATACTGTTAAGGCGGTACAGTCCAGTGGGTCCACGTACCCAATGTGACAGTCATCTCAGGCCATTAACCCTGCTGGTCAATCTAAGACGTCACAAGAGATGCGGGTGGATATGCTAGACCTCCGGTCTCGACAGGACCAACTCCTCCAGGCATTAAACATTATTGCACATCGACTGGATGTGCAAGCTTCCGTTCCTCTTACTACACCTCCTGGCAGTGCTGATCCCCGATTTTCTTTTCCGCTACTTCACCACTATGATGGGCACGCAAAGACCTGCCATGGATTTTTGAACCAGTGCCAGATCCACTTTAGCCTGTATGAAAGGGTTGCTTTCATTGTCTCTCTCCTCACTGACATCTCCTATCTCTACCCTCACCAAGAAAGGCATGAACGCCAAGGTGTGGACTCCTTAGGCGGAATCCACATTTAATAGCCTGAAGAGTGCCTTCACGTCAGCCTCTATCCTCCATCATTCAGATGTATCTCAACAGTTCTCGTTGGAGGTGGGCGCCTCCTCTACCGGTGCTGGTGCACTCCTGTTCCAGAGAGGTTCCAAGGGCAAGTCAATGATATGTGGATATTTCTCTAAGCTCTTCTCTTCAGCAGAACGCAACTACTCGATTGGGGACAGGGAGTTACTGGCCATCAAATTGGCTCTGGAGGACTGGAGACATCTACTAGAGGGCGCAGTTCATACCATTTTGATATTCACGGACGACAAGAACCTCACCTATCTCCAAACGGCCCAACGACTGAATCCCCGTCAGGCCAGGGGTTTGCTGTTCTTTGCCCGGTTCCAGTTTGAGCTCCACTACCTTCCGGCCGGCAAGAATATGAGGGCCGATGCCTTGTCCAGGTCGTTCGAGACAGAGGATACTATGGAGTCTCCAAAAGAATATCATTGATCCATCCTGCATCATCCCTGTCAACCCTCTGCAGGTTAGAGACATTCCCCCGGGGAGGACTTTAGTGCGTCCGGCAGACAGAAGAAGAATCCTCCGCTAGGGGCACAGTTACAAACTGGCAGGTCACGTGGGTGCCCGTAAGACCCGAGACCTGATTGCTCGTCAGTTCTGGTGGCTCACGCTGCCCAAAGATATCACATACTGTGTCTCCACCTGCATGGTGTGCGTAGCAAATAAAGTTGTCCATTCCAAACCGGCTTGCCTGCTCCAGCCGCTGCCTGTGCCCGATGCCCCCTTGCAACATATTGCTACGGACTTTGTCACAGACCTAACTCCCTCTGCTGGTTGCATTACTGTCTGGGTGGTGGTGGACCGATTCTCCAAAATGTCTCATTTTGTTCCACTGACTGGCCTACCTTCTGCTTCCCGACTGGCCAATCTCTTCATCCAACACACCTTCCGTCTGCACGGCTTGCCCCTGCATATTGTGTCGGATCGGGGGATTCAGTTCACCTCAAAGTTCTGGAGAGCCATCTGCGGACTCCTCGGTATGAAGTTGGACTTTTCCTCAGCCTACCATCCCCAGTCCAATGGTCAAGTCGAGAGAATAAATCAGATTATGTTATATTATCAGAATTATCTACGACAATTTATCTCCAGGCAGCATGGTGACTGGATGCAGCTGCTTCCTTGGGCTGAGTTCTCCTACAACAACCACACTAGTGAGTCCACCGCCTCCAGCCCATTCTTCATGGTCTACGGCCAACACCGACGAATACCTCTCCCTGTTTCCACTAAGTCTCAAGTACCTGCAGCGGACTCTACATTCAGGGACTTTCTACAAATCTGGTGGCAGACCCGATCTTCTATTCTGCTGGCCGTCGACCGCATGAAAAGAAAGGCGGACACAAGAGGACGAGAGCCTCCCCAGTTTCTTCCAGGTACTAAGGTCTGGCTGTCCTTTTAAGAATATCTGGCTCAGGGTGCCTGGTGAGTCTCTTCATTCAACACATCATTCGCTTGCATGGCTTGCCTCTTCACATTGTGTCCGACCGGGGGATTCAGTTTACCTCTAAGTTCTGGAGAGCCCTCTGTAAACTCCTGGATGTGAGTTTGGACTTTTCCTCAGTCTATCACCCCCAGTCCAATGGGCAAGTTGAGAGGATCAACCAGATCATGGAGAATTATCTCCGCCACTTCATCTCTTCACAGCATGATAACTGGGTACAGCTTCTTCTATGGCCGAGTTCTCATACAACAACCACACAAGTGAGTCCACCACTTCCACTCCATTTCACATTGTATACGGTCAACATCCTAGAGTCCCTCTTCCAGTGTCGACCACATCTCAGGTACCCGCTGCTGACTCTGCATATGGGGACTTCGTGCAAATCTGGCAACAGACCCGGTCCTCTATTTTGCTGGCAGTCGATCGCATGAAGCGAAAGGCAGATACAAGGAGAAGAGAGCCGCCTCAGTATCTTCCAGGTACTAAAGTCTGGCTGTCCTCTCGGAACATTCGCTTGAAGGTACCCTCATACAAGTTTTCTCCCAGGTTCCTTAGACCCTTTGAGATTTTAAAACAAATCAACCCCGTCTCCTACAATCTTCGGCTGCCTCCTACCCACAAGATACCCAACTCCTTCCATGTCCCCCTTCTAAACGTATTCACATTTATCCATTTGCAGTGTGAGCTTCTGTCTGATGAAAGAATTTTCATTTTGTTGGACAGGAAATCACCTCATGGCCGCGGATCGTCGGGATTACTCACCCCCCTCCCGATGGACATAGCCACGGATCAGTGAGCGCTGGCCCTAATCTCCTCCTCAGGAGACGCCAGCTCTCACTTCCGCTTCAGTCTGTGGTGTCCTGTAGGCTGCTTGCACGCACTTGCATGATCACCCCGGACTATAAGAGGGGCCCTGCCCCTCCCTTCATTGCCTGAGCGTTGTTGTGTTTATCCGTGTTAGTCTTTGCAAATGGTCCCTTAGTGTTTTCCAGGTCCCAGTGTTCCCGTACCTGCTAACTGTATCCTGTGCTACCTTGTTCCTGTGCCATAGGGAGCTGGAATCATGTTGTGCCGTATACTACGCCTGCTGTGTTACACTGCACCTGGTGTCTGCCTTCTGCCAAGGTCCCATCCGAGCCTAACCATCTCTACTGTCTGAATTACCACAGGTACCATTATTCGAACTATAGACATTTACTTGGTATCCTGTTGGCCAGCTGTTATCCCGCTACGGCGGTACGGCCCAGTGGATCCACACACTCATCATGACAGTAGATATGAACACAGCTTTTGTTTTCCTCAATAAATATTTACAGGCAGACAATGTGCAGTTTAAATTCTGAAGCAGGGAGCTGATGGTTCCCTGCTTCAGAACTAGTGGCTACTCCTTGAGCGGAATCCCCATTGCCGATGATCTGGCCGGGGATTCCGCTCTTAGAGTAAACCCCTGACGTTACTGTCCATATATGGTGTGGCTCCTCCTGGAGCGGAATCCCCGGCCAGAGACGGCAACGGGGATTCCGCTAAAGAAGTAGCCACTGACCTCACTGTCCATATATGGACAGTAACATCAGGGCTTCCCTCTAGGAGTGGAATCCCAGGCCTATGCACCGGCTGAGGATTCCGCTCCCAGAGGTAGTCCCAATGGCGCTATCTACAAGGGGGGCTGGCGCTATCTTCATGGGGGTGTGGCACTATCTACATGGACATTGTGGCACTATATAGGGGCAATATCTACAGTAGACAATGTGGCGCTAGGTACATGGGCACTATATACATGGGCACTGTGTCACTATCTGCAAGGGCACTGGCACTAGGGGCAGCTAAGGGGGCATTATACTGCATGGGGGCATCTGTATGGGCATTATACTGCATGGGAGAATGTGTGGGCATTATACTCTATGGGGCATCTGTGTTGGCTTTAGTCTGTATGGTGGCAGCTATGGGGGCATTATACTGTGTTAAGGCAGCTATTTGGTATTATACTATGTGGGAAGCCCTATGGGAGCATGATACTGTGCGGGCGGAATCAGGTGTGTATGGGCGGGGATTGGGTGGGATTAGAGGTGTGGCTTAAAAGAAAAAAAATTGTCGCGACGCGTTGGTTGTCCCGCTTTGTGATTCTTGAAAGTTGGGAGGTATGGTGTAAAGGGCCGCACAGCACATCAGCTGCAGAGAGTAGACTGTCAGATAGTAATGGGCAGGTATTGGAGTCACTCTCCCTGATAGTATGCTCCACTGTGCTGCTGTGCACTGTCCCACCTGTCTACTCCTCCAGCAGCTGCTTGACAATGGCAAGACTGCAACTAGTAGGTGACTGACCTGTAGTGACATCACAGTGACACGATTAAGGTCCTGTAGGCTGTTCCCAAGCACCGCAGAGGAAGAGGTCCTGTTAAGTGTGGTGGGTGTATAAAGTGTGTGGTGTGTATAAAGTGTGCATGATGTAAGTCTATATAGTATGTGCTGTGTGTATAGGGTTTATAGTGTGTATAATGTAAATCTATACAGTGTGTATAGTGTATATAGTGTAAGTCTATATAGTGTGTGCTATGTGTATAGAGTTTATAGTGTGTATAATGTAAGTATATATTTTGTATATAGTGTAAGTGTGTATAATGCATATAGTATGTGTGTATAGTGTACATAATGTACAGTGTGTATATAGTGTGTGTGAATAATCTAAGTGTGTGTGTACATAGTGTGTGTATAGTGTTTTATTGTGTGCATAATGTAAGTCTATTTAGTGTGTGGTGTGTTTATAGTAGAAGTCTATATAGTGTCTGCTGTGTGTATAGAGTTTATAATGTGTATAATGTAAGTCTATATAGTGTATGGTGTTTATATTGTGTATATAGTGTAAATCTATATAGTGTCTGCTGTGTGCATTAAGTTTATAGTGTGTATAATTTAAGTGTATATAGTGTCACGGTGTATAATGCATATAGTATGTGTGTGTGTGTGTGTGTGTGTGTGTGTGTGTGTGTGTGTGTGTATAGTGTACATAATGTTTAGTGTGTGTGTCAATAGTGTGTGTGGTTTGAATATATAGTGTGTGGTATGAGTGTGAATTGTATATAGTGTGTGTATGATATATATAATGTAAGTCTATATAGTGTTTATAGTGTGTACAATGTAATTCTATATAATGTGTGGTGTATGTGTGTGTGCATATAGCATAAGTGTGTGTATAGTGTGTGCGAGTATATAGTGTGTGTGGTTTGAATATATAGTGTGTGGTACGAGTATGAATTGTATATAGTGTGTGCTATGTACAAAATAAAAAAGGTACATCTCAAAAAGTCTAACTGACTGCTGAGGGCTCTATGGGCGGGGAAATTATTTCCCACCCATAGAGCCCTCTGCTGTCAGTCAGATGCTCAGAACCCTCCTTGCAGTATAATCCCCCCATAGAGCCCTCAGCAGTTAATATACTGCAAGGGGGGGGGGGTCAGTGCGTCTGACTGGCTGCTAAGGGCTCAATGGGGGCGATAACACCTTCCCCCCAGAACTATAAGAGTCAGATGCTCAGATCCTCCCATAGAGCACTCAGCAGTCAGTTAGGCGCTCTGGCCCTCAGGAGTTATTTTACTGCCAGGGGAGGGGTGTCTGATTCCTTAAAGGGTAACTAAACTTTTAAAAAAAAATTGGCAGAAGCACTTAGGTGAGTGCTGTGCCACTTTGTTTCGGATTGTCTTTCCTCTGATAGTCGAACAAGCGGTATACAGTCCTATAGAAAGCTTATGAAAGTACAATAGAAGGCCCATGAGTCCGTACACTGCTCCGAGGAAAGATGATCAGAAATGAAGTGGAAGAGTGCTCTGCCACTTTGTTTTAGCGATTGATGGGGGTCTCAGTGCTCGAACCCCCACAAACCAAAACTTCTGACATATCACTATGATACGCCAGAAGTCTTTTAAAAGTTTAGATATCCCTTCGGGACTGAATTTATTGGTATTAATGTATGCGCCTGAGGTCTTAATTTGCTTATGGGTTTTGTCTGGGGTATAAAACAATCTAGGGTGTTTCGTTTCTGAATTTTTGTGTTGCTATAGACGCTCAAAATGGCTGCAGAATCGAGGGGCAAAGATTTCTCATTATGAAACTTCAGTCATCAGGAGAAGTCGCCATAACGGCCTGTGTCAGATGGAGAAGAGAAGACAAGAGAATGACTCCCATCAGAGAAGACATCACTTGTGAGTCACTGTATTTATACAGAATCTGTCACCTCTGCTGACATGTCTGTTATAGGAAATCCTTGTATTCTATAAAAAGTCTTTGCGTACCCAGGAGACAAATGCGTGTTACCATTCCCTTTGTCCAGAGGATGTGTCCCTACACAGTGTGATACTGTCAGCGATGGTTAGAGACGGTCAGTATGTAGGGACAAAGCCATTTGACAAGTGAATCATGTAGCGTCCATGGCCGCGGGCCGTCGGGCTCACTCACCTCCCGACGCCCGCAGCAATGGATCTGTGAGCGCTGGTCCCCGTCTCACTCCTAGGAGACGCCAGCGCTCACTTCCGCTCCATTCGGCTGTGTCCCGTAGGGTGCGCGCACGCTCGCGCCTGGCCTTAAAGGGCCAGTGCGTGCGCAATAAGGAAATCGTCATCATCATCAACTGCCACGATTTCCTGGTCTATAAGAATGCCCCTGGCCTTCTAATCCTTGCCTGAGCGTTGTTCGTTTTCCCAGTCTGTCTTGCAAATGGTCCCTTAGTGTTTCCCGTTCCTGTTGTTACCCGTGCCTTGTTCCCCGTTCCTGTATCCCGTGCTTTGCCTTAGTATCAAGTCGTGCCACGTCCTGTGTCATCTGCCATGTCCAGAGGAATCTGCCACGTCCTGTGTTATCTGCCACGTCCAGAGGAATCTGCCACATCCAGAGGAATCTGCCACGACCTGTGTCATCTGCCACATCCAGAGGAATCTGCCACGTCCAGAGGAATCTGCCACATCCTGTGTCATCTGCCACGTCCTGTGTCATCTGCCCGTCCAGAGGAATCTGCCACGTCCTGTGTCATCTGCCACGTCCTGTGTCATCTGCCACGTCCAAAGGAATCTGCCACATCCTGTGTCATCGGCCACATCCGGAGGAATCCACCACGTCCTGTGTCATCTGCCACGTCCGGAGGAATCCGCCACGTCTGGCGCAACTTGCGGCTCCTGTGTCATCCGCCACGTTTGGCTCCATCCGCTGCACCCCTCTCATCTGTGCCAGAGCTGCGGCCACCATCTGGACTATTCAGGTACCCTTGTGCGGGATATTGTATTTCTGGGGTTTCCTGTGGTTTGGCCAGCTGCCTTGTGGGTACGGCCTTGTGGGTCCACTAACCCGCTTCGTGACAGTACGCTCAGGCCATGGACCCCGCTGGTCAACCTTAGACTTTGACGACACAAGCCATGCTGGCTGAGATGGAGGATCTCCAGTCACGACAAGACCAGCTCCTCCTGCCGGTGAACGCCATAGCCCATCGGTTGCTCGCTAAAACCACAGTCGTCACCGCACCCGTTCCTGCAGTTCCGCCTGTTACACTTCCTGTCTGTACCGGTACCAACCCCCTGTGTTTCTTGCCGCTACCTCCACGTTATGACGGAGATCCGAGGTCCTGCAGGGGATTTTTGAATCAGTGCCTGATCCATTTCAGACTACATGCCAGGTCCTTCTGTTCAGATGACGTCAGGATCGCCTTCATCATCTCTCTCCTTACTGGTAAAGCCCTGGCATGGGCCAATCCTCTGTGGGAACCAGAGACCCGGGACTTGAAGTGCTTCTTACGGACCTTCCGCTCGATCTTTGAGGAACCTGGAAGAGTTTCTTCGGCTGCTGCATCCTTGCTAACCCTACACCAGGGAGACCTCTCCGTGGGCGAGTATGCCATCCAGTTCCGTATCCTGGCTGCTGAATTGACCTGGAACAACGAGGCTTTGGTGGCTACATTCTGGCAGGGACTGTCTTCAGGGATCAAGGACGAGCTGGCTGCTCGTGATCTGCCATCCACCCTGGACGATCTTATCCTACTCGCCTCCCGTGTCGACATGAGGATCCGGGAACGTTCCCAAGATGTTCTCCGGGGGAGAGAACTTTCCAGGCTGGATTCTGCTGTCCCGCAATCCCCCTCAGTCATCCCACCAGTGGATCTGACGCAGGGCAATTATGTCAAATTGTCCACACAGGAGAAACAACGCAGACGCACTTCTGGACTTTGTCTGTATTGCGGCCATGGAGGCCATATTGTGCGTCTGTGTCCCCAGAGGCCGGAGAGACCCCATTGCCTAGGATTGGTTGGAGAGACGACCCTAGGTGGAACGGAGCCTAACAGAGCATTCGCTTCCAAATTGACTATTCCTGTGACCCTGGTATCCGGCGAGAGGACGCATCAAGTTTTTGCCTATCTTGACTCTGACTCTGCTGCAAACTTCATCCAGAAAGAGCTGGTGGATCATCTTCAGTTGCCCACAGTTCCCCTGGAGACATCTTTGGCTGTTGCCTCAGTTAATGGACTGCCTCTGCCTGATCCCATTATCTCTAAAACCAAGCTGTTGAAGCTCCAGGTTGGAGTACTTCATTCTGAATATATTTCTTTCCTTCTTTTTCCCAAGGCCATCAATCCTGTTCTGCTGGGCCTGCCTTGGCTTCAACTACATGCCCCAGTCCTGGACTGGAATTCTGGAGAGGTTCTCCAATGGGGCTCCAAGTGCCATGGTCGTTGTCTGTTACAGATCCATCCTGTCAAGCCTCCTTTGCCTCAGTCGTTGGCGGGATTGCCTTCCCAATTTGCTCAGTATGCAGATGTTTTCAGCAAAAGGGAGGCTGAGACGCTGCCTCCATATCGGACTTATGACTGCCCCATTGAACTGGTTCCTAATGCCTCTCTACCCCGTGGACGGGTATATCCTGTCTCCTTGCCAGAGTCTCTATCCATGTCGACCTATATCAAGGAGAATCTGGAGAGGGGTTTTATACGAAAATCTTCCTCCCCGGCCGGGGCTGGATTCTTCTTCGTTAAAAAGAAGGATGGATCCCTTCGTCCCTGCATTGACTACAGGGGCCTCAACCTGATCACAGTCAAAAACAAATACCCACTGCCTCTCATCTCTGAGCTGTTTGATCGCATACGAGGGGCCAAAATTTTTTCTAAGCTAAACCTGCGTGGGGCTTACAATCTAGTCCGGATTCGCCGGGGTGATGAATGGAAGACAGCATTTAACACCCGGGACCGGCACTACGAATACCTGGTGATGCCATTCGGCCTGTGTAACGCTCCCGCAGTGTTTCAGGAGTTCGTTAACGGGATCTACTCTATGTCTGTGTTGTTGTTTATCTCGATGATATTTTGATTTTCTCCCCAGATCCGACGACTCATCGGAGGCATGTCCGTCAGGTTCTACTACGATTGAGGGAGAATCATTTATACGCCAAGTTGTAGAAGTGCGTCTTTGAGAAGAACTCTTTGCCCTTCCTGGGCTACATCATCTCGGATCAAGGCCTCAAAATG
This sequence comes from Rhinoderma darwinii, assembly GCF_050947455.1. NCBI lineage: Eukaryota > Metazoa > Chordata > Amphibia > Anura > Rhinodermatidae > Rhinoderma > Rhinoderma darwinii. Next base: position 224,131,554 of record NC_134691.1, read on the forward strand.
GATCCTGAGAAAGTGAAGGCTGTCCTGGAGTGGCCACATCCCCAAGGCTTAAGGGCCATACAGCGGTTCCTGGGATTCGGCAATTTCTACCGGCAGTTTATTGCTAACTTCTCTTCTCTGACGGCTCCCATCTCGACCCTTACCAAGAAGGGTGTGAACGCCAAAGTGTGGACTCCAGAGGCAGAGTCCACATTTATTAGCCTCAAGAAATCCTTCACTTCAGCCTCGATCCTCCATCATCCTGACGTATCTCGGCAGTACTCACTGGAAGTGGACGCTTCCTCTGTTGGTGCAGGTGCACTTCTGTTCTAGAGGAGCTCCAAAGGAAAGGTAGTAGTATGTGGCTACTACTCAAGACTGTTTTCCTCTGCTGAGCGCAATTACTCCATTGGAGATCGGGAGCTGCTGGCCGTCAAGTTGGCTCTGGAGGAGTGGAGACATCTTCTGGAGGGCGCTGCTCACCCCATCCTGATCTTCACCGACCACAAGAATCTTACTTACCTTCAGTCCGCTCAAAGACTGAATCCTCGTCAAGCCAGGTGGTCGCTGTTCTTCACCCGTTTCCAGTTTCTGCTCCACTACCGTCCCGCGGACAACAATGTGAGGGCCGATGCCCTGTACAGATCGTTTGAGAAGGAAGACTCGGTGGAGTCCCTTCAGACCATCATAGACCCGTCCTGCATTGTCACTGCTAATCCTCTGCAGGTTAGAGACATCCCTCCTGGGAGGACTTTTGTTCGGTTGGCAGACAGAAAAAGAATTCTCCGCTGGGGACACAGTTCTAAACTGGCTGGGCACGCCGGTGTCCGTAAAACCCAAGACCTGATTGCTCGTCACTTCTGGTGGCCCACGCTACCTAAAGATGTTCTGGACTTTTTCTCTGCTTGCACGGTGTGTGCCTCTAACAAAGTGACTCACAGCAAGCCTGCCGGCCTGCTTCAACCTCTGCCTGTACACAACGCCCCCTGGCAGCACATTGCGATGGACTTCGTCACAGACCTTCCCCTCTCAACAAGATGTAACACTGTCTGGGTGGTGGTGGACCGGTTCTCTAAGATGGCTCATTTTATCCCGCTGACCGGCCTACCCTCTGCTCCTCGTCTTGCGAGTCTCTTCATTCAGCACATCTTCCGCTTGCATGGCTTACCTCTTCACATTGTGTCAGATCGGGGTGTTCAGTTTACCTCTAAGTTCTGGAGAGCCCTCTGTAAACTCCTGGATGTGAGTTTGGACTTTTCCTCTGCCTATCACCCCCAGTCCAATGGGCAAATTGAGAGGATCAACCAGATCATGGAAAATTATCTCCGCCACTTCATCTCTTCACAGCATGATAACTGGGTACAGCTTCTTCCATGGGCCGAGTTTTCTTACAACAACCACACAAGCGAGTTCACCACATCCACTCCGTTTCACATCGTGTACAGTCAACATCCCAGAGTCCCTCTTCCTGTATCAACTTCATCTCTGGTACCCGCTGCTGACTCTGCATATGGGGACTTCCTGCAAATCTGGCAACAGACCCGGTCCTCTATTTTTCTGGCGGTAGATCGCATGAAGCGTAAGGCGGATACTAGGAGAAGAGTGCCGCCTCAGTATCTTCCTGGGACTAAAGTCTGGCTGTCTTCTCCGAACATTCGCTTGAGGGTGCCTTCATACAAGTTCACTCCCAGGTTCCTTGGTCCTTTCGAGATCCTGCAACAAATCAACCATGTCTCCTATAAGATGCGGCTGCTTCCTACCCTCAGAATCCCTAACTCCTTCCATGTGTCGCTCCTGAAACCAGTGGTCCTGAACCGCTACAGCAAGACTTCTAGTTCCACAGTTGCTTCCTGCGGTCCCTCTGATATATTCGAGGTAAAGGAGATCCTGGACTGCAAAAGGGTAGGAGGAAGGACTTTCTATTTGGTGGACTGGAGAGGGTTTGGTCCTGAGGAGAGGTCCTGGGAGCCAGAAGAGTACCTCAGCGCCCCTGCTCTTATTAAAAAGTTCCCCTCTCACTCTGGCCCCAAGAAGAGGGGGCGTATGAGGAGGGATACTGTAGCGTCCATGGCCGCAGGCCGTCGGGTTCACTCAACTCCCGACGCCCGTAGCCATGGATCTGTGAGCGCTGGTCCCCGTCTCACTCCTAGGAGACGCCAGCGCTCACTTCCGCTCCATTCGGCTGTGTCCCGTAGGGTGCGCGCGCACGCTCGCGCCCGGCTTTAAAGGGCCAGTGCGCGCAATAAGGAAATCGCCATCATCTACTGCCACGATTTCCTGGTCTATAAGAAGGCCCCTGGCCTTCTAATCCTGGCCTGAGCGTTGTTAGTTTTCCCAGTCTGTCTTGCAAATGGTCCCTTAGTGTTTCCCGTTCCTGTTGTTACTCGTGCCTCGTTCCCCTTCCTGTTTCCCGTGCTTTGCCTTAGTATCAAGTCGTGCCACGTCCTGTGTCATCTGCCATGTCCAGAGGAATCTGCCACGTCCAGTGTCATCTGCCACGTCCAGAGGAATCTGCCACGTCCTGTGTCATCTGCCACGTCCAGGGGAATCTGCCACGTCCAGAGGAATCTGCCACGTCCTGTGTCATTTGCCACGTCCATAGGAATCTGCCACGTCCTGTGTCATCTGCCACGTCCAGAGGAATCTGCCATGTCCTGTGTCATTTGCCATGTCCTGCGTCATCTGCCACGTCCTGTGTCATCTGCCACGTCCTGTGTCATCTGCCACGTCCTGTGTCATCTGCCACGTCCGGAGGAATCCGCCACGTCTGGCGCAACTTGCGGCTCCTGTGTCATCCGCCACGTTTGGCGCCATCCGCTGCACCCATCTCATCTGTGCCAGAGCTGCGGCCACCATCTGGACTATTCAGGTACCCTTGTGCGGGACATTACATAGTTACATAGTTAGTACGGCTGAAAAAAGACACATGTCCATCAAGTTCAACCAAGGGAAGGGAAAAGGGAAGGAAAAATTGTAACTATTTTTGGGGTTTCCTGTGGTTTGGCCAGCTGCCTTCCCGCTACGGCGGTACGGCCTAGTGGGTCCACTAACCCGCTTAGTGACAAATCATAACACTCTTTTGTCAATTCTCACACAGAAAGGTGGTGTTTAACCCCTTCCCAACATTTGCCGTATGGGTACGCCATGGAAAGCATTGACTTCCCGCATTTTGCCGTACCCATACGCCAAATGTTTGGCACCGGCTCAGAAGCTGAGCCGGTGCCATCATCGTCGGATTTCAGCTGTATCTTACAGCTGACATCCGACTGTAACGGCGCGGGCCGAAATTAGCTTCGATCCCCACCATTAACCCCTTAAGTGCAGCCGTCAAACGCGATCGCTGCACTTAAGGTGTTTGCAGCTCATCGAAACCCCAGCAATGAAATTGCCAGGGGTTCCAGTGGCTGCAATGGCAACCGGAGGCCTAATACTGGCCTCCCGGTCTGCCTAGCACGGAAACCGGTCAAGATCCGCCCAGCGGCGGAGCCTGATCAGCTTCCGTAGCCGCCGGCAAGATGGTGCCGGGTCAGGAGCTGATCCGGCGTCATCAGCGGTGGAAGTCAGCTGTATGTTACAACTGACATCCACCTGTAACGGCAGGAACCGGAGCTAGCTCCGATCACTGCCATTAACCCCTTCGATGCAGCAATCGAAAGCGATTGCTGCATCGTAGCGGTTACTAGCAGATCGCCAGCCCTGACAGGCAATCGGGACTGACGACTGCTGCTATGGCAACAGGAGACATAATGGTCTCCTGCTCTGCCATTACGGAAGCCGATTAGACCCCGCCGGGAGGCGAAGCCTAATCGGCTTGCTGTCAGTGAATAACTGACAGATCTAATACATTGCACTACGTAGGTAGTGCAATGTATTAGAAAAAAATTAATCTGACAGCTGGACCTTCAAGTCCCCTAGTGGGACTTGAGAAAAAGTGTCAAAAAAGTATTAAAAAAGTGTAAAAAAAAAAAGTGAAAAAAAAAAAGTTTGAAAACAGTAAAAGTTGCAAGTGATAAAATAAGAGTAAAAGGGGGATTGCGTTTTGTCAAGTCCTTTTATTATTGAAAAAAAATAATAAACCATACGTATTTGGTATCGCCACGACCGTAAAGACGACCTGAGGTACCAAAATATTATATTATTTATTGCACGCGGTGAACCGTATAAGAAAAAAACATAAAAAATTATACCAGAGTTTCTGTTTTTTGGTCACTTTGACCTATAAATATTGGAATAAAAAATGATCAAAAAGTCGTACGTATTCCAAAAATGGTACCTATAAAAACTATAGCTCTTCTCGCAAAAAACAAGCCGTCAAACAGCTGCGTCGAAAAAAAATTAAAAAGTTATGGTTCTCACAACTTGGCGACAGAAAAAATACATTATTTTTACAAAAGTAGTTTTATTGTGCAAAAAGCTGCAAAACATAAAAAGTCCTATAAAATAGGTATCGCCGGAATCGTACTGACCCGCAGAATAAAGTTAACATGTAATTTATAACGCTTGGTGAACGCTGTATAAAAAAACCTAAATAAAACTATGCCAGAATTGCGGTTTTTTGTTTACCTGGCCTCCCAAAAAATAAGGTAAAAGGTGATCAAAAAGTCGCATGTACCCCAAAATGGTACCAATAATAACTACAGCTCGTCCCGCAAAAAAAAAGCCCTCATACAACTACGTCTATGAAAAAATAAAATTAGTTATGGCTCCAATAAGTCAGGAAATAAAAAATATGCAGTTGTTTGAAGAGGCGATTTATCAAGGACCAAAAATTAGGGAACCAGGAAAGGGAGGGCCCAAACATGTCCGCTGGAAGCGCCGGTGCCCGTATTATACCAGGACAACACTTTCCCAGCAAAATTCCCCAAACTGCAAAGGCGCAGAGTGTGGACCAAAAGGGGCATAAGAAAGGACGCCATATATCAGTGTGACACCGGCCTGTGCAGAAAGGATTCTTCACAACGTAACACACATCTATGGAGTATTTTATTGTTTTTTTACCCCATTATTATACCACCTGACTATGCCTCTGATGTACTCTGCCCAGCTTACATGTGCCCTCACATTATAAACGGAAACACCAGCAATACTCAAACAAATCTACTACCAAGCAAAATCCGCTCTCCAAAAGCCAAATGGCGCTCCCTCCGCTCTGAACCCTACAGCGTGCCCAAACAGCAGTTTCCTTCCACATATATGGCATCGCCATACCCGGGAGAACCCTTTTAACAATTTTTGGGGTGTGTGTCTCCAGTGTCATAAGCTGGGCATGACATATATATATATCTAGGGAAAAATACACATTTTTAATTTGCACCATCCGCAGCGCATTCATTTATGGAAAAGACCTGTGTGGTGAAAATGCTCACTACACCCCTTAATAAATGCCTTGAGGGGTGCAGTTTCCAAATGGGGTCACTTCTCAGGGGTTTCTTTTTATTATTTCGCATCAGAGCCTCTGCAATTGTGAACCAATACTTTGTAAATCGCCAAATTAGGCCTCAATTTCACATGGTACTCTCTCACTCCTGAGCCCTGTCGTATGTCCAGGCAAAAGATTAGGGCCACATGTAGGGTGTTTTCTAAAACCGGGAAACACCGCATAATAATTAGTGAGCTGTCTTGTTATGGTGGCACAAGCCGGGCACCACATATTGGCATATCTATGGAAAAAATCTCATTTTCACTCTGCAACATGGAGTGCACACTAATTTCTACAAAACACCTGCGGGGTTAACATGCTCACTACGCCCCTAGATAAATGCATTGAGGGTGTAGTTTTCAAAATGGGGTCACTTCTGGGGGGTTTCCACAGTTTTGGTCCCACAGGCGCCCAGAAACCAATCCAGCAAAATCTGTACTCCAAATGGCGCTCCTTCCCCTCTGAGCCCTGCCGTGTGCCCAAATAGCAGTTTCTGACCACATATCGGGTATTGCCGTACTCGGGAGAAATTGCTTTACAAATGTTGGGTTCTTTTTTTTTCCTTTGTTTGTTGAGAAAATGAAAAATGTTGCGCTAAAGCTATGTTTTATTAAAGAAAAAGGATTGTTTTTATTTTCACTGCCCAATTCTAATAAACATCTATGGGGTCTAAATGCTTACTACACCCCTAAATGAATTCCTCAAGGGTTGTAGTTTCCTAAATGGAATCACTTTTTGGGAATTTTCATTGTTTTGTCCCCTTTGTAAATGTGACATGGCCTCCGCAAACCATTCCTGCTAAATGTGATCTCCAACAACCAAATGGTGCTCCATGCCTTCTAAGCCCTGCCGTGTGTCCAAACAGCCGTTTATTACCACATGTGGGGTATTGTTTTACTCGGGAGAAATTGCTTTACAAATTTGGTGGTGCTTTTTCTCCTTTAGTCCTTGTGGAAATGAGAAAATAACTGCTAAACCTACATTTCTTTGAAAAAATGTAAATATTAATTTTCACGGCCTAATTCCAATAATTTCTGTAAAAAACCTGTGCGGTCAAAATGCTCACTATACCCCTAGATAATTTCCTTGAGGTGTGTAGTTTCCCAAATGGGGTCACTTTTGGGGGATTTCCACTGTTTTGGCACTGCAAGAGCCCTTCAAACCTGACATGGTGCCTAAAATATATTGTAATAAAAATAAGGCCCCAAAATCCACTAGGTGCTCCTTTGCTTCTGAGGCCGGTGCTTCAGTCCAGTAGCACGCTAGGGCCACATGTGGGATATTTCCTAAAACTGCAGAACCTGGGCAATAAATATTGAGTTGCATTTCCCTGGTAAAACTTTCTGTGTTATAAAGAAAATTGGATTAAAAATTAATTTCTGCAAATAAATATGAAATTTGTAAATTTCACCTCTACTTTGCTTTAATTCCTGTGAAAAGTCTAAAGGGTTAAGAAACTTTCTAAATGCTGTTTTGAATACTTGAGGGGTGAAGTTTTTAAAATGGGGTGACTTTTTGGGGGTTTCTAATATATAAGGACCTCAAAGCCACTTCACAACTGAACTGGCCCCTGTAAAAATAGGAATTAGACCTACCGGTAATTGTATTTCCAGGAATCCATCATGACAGCACTACAGGAGGTTGCCCTCTTGACCTCTGTAGGGACAGGAAGACAGAGAGGTTAAAAGGCCCCTCCCACCACCCCTTGCCAGTGTTTTCCAATTACTACACCAGGATGGATGCAACCCTATTTTATTTCTAGGGATAATAACTGACATGTTAAATGCACAAATCAGAATTCAATCAGGGAGGGATGTAAGAGTGCTGTCATGATGGATTCCTGGAAATACAATTACCGGTAGGTCTAATTCCTATTTTCCAGTACATCCCTCATGACAGCACTACAGGAGCAATACCAGATTATAATGCTCAGGGCGGGACTATGAATTGCAGGACTTTCCGTCCAAAACTTAAATCCGTATCGGACAGAACATCGAGCCTATAATGTTTGTAAAACGTATGATGGCTTGACCAAGTGGCAGCTCTGCAGATTTGGTCCATAGAGGCTTCTCTTCTTTCTGCCCAGGATGCAGAAACTGCCCTCGTTGAATGGGCTCTGATGCCTTGTGGGGTACATAGTCCTTGGGACTTGTAGGCTTCTTGTATGGTGGTTTTTACCCATCTTGCTAGAGAGCCTTTTGAGGCTTTGTTTCCTCTATTCTTTCCCCCAAATAGGACAAATAGATTGTTATCTTGTCTCCAGGAGGAGGTTCTATCCAGATACTGAAGAATTGTTCGCCTGACATCCAGGCAATGGAATTTTTCTTCTTGTTGGTTTTTTGGATCTGGATAAAAGGAAGGTAGAATTATTTCTTGTTCTCTATGGAAAGCAGTAGATACCTTTGGAATAAAGGAAGGGTCCAGCTTTAGGATGATCTTATCCTCTTGTACTTTTAGGTACGGTTCTATGACTGACAGAGATTGGATTTCTCCAATCCTTCTTGCTGAAGTAATAGCGACTAAGAATGCAGCTTTTAGAGTTAAAAAATGCATACTAATTTCGTCAAGCGGCTCAAAGGGGGGCTCACAAAGAGTCGTTAACACCACATTCAAATCCCAGGTAGGAACTGATTTCTTTAGGGAAGGTTTCAGTTTAGAGACCGCTTGGGTGAATCTTCTGATCCACCGATGTTCAGCCAGGGGAGTGTTAAAGAAATTACCTAAGGCTGAAATCTGTACTTTTAAGGTACTAGGACTAAGCCCTTTTTTGAATCCCGATTGTAAGAAATCTAGGATTTTCGCAATGTTGGGAGAAAAGGGGTCTGGTCCTGGGTTTCCATGCCAGGAACAGAATTTCTTCCAAATCTTTTGATAAATTTTAGAGGTAACTTCTTTATGACTTGATAAGATAGTTGAAATTACCTCGTCTGACAGACCGTGGTTCCTCAAGATCTGCCTTTCAGGATCCAGGCTGACAATTTCAGAGTTTCTATTCCCTGGAAGAATAAGGGACCCTGGGAGAGAAGATTCTCCCTGACTGGGAGCATGATAGGGTTTTCCAACGCTAGGTATTGTACGATTGGAAACCAACTTCTTTTTGGCCAATAGGGAAGAATAATGATGAGCTTTGTCAAATCTTCCTGGATTTTTCTTAATACCATTGGTATTAGAGGAAACGGAGGAAAGGCATAGGCCAGATCCATGTCCCAGGGTTGGGACAATGCATCTACTCCCAATGGGTTGTCTCTGAGATTTAGGGAGAAGAATGTCTCTACTTGAGTGTTCTTCCTCGTGGCAAACAGGTCTATTTGTGGATAACCCCAATTTCGGGTTAGGGACATAAAGACTTCCCTGTTTAGGGACCATTCTCCAGGGTCTACTTTTTCCCGACTCAGGAAATCTGCTGATAGGTTCTCTGAACCTTTTAGGTGGACTGCCGTGACTGATAGGACGTTTTCTTCTGCCCAACTGAAAATTTGTGCAGAGAGGGCCTGAAGAAGAGTGTGTCTTGTTCCCCCTTGATGGCGAAGAAAGGACACTGCTGTCGTGTTGTCCGATAAAATTCTTATATGCTTCCCTTTTATGGTGGGTGAAGCTCTTATAAGTGTCTCCCATACGGCTCTTAGTTCTTTGAAGTTTGAGGACATCATCTTCATTTGAACCGTCCATGTGCCCTGAAAGTGTTGGTCTTGGATTACTGACCCCCAGCCGCGTTTGCTGGCATCTGTGGTAATCCCTACATAAGGAGAAGTTCTCCAGGGGACTCCCTTGTCTATGTTGTTTGTGCAGAGCCACCACAGGAGGGATGATTTCACAGTCTCGGAAATTTGAATTTTTAAATTCAGGGAGTTTTGTTTTCGATCCCACCGGGACAAAATCAGATTCTGTAAGGGTCTGGAGTGAAATTGGCTCCATGGAATAGATTGGATGCAAGACGTCATCATTCCCAACATCCGCATACATTCCCTTATGGAACAGGCGTCTTTCCCCCAAAATTTTCTTACTTCTGCCAGTAGGAGTATTTGTTTCTCTCTTGGGAGGAAGGAATGCTGAAGGGAGGAGTCCAGCAGTACTCCTAAGAAGACTTTCTGTTTCTGGGGAGGAAGACTCGACTTCTGAAAGTTGATTATCCATCCCAATTCTTGTAGGAGGGAAAGAACCTGTGACCGATGACTGACTAAGATAGCCGGAGTATCTGCTGTCAAGAAGTCGTCTAGATATGGGATAATTACTATACCTTGATTTCTTATGAATGCCATGATCTCTGCCATAATTTTTGTAAAAATTCTGGGGGCGGAGGAAAGGCCGAAGGGGAGGCAGACAAACTGGAAGTGGAGAATGGAAGGACCGTCCTGAATTGCGAATCTGAGGAATCTCTGGTACGCGGGGTGGATAGGAACGTGATAATACGCATCCTTTAAATCGATCGTACACATTGATGCCTCTTCCCTTATTAGAGGAATAGTCGATCTGATAGACTCCATCTTGAAATTCCGATAATTCACCCATTTGTTTAGGACCTTCAGGTTGATTATTGTCCTGTAGGAACCGTTTGGTTTTTTGACCAAGAAGATTTTTGAATAGTGGCCTTTGCATATTTCGTTGTGGGGAACTGGAGAAATGGCTCTCAATCTGAGTAGTTTCTGGACGTCCTGGATAAGGATCTGATGAAGATCTTTTGCTTGGTACTGGGTTATTAGGAATTTCTCTGGAGGAATGGAGGAAAATTCTATTTTGTATCCTTCTTCTATTATCTTTAGAACCCAGGGGTTCTGGGTTATTCTCGACCATTTGGGATAAAAATGTAGGAGTCTTCCCCCCACGCTCTTGGCGTCATTGCTTTGAGGGCTGGAATGAATTATTTGGGTTCAGGAGATATCCTCGACCCCTTTTTCCCTTGGGGTAACTCCAGCGACCGGACTTCCCTTTCCCGCTGTAGTTCTGTGAGGTAGGATCCCTATGTTGGCGAAATCTTCCAAACTGAGGGGGTTTTTTTTTGGTTTCTCTTCAGGAAACCCCTTTTTTCTATCTGTTGCACTCTCCAGCATGTTATCAAGGAGAGGACCGAACATCAGAGACCCTGTAAATGGGATAGAACACAACTTGTTTTTGGACTTCGTATCTCCTGACCATATTTTGAGCCATAATGCTCTTCTAGCCGCATTTGAGAGAGCCCCATTCCTGGCAGCAAATCTAATAGATTCCGCTGAAGCGTCTACCAAGAATCCGGTTGCCATCTTTAGTAAGGGTAGAGATCTTGTCGTGATGTCTTCATCATCAAATGGGTCTCTAGCTGGTTTAGCCATATAAACATTGCTCTTGCTACTGATGTGGCCACGATATTAGTTGAGATCAAGGCAGAGGAAGATTCCCACGCTCTTTTCAGTAGTCCGTCTGCCTTTCGGTCCATGGCGTCCCTCAACTGAGAGGAATCTTCAAATGGGATTGCGTTTTTTTTTTTAGCAACCCTGGCTACTGGGACATCTACTTTTGGGATCTCATCCCAAGGCTTAGTGTCCTCTGGATCAAAGAGAAGTCTGTTTTTAAAATCTCTTGAAATGAAGAGCCTTTTTTCTGAATCTTCCCACTCAGTTTTCACCATTCTTTTAAGATTTTCGTTTACCGGAAAAACCCTTGTTTTCTTTTCCGTTAGACCTCCAAACATCTCATCCTGGATGGTATGTGGTTGGTCTTCTTCGGGAATATCCATAGTTTCCCGTATTGCTTGAATTAAGGTATCCGACATCTCGGAAGAGAAGAAATTTTTTTTTCTCTTGAGTGGAAGAAGTTGAAGGCAAGAGTTCCTCTCTTTCTTCTAACTCATCCTCCGATAGGTAATAGCACTCCTGCTCAGAGTCCGACCTCTGAGAAGGAGGCCAATATTTTTGATCCACTTCAATCCGTGGTCTTTTTGCCCGGGAGTGTGAGGGAGTTTCTTGCGGAGGGGCGAGGGAGGCTACTGACTGACCCACTTCTTCACGAATCATAGTCCTAAGTTCGGACATGAACGTTGGTTGTTCCTCCTTTAGTATTTTTGCAATACAATCCTGACACAATTGTATTCTATGGGACTCTGGCAATTTTTTTGCACAAGTCGCACATTTTTTAACCTTCTTTTTATCAGTTTGTCTCTGAGAGGAATCTTTTTCCTAGAGAAAACAGAAGGTAGGTAAAGTATGGTGTACATACATAAGGGGTCATACCCTTCCCCAAGGGTAAGACTCACGTGACCCTGGGACATATCTGGAGTTCCATCAGGACGAGGAAGTTCCATACCGCGACAGGTAACAGGCAATGCAATATGCAATCCACAAAAAATTAATCCAAGTTAGAGTTATCAGCTCTAACTACATACCTGTGTGTGACCCTTTAAATGCGGGCGTTTTGAATTTCCCGCCTTCCAAGATGGCCGCGGACCGGAAGTAGTGCGACGTCATTTCCGGTCGGCTATTCGTCCAGCGTGTACCTGGAGTGCAGCCGCCATAGCCGGCGACTGAGGCTTGCTATGCGGTGCAGCGAGGATCCCTGCCGGTGCGTCCATGCCTATGGAGCTGCCGGTCCCCGCCTGGTCCGCGGCCCGGCCGAAGCCTGCTTGGGAAACCCCAGCCCCCACACACTACCAGAACCCTGCCTAGGATTCCTCCGGTAGGTGTCTCAGGGAGGGAGCTAAGGGACCCGTCGTTTGAGGGGTGTTAGCCTGGGCTTTAGGGGGAAGAGAAGGGGGAGTGCACGGACCCCCCGATCTTGCCCCCTGCCCGAGTTTCTTTCCTGCACTTAATACAGGAGCGACGCTCTCTGCTCCTGACCCTTGTGGGGACAGGAAGAACACTGGCAAGGGGTGGTGGGAGGGGCCTTTTAACCTCTCTGTCTTCCTGTCCCTACAGAGGTCAAGAGGGCAACCTCCTGTAGTGCTGTCATGAGGGATGTACTGGAAAATTGCCTTTTGACATTTTCTTGAAAATATGAGAAATTGCTGCTAAAGTTCAAAGCCTTGTAACGTCCTAGAAAAATAAAAGGATGTTCAAAAAACTATGCCAATCTAATGTAGACATATGGGGGATGTTAATTCGCAACAATTTTGTGTGTTATAACTGCCTGTCTTACAAGCAGATACATTAAAGTTGAGAAAAATGCTAATTTTTCGCTAAATTTTGGTGTTTTTCACAATTAAATACTAAACATATCGAGCAAATTTTGCCAGTAACATAAAGTCCAATGTGTCACGAGAAAACAATCTCAGAATCGCTTGGATAGGTAAAAGCATTCCGGAGTTATTACCACATAAAGTGAAACATGTTAGATTTGAAAAATGAGGCTCGGTCAGGAAGGTCAAAAGTGGCTAAAGAGGGAAGGGGTTAATATAGACGCGACGTGACAGGGCGGTGGTGGAGCGGGGGGACATAGCTTGGGGGAACAGCCCAGTGCCTATGTTCTACATAATCCGCCACTGTGTGGTAGGCACAGCTTGTTGTAATAACATTTATAGTGACACAAAAGCAGAAGATGCTGTGCTGTAACATGTAGAGAAGGTAAAAAAATTAAAGTAAGAGTTTGGTCAGAAGCATAAGGCCTAGTTCATACAGAGTATTTTGCAGGCAGATTTTGACCTGCCTGCACTTTCCTGCCCTGGTTTTTGCAGCATTTTTCTCTAAGGATTGTGGGAAAAAAAACAAATCTTTTAAAAAAAGATTTTTCTGACTCCCATTGATTTCAATGGGAGGTCAGAGGTGGAACCGCATCAAGAAAGGACAAAGCCGCCAAGGAAAAAAACGCCTCTGATTTCAATGGGAGGCGATTTCGGCTGTTTTTGGTACTGATTCCGACAAGGTTTCCATGTCAAAGTCAGGGCCAAAAAACTCTGTGTGAAGGACGCATGGGCCTCTTAACTGGTTAAGCTGCCGCAATCCAGCAAACAGTTATTCTTGTATTGGGGGATAACTTTAAAGGTACTATACATGGTATATATAAAAAAAAATTCACTGTATTTCATATCACAAGGGATATATTATATTACCATCTAGCCATGGTTCATTAATTTGTCATCTTGGCATGAACAGATCAAAATAATATGTCTTTATTTCTAGTGCCTGTGCACTTTACATTGACACCATAGATGTAGTAGAGTAGATCAAAAGTTCAAATTTTTTGCCTGTCTGAATAATAAAGTCTCTTTATATTATTTCTATTTTTATGTATATAATTTTATATTTTTATTATTATTTGTTGATACAGTGGATGCACTTGCTATTCCACTCTGTTTCCAATCCCCTAGCACCTAAATCAAAGAGGTTGCAGGAGGTCAGGGAATATAGCACAAATACAATCAGACAGTGCTATCTAAATATCTACCTACTACCAGCCCTGAGCGTTTCTTTACTAGATTATGTCTCTGCCGTAAATCATCAGGGGCTTGCAGAGTCAGAGTATTATAACTTCTAGCATTCTAGAAGTGTGCAATGTATTAAACCAGAATCATTTGTAGCATGGATATCAATGCCTATTATACATGGTATATCATATGTTATCACATAGCTCTGTATGTCTTTAGACTCGTAATATGATGTATTCCTAAACTTTGCTCTTGATGTAGATCTTAAACACCTACAGATCTGCCTGTGCAGAAGGCAAATACCTTCCAGATGGTTATGACTTTCATGAAGACCGAAAAAATGCCTGAGAGTGGATTCTGACTATAGAGAGAAAATGAAGTTAGATATGTGGCTGTGTCTGGGTTTTTTTTTATCAAGTCTCCAGCGAACACAGACAAGCTTATTATTAAAGGGTTAGTCCCAACTTAAACATTTATGGCATGTCCACAGGATATGACCTAAATATCTGATAATTGCGGGTCCCTGCTCTGGCTGCAGATTCCAGAGGGGACTAAGTGGAGAGGGGGCCGCGCATGCACTGCTTGGATGTTTATGGACCTGTCATAGAACAAAACGGAGAAAGTCGCGCAAATGCTCATTTCCCATATCCACTTAGTACCACTTAGATTGGACAGCCAGCGGCCACCTCAGTTGGCTACACTGAATATTGTATATAGAAAAAAGGAAAGTGAAGCAGCACAACCGAATAGATGAAAAAATTATCCTGGATCATTTTTTCATCTATTTGGTTGTGTAGCCTCAGTTTTTCTTTTTTCTATATTGAAGGGTCATTGGACTGTGAGGCGTGCACCCACCCAATTTGTTTGTCCAGTTACATAGTTTGTATGGTCTAAAAAAGACACATGTCCATCAAGTTCAACCAAGAGATGGGAAAGGGGAAGTAAAAAACGTCTACACATAGGAGCTAATATTTTTTTGTTCTAGGAAATTATCTAAGCCTTTTTTAAAACCATCTACTGTCCCTGCTGTGACCAGCTCCTGCGGTAGACTATTCCATAGATTCACAGTTCTCACAGTAAAGAAGGCTTGTCGCCTCTGCAGTTTGAACCTTTCTTTTTCCAGACGGAGGGAGTGCCCGCTTGTTTTTTGAGGGGGTTTTGCATGGAATAGGATTTCACCATATTTTTTGTATGTGCCATTCATATATTTATATAAGTTAATCATGTCCCCCCTTACTCGTCTTTTTTCAAGGCTAAATAGGTTTAGTTCTTTTAATCTTTCCTCATAACTTAGATTCTCCATGCCCCTTATTAGCTTCGTTGCTCTTCTTTGTATTTTTTCCAACTCCAGGGCATCCTTTCTATGAACTAGAGCCCAGAACTGTACTGCATATTCTAGATGAGGCCTCACTAATGCTTTGTAAAGTGGTAATATTACATCCCTGTCCCGCGAGTCTATGCCTCTGTTAATACACGACAATATCTTGCTGGCCCTAGAAGCAGCTGATTGACATTGCATGCTGTTATTTAGTTTATAATTTACAAGTACACCCAGATCCTTCTCAACAAGAGAATCACCCAGTGTAGCTCCCCCTAGGACATATGATGCATGCAGGTTGTTCGTACCCAGGTGCATAACTTTACATTTATCTACATTAAACTTCATTTGCCAAGTGGATGCCCAAACACTGAGTTTGTTTAAATCCGCTTGCAATTCACAAACATCTTCCATAGACTGAACTATATTACATAGCTTGGTGTCATCTGCAAAAATAGAAATAGTGCTATTAATCCCATCCTCTATATCATTAATAAATAAGTTGAATAATAGTGGTACACCACTTATAACCGGGGAGCATTCAGAGTAGGAATCATTTACCACAACTCTCTGGATACGGTCCTTGAGCCAATTCTAAATCCAATTACAAACTATACTATCTAAGTCCGTATTTACCCATTAGGCTGGGTTCACACGACCTATTTTCAGACGTAAACGAGGCGTATTATGCCTCGTTTTACGTCTGAAAATAGGGCTACAATACGTCGGCAAACATCTGCCCATTCATTTGAATGGGCTTGCCGACGTACTGTGCAGACGACCTGTCATTTACGCGTCGTCGTTTGACAGCTGTCAAACGACGACGCGAATAATGACTGCCTCGGCAAAGAAGTGCAGGACACTTCTTTGCAACGTAATTTGAGCCGTTCTTCATTGAAGTCAAAGAAGAGCAGCTCAAGATTGACGAGCGTCAAAGACGCCTCGCATAATGCGAGGTGGAGCTTTTACGTCTGAAACGAGGCAGCTGTTTTCTCCTGAAAACAGTCTGTCTTTTCAGACGTAAAAGCCACTTCTCGTGTGCACATACCCTTAGACGTCTATTAGGGACAGTGTCAAATGCCTTTGCAAAGTCCAAAATCACTATATCCACAGCGGCCCCTCTGTCTAGGCTTCTGCTCACCTCTTCATAAAAACAAATCAGGTTGGTTTGACAGCTTCTGTCTTTAGTAAAACCGTGCTAGCTGTCACTTGTAATACAGGGTGGGCCATTTATATGGATACACCTAAATAAAATGGGAATGGTTGGTGATATTAAGTTTCTGTTTGTGGCACATTAGTATATTGGAAGGGGGAAACTTTTCAAGCTGGGTGTTGACCATGGCGGCCATTTTGAAGTCGGCCATTTTGTATCCAACTTTCGTTTTTTTCAATGGGAAGAGGGTCATGTGACACATCAAACTTATCGAGAATTTCACAAGAAAAACAATGGTGTGCTTGGTTTTAACGTTACTTTTTTCTTTCATGAGTTATTTACAAGTTTCTGACCACTTATAAAATGTGTTCAAAGTGCTGCCCATTGTGCTGGATTGTCAATGCAACCCTCTTCTCCCACTTTTCACACACTGATAGCAACACCGCAGAAGAAATGCTAGCACAGGCTTCCAGTATCCGTAGTTTCAGTTGCTGCACATCTCGTATCTTCACAGCATAGACAATTGCCTTCAGATGACCCCAAAGATAAAAGTCTAAGGGGGTCAGATCGGGAGGCATTTCTTCTGCGGTGTTGCTATCAGTGTGTGAAGAGTGGGAGAAGAGGGTTGCATTGACAATCCAACACAATGGGCAGCACTTTGAACACATTTTATAAGTGGTCAGAAACTTGTAAATAACTCATGAAAGAATAAAGTAACGTTAAAACCAAGCACACCATTGTTTTTCTTGTGAAATTCTAGATAAGTTTGATGTGTCACATGACCCTCTTCCCATTGAAAAAACTAAAGTTGGATACAAAATGGCCGACTTCAAAATGGCCACCATGGTCAACACCCAGCTTGAAAAGTTTCCCCCCTCCTATATACTAATGTGCCACAAACAGGAAGTTAATATCACCAACCATTCCCAATTTATTTAGGTGTATCCATATAAATGGCCCACCCTGTACTATTTTTTATCACATAATCCTGTATATAGTCCCTCAATAGCCCCTCAAACATTTTCCCCACAATGGATATTATTATATAAAATAAGATAAAAGTAAAAAACATCACTGCCAACCCATACCATACTCATAGCCCGCCCTGATCACCCGAGACTATACATATTGTATATAAAAACAACCAAAACAAAATTGGGAACCCATTTTAACACTTTTTTTTATAGTGTGAATTTCCAATTAAAAAATGGAGAAATATATATTTAAAAAAATTATTTTTGTTTTACTTTGTGCGCACAAAAAAAAAGCCATTTCGGTCAATTAAAGACTTATTGTCATCTTTTTATGACACAAAGTAAGCAATCTGTAAAAATCGTAAAAAGGACAGAAATATATTCCATGCTATATGTTAATTATAGATAAATTAACACCTAGTGTAACTAGGAAAGACTGGGCCCCATAGCAAACTTTTCATTGGACCCCCCTCCCCTCTGTGCCACACACATACCCCCTTGTAGATAGTGCCCGCCCTCTATATTCTGACATACAGCCCCCCCACAACCCCCTTGTAAATAGTGCACCCCACTTGCTCCTTGTAGATACTTCTTTCCACCTTCCCCTTGTAGATAGTGCCATACAGCCCCCCACTTCCCCCCTGAAGACAGTTCCATAAAGCCCCCACCTCCTCTTGTAGACCGTGCCCTCCACAACTGGATCCTTGCGTAGGCCAGCGTGATCCAGTGACGTAATCATGCTGGCCTGTGCACGGATGAGAGGGAGATAGAGTGAGATCTTATTAAAAGCTAAAAAAATCGGCCTCCCCTCTGACTCCTGTGTACGGTTTTTAGCAGTGAATGATCAGAGCAGGAGGAAGAGTCACAAAGTGGCTTGTGAAATAAGTGGAGTTAATAAACCGGAGTTGAAAAGGTTGAGTTTAAGTCTCTGTAAGTACTCTTATTTCTTTTTAATTTTTCAATTGTTCATTGTTCTTTGTAACTGGGATAATGAATAGCAAGATTGGAGGTTTTCTTCAGTGCACAGGTTTCCCATATGTATGCACGACTGGAACCGGAGTACCAGGGTGAATACCTCTGTGGCAGATGTGAGCAGGTTGTTCATCTGAAAGCTCGCATTAGAGATCTAGAGGAGCAAAATGCAACACTGAGGGCGATGGACAATCTTGAACGGAGCATGCTGCTCACTGAGCACACAGTTAGTGGTGTAGATCTGGAGGGTAAAGACATGGGTCAGCAGAACCAGGCAAGTAGCTGGGTTAACGTAAGGGCAGTAGAAAGGGGTCCAAGAAGAGAAAGGCCAATCCTATATCTGTTATTCCAAGCAAAATTGCAAAGTTGGGTGATGATGCGAGGGTGTCGGTCTCAGAAATGGCAGCTGTAGTGGATACAGATCTCCCTAACAGCCCGGAGAAGAGCCCAGCTAGTAGTCAGTGGGATGGTAATGCAGGTAAGCCAAGACAATTGATAGTTGTAGGGGATTCTATAATCAGGAAGACAGATAGAATAATTTGTCGCTAAGACCGCCTCAACCGAATGGTTTGCTGTCTCCCTGTGCCAGGGTTCAGCATGTGGTGGAACGGGTGGATAAGTTACTGGGAGGGGCTGGTGATGATCCAGCTGTCCTGGTCCAACCAATGACAGAATAAATGGTAGGTGGAGGAGCCTTAGGAATAATTTTAAAGAACTAGGCTACAAGCTGAAGGGAAGGACCTCCAAGGTAGTATTCTCTGAAATACTGCCTGTGCCATGACATAAAAGACACATGAAATGATGGGAAAGACAGCGGGAGCTCAGGGAGTTAAATGCATGGCTTAAGTCTTGGTGTAGAGGAGAAGGCTTTGGGTTCCTAGAGAACTGGGCTGACTTTTCATTGGGGTACAAACTGTATTCTGCAGATGATTTGCACCTAAATGGAAGGGGGTCTGCTGTGCTGGGGGAGAGAATGCTAGCAGGGTTGGTGGAGTATTTAAACTGAGGAGTGAGGTCAATGTAGAACATAAAGGAGTAGTTAGGTTAGAGAGGGGTCAGACTATATTGGTGGGGGGAGAAATAGACTGTGGGGGAAGTATTAATCAACAGGATAAGGAGACCCTCTTGCTACAAAACAACATTGAAAATAAAAATGCCCAAATAATGTCAAATTATTTATATATTTATAAAACACATTATACATTATATTTCTGATACTGAATGTTAAATTGAAAGATAAGTTAAAGTGTATGTTCACAAATGCCAGAAGTCTAGCAAGCAAAATAGGGGAGCTTGAGGCCTTGGTACTCTAGGAACATATAGATATAGTTGGTGTTGCTGAAACATGGCTAGACTCTTCTCATGACTGGGCTGTAAATCTAAATCAGGGTAAATCAGGGTTATAAACAGATGGAGCGTGCAGCACAGGCTGGTAATGTAGTGATAATGGGAGATTTTATTTACAGGGATATAAATTTGGGTCATGGTTCGGCTACAACTGCGAAGGGGAGAAATTTCCTCAACCTGTTGCAGGAAAATCTTTATGGCCCAGTTTGTGGAATACCCAACTGGAAGTAATGCTCTGTTGGATCTGGCCATTTCAAACAATGCAGAGCTAGTTGGGAATGTTACTTGTTCGTGAAAACCTTGGTAGCAGTGATAACAATATAGTTGCTATTGACGCAATTCCGGCCAAAAATATATATTAGACTGAAGGTTTAGGTAGGTGTGTCAACCGACACCTGTATCAGAATACCTGTTCAGATCCAAATAAATCCAATGGTTATACCAATATATCAGAGAGAAGAGACACAGACACATTGCTTGTATGCTCAAAAGCCTTCTCTGGCGTTTATTCATCAAACAATTACAATAATATCTTTCTAAAAAGGAGTAGCTTGATTCCAGCCAATCGTTTACAATGTGATGTTAATTTGGATTTGATTT
This sequence comes from Rhinoderma darwinii, assembly GCF_050947455.1. NCBI lineage: Eukaryota > Metazoa > Chordata > Amphibia > Anura > Rhinodermatidae > Rhinoderma > Rhinoderma darwinii. The sequence goes on from NC_134691.1 coordinate 224,151,645, forward strand.
AGCCAATAGAATATAATGACAATATGTTTTGTCCTGAACCAATCATAGGCTTAGAAGACGTTTGAAATGTAAAACCATGATTTCCCAAAATATACCACGTCATAGATGCTAGGAGTCAGACTGACCCCCTCCCTTATAGTAAACAATGTCATTCTTCAGACGCTCAAGGATGAGAGGCGCCTTATCAAACAAAAATGGGTAAATATTTATCTGTATTCTCCATAGCAAGAGAGAGAGACTAAGGTCTCTTGCACACGACCGTCGTGCCACTCGGGCCGTTTTTGACGGTGTCCGAGTGGCACCCGATAGTCTTCACTGACCCATTCACTTTAGCGTGTGAATCAGGTCCGTGAAAAATGGTCTGAGTCTCCGATCCGAGGAAAGTTTGAACATGTCCTATCTTTCCTCGGATAACTGACGGGACTGGGACGGCACACACAGTCGTGTGCATGAGGTGTAAATATAAACATGCAGTCAAGAACAAATAACATAGAATTGTTTCAGACCATGCTGACATAGATGTATTAGCTTTAAAGCAAGATGACTAATTAATCTCAAAATGGTTCCTGCAGGCCACAAGATGGATTCCAACTATCCAAAATGGACGCCACCATACGAGATGGAGTCTCCGAAGAATGTAATCATTTAAACATATTCGAATAACTTTCACAGTTACATTTTACTTACACTGTAAAAAAAAAAAAAAAAAAACACAGGCTGGGAGGGCAAAAACACTTAATTTTAAGAAGGCCAATTTCCCCAGGATGAGGACGTGAAATCAGGACATAGACTGGGAAGAACTAATGTGAAATAATGGTACAAATGATAAATGGGAGATCTTAAAATCCAGTTTGAATAATTATATTGCAAAACTTATTCCTATAGGTAACAATTATAAACGACTAAAATTAAAACCCACATGGCTTACAACTTCTGTAAAAAGGGCAATAAAAGGGCATTTGAAAAATACAAGACAGAGAGTACAGCTCTAGCCTTTGCAAACTATACAGAGCTTAATAAAATCTGTAAAAAAAAAAGTTATAAATCAGCAAAAATACAAAATGAAAGGCAGGTGGCCAATGATCGCAAAACAAATCCCCACAAAATTCTTCAAGTATATAAATACAAAAAAGCCAAAGTCTGAACATGTAGGATAAAGAGAAGGCAAAGTTACTAAATGGGTTCTTTAGCTCTGTATATAAAACAGAAGAAAGAGGAGCTGATGTAGCCGGTGCCAGTGCTGTTAATACATCAATTAATATACTGAATTGGCTGAATGTAGATATGGTCCAAGCTAAGTTAAATAAAATAAATGTGCACAAGGCCCCGGGACCAGATGGGTTTTACCCTAGAGTTCTTAAAGAGATTAGTTCAGTTATTTCTGTCCCCCTCTTCATAATATTGAAAGATTCTCTAGTGCAGGAGTCTCAAGCACGCGGCCCCTGGGGCAGTCATCTGCAGCCCGCGGGACACAGAGCCGCTAGTACAGGCTCTGCTCCGGGACTCTGTCGAATTCCCTGACATCGCTGTCGACATATTGACAGTGATGTCTGGGGCTTCCTCAGAGTCGGAGTCCTGTGCAGAACGCTAGTACAGGCTCTGCTCCGGGACTCTGGGGAATCCTCTGACATCGCTGTCCTCATATTGACAGCAATGTCTAGGGCTTCCCCAGAGTCGGAGTCCCGTGCAGAGCGCTAGTATCGGCTCTGCTCCGCGACTCTGTGGAATTCCCTGACATCGCTGTCCATATATGGACAGTGTTGTCAGGGTCTTCCCCAGAGCGGAGTCCTGGGCAGAGCGCTACTATAGGCTCTGCTCCGGGACACTGGGCAAGCCTTTGACATCGCTGTCCATACATCAACATTGACGTCAGGGGCTTCCCCAGAGCAGGAGTCCCAGAGATGTCAGGAGCACAGCTGGAGTACCAGGAAGAGCCTATTAGCGCTCTGCCCGGGACTGCAGCTCTGGGTTTGCCCCAGACATCCATGTCCATATATGGACAGTGATGTCAGGAGCAGAGCTGGAATCCCAGGCAGAGTGCTAGAAGTGGCTCTGCTCCGGGACCCCAGCTCTGGGTTTGCCCCAGACATCCATGTCCATATATGGACAGTGATGTCAGGAGCAGAGCTGGAATCATATATGGACACTGATGTCAGTGGCTTACCCGGAGTTCCGGCACAGAGCAACGATCTGGCTGGGGATTCCACTCCTAGAGGGAGCCCCAATCGAGCTATCTACTTGGGGGTGTGTGCCATTATCTGCAGAGGGCACTGTGGCAGCAACTGCGGAGGGCAATGTGGCAGCATATGCGGAGGGCACTGTGGCAGCATATGCGGAGGGCACTGTGGCAGCATCTCCGGAGGGCACTGTGGCAGCATCTGCGGAGGGCACTGTGTCAGCATCTGCGGAGGGCACTGTGGCAGCATCTACGGAGGGCACTGTGGCAGCACCTACGGAGGGCACTGTGGCAGAATCTACAGAGGGCACTGTGGCAGAATCTACAGAGGGCACTGTGGCAGAATCTACAGAGGGCACTGTGGCAGCATCTACAGAGGGCACTGTGGCAGCATCTACAGAGGGCACTGTGGCAGCATCTAGAGGGCACTGTGGCAGCATCTACAGAGGGCACTGTGGCAGCATGTACAGAGGGCACTGTGGCAGCATGTACAGAGGGCACTGTGGCAGCATATACAGAGGGCACTGTGGCAGCATATACAGAGGGCACTGTGGCAGAATCTACAGAGGGCACTGTGGCATTATCTAGGCATGTGTTGCATTATCTACAGAGGGCACTGTGGCATTATCTACAGAGGGCCCTGTGGCATTATCTACAGAGGGCCCTGTGGCATTATCTACAGAGGGCACTGTGGCATTATCTACAGAGGGCACTGTGGCATTATCTACAGAGGGCACTGCGGCATTATCTACAGAGGGCACTGTGGCATTATCTACAGAGGGCACTGCGGCATTATCTACAGAGGGCACTGCGGTATTATCTACAGAGGGCACTGCGGCATTATCTACAGAGGGCACTGCGACATTATCTACAGAGGGCACTGCGGCATTATCTACAGAGGGCACTGTGGCATTATCTACAGAGGGCACTGTGGCATTATCTACAGAGGGCACTGTGGCATTATCTACAGAGGGCACTGTGGCATTATCTACAGAGGGCACTGTGGCATTATCTACAGAGGGCACTGTGGCTTTATCTACAGAGGGCACTGTGGCATTATCTACAGAGGGCACTGTGGCATTATCTACAGAAAGCACTGTGGCATTATCTACAGAGGGCACTGTGGCATTATCTACAGAGGGCACTGCGGCATTATCTACAGAGGGCACTGCGGCATTATCTACAGAGGGCACTGCGGCATTATCTACAGAGGGCACTGCGGCATTATCTACAGAGGGTACTGCGGCATTAGCTACAGAGGGCACTGCGGCATTATCTACTGAGGGTACTGTGGCATTAGCTACAGAGGGCACTGTGGCATTATCTACAGAGGGCACTGTGACATTATCTACATAGGGCACTGTGGCATTATCTACAGAGGGAGGGCACTATGGCATTATCTACAGAGGGCACTGTGGCACTATCTACAGAGGGCACTGTGACATTATCTACAGAGGGAGGGCACTGTGGCATTATCTACAGAGGGCACTGTGGCACTATCTAAAAAGGGTCTGCCCAAACTTAACGTGTGTCTGCCAAACGTTGCCAACTGAGCCGCCGGACTGCATTTAGCGACACAAACTGGAAAACTGGATTGTTGAAATAAGCACGTGGAGAATTCTCTCGAATTTTAAACCTAGCGGTATTATTATAGTAATATAGTGTTATAGTAGTTCAAATAACTAATTGATTAACAATAATTTTGTATTGTATAAAATGTGAAAGTAATGTGGCCCGTCAACTTCCCATTTTTTCTATATTTGGCCACCTACCCGGCCAAGTTTGAGACGCCTGCTCTAGTGACTGGTATAGTGCCAAGGGACTGGCGCAGGGCAAATGTGGTGCCTATTTTCAGAAAGGGCTCTAGGCCTTTCCCGGGTAATTATAGACCAGTAAGCTTAACATCCATTGTGGGGAAAATGTTTGAGGGGCTATTGAGGGACTATATACAGGAGTATGTGCCAAAAAATAGTATTATAAGTGACAGCCAGCACGGTTTTACTAAGGACAGAAGTTGTCAAACCAACCTGATTTTTTCTTTATGAAGAGGTGAGCAGAAGCCTAGACAGAGGGGACGCTGTGGATATAGTGTTTTTGTACTTTGCAAAGGAATTTGACACTGTCTCTCATACACGTCTAATGGGTAAATTAAGGACTATAGCTTTAGAAAGTATAGTTTCTAATTGGATTGAGAATTGGCTCACGGATCGCATCCATAGAGTTGTGGTCAATGATTCCTACTCTGAATGGTCACCGGTTATAAGTGATGTAAATTGTTAACTACTGCCTCTTTTCCTTTGTACCATTTAAACTTGTGGTCAGACTCCTGGGGAAGCAATCAGTGTATTCTGAAACGTCGAGCTCTTTTAGATCTTTTAAATACCTCTAAAAACTTTTTAATTTACTATGGAGAAACTTTGGATTTCTTTTTGGTAATCTCCACCACACCCAAAGAAGAAGGTGAGCCAGTGAGTTTCAGAAGAACCAGACAAGCTGTTTTTTTTCTCTCATATGGCAGTGTAGAAACTTGTGATTTCCTTCTCCTATCTCCACCACACCGAGAGGAGAAGGAGAACCAGCGAGGTCCAGGGGAACCAGACAAGCTGTTTTTCCCATATGGGATTGTGTAAGTACCAAGTACTGACTTTTTATCTGGCTAATTTTCCCCCTTGTTTTAAATTTCTCTGTAAACCCAGACAAGTTCCAACCAGACCGGATTGTCAAGACCTGCTGCTAACCCAGAACTTTTATTACTACAAATAAAAACAGAACTTCCAGCGTGGCTTACTCTATTTATCTACTACTACACAAAGGATGCCCTGGATTTGGAAAAAAATACAAGGAAGAGCAACGAAGCTAATAAGGGGCATGGAGAATCTAAGTTATGAGGAAATATTCAAATATTTAAATCTATTTAGCCTTGAAAAGAGACGACTAAGGGGGACATGATTAACTTATATAAATATATTAATGGCATGTAAAACCCCCTAAAAAAACAAGGGTGCACTCCCTCCGTCTGGAGAAAAAAAGGTTCAATCTGCAGAGGCGACAATCGTTCCTTACTGTGAGAACTGTAAATCTTTGGAATAGTCGGAGCCGGTCACAGCACGGACAGTAGATGGCTTTAAAAATGGCTTAGATCATTTCCTAGAACGAAAAAATATCAAATGCTATGTCAATGTGTAGAATTTCTGTTTCATCCTTTCCCTTTTTCCCATTACTTGGATGAGCTTGATGGACATGTGTCTTTTTTCAACCATACGAACTATATGTAACTATGTAACAGAAGAGTCTGATAAGTTGAGAGAGAGGCATTTTTTGTTAATAAGATGTATAACAAAGTTTCTTATCTGTGCTTGTACTATTAATTTGTGGAAAGCTGTTTATAATTGGAGATACACATTAATGACTTAAACCATGTCTACAAGCACCAGTAATGTAGGGTGTAAGATCAGCAAAAGTTTTGGGATGTTTAACAACATCTGAAGTTGGTGATTTGTTTGTCATTGAAGGTATTGTAAGGCTGTGTACAGAAGTCGTAGTTGTGTACCATGTGGTAAAAAAAAGTGCGATGCAAAACAGCCTGCTGCATATTGCGGTTTTGCAATGTGGGTATTAACCACAAGGTCTTTACAGTTGAAAAATGTTAAAACCTTGTATTTCGCGGTTTTTGACCCCCACAGCACACAACTGCAATGTGTAAACACAGTCTCATGCTGATACTAGACTGGCCACTGTAGGTTTGTTGTTGACCCGTTTAAAAGAGACCTGGACACACTCGGCCGTTTCCATATCTCCCATTCACTATAGAGTGTGGCAGTGCAGCATCTGTAGGGTTTCATAGATCAGACACTTACGCCCAGACTAAATTCATAAATTTATATTTTTCATTAGTGGCATTGTTAGAAGAGGGCACCAGGGTCATGCATGGTGACCTGGGTCTCCCAGCAGCATTGATAAACACATTTAGTTGTATCCACATCCAGATACAATTTATCAATACAGCGTTTGGCCATATACTTTAGGAGTGATGTATGAGCAGCTACTGATTGGCACTTCCTCCTAGACACCTGGGATAGCAGCAGAAGCCACAGTATTGGCAGAACACGGAACAGCAGCAGGACCAGTATTAGAAGGCACTTGAGGCACACTATTTGTGGCAGCAGAAAACATAGTACTTGGTGCACCTGGGGCAGCAGGCACTGTATTGGGACAGCAGTGTGGCAGTGTTAGGCTGGGTTCACACGACCTATTTTCAGACGTAAACGAGGTGTATTAGGGTATGTTCACACGCTAGCTGTCATTTACGGCTGAAATGACAGCCTGTTTTCATAAACAGCTGCGTCGCTTCAGCCGTAAAAGCAGCTCCTCGTAATATACGAGGCGTCTGTGACGCTCGTATATCTTGAGCTGCTCTTCATTGAGTTCAATGAAGTACAGCTCAAATTACGTTGCAAAGAAGTGCCCTGCACTTCTTTGCCGAGGCAGACAATTTACGCGTCGTCGTTTGACAGCTGTCAAACGACGACGCGTAAATTACAGGTCGTCTGCACAATACGTCGGCAAACCCATTCAAATGAATGGGCCGATGTTTGCCGACGTATTGTACCCCTAGTTTCAGACGTAAAACGAGGCATAATACGCCTCGTTTACGTCTGAAAATAGGTCGTGTGAACTCAGCCTTATGCCTCGTTTTACGTCTGAAAATAGGGCTACAATACGTCGGCAAACATCTGCCCATTAATTTGAATGGGTTTGCCGACGTACTGTGCAGACGACCTGTCATTTATGCGTCGTCGTTTGACAGCTGTCAAACGACGACGCGTAAAAATACAGCCTCGTCAAAAGAAGTGCAGGACACTTCTTTCAGACGTAATTTGAGCCGTTCTTCATTGAACTCAATGAAGAGCAGCTCAAGATTTACAGCTGTCAGAGAAGCCTCACAAAATGTGAGGAGGAGCAATTACGGCTGAAACGAGGCAGCTGTTTTCTCCTTGAAAACAGTCTGTCATTTCAGACGTAAAAGCAAGCAAGCGTGTGCACATACCCTTAAAGGGAATGGGGAGTTTGAATTGCCAGAGAAGGGTATGGATACTCTGCAAAAGTTAGAAGACAAATATACGAGTGCGGCAAACACAACAGTGAAGAGCCATAGCTGGAAAAAGCTTTCATGACTGGGCAGATGGGGAAGACAGGGAAAGCAAAGCACTACAAATCAGAGAAGACAGCAACCGTGAATCATTGTATTTAACTGTGCCCCTAATACCCAACTGTATAGTGGTAATATTTGGTCATTGTAGGATTGTATTATTTTAAGATACACTATTATATATAGATTTCAGTGCCTAAGTCTTCCACCCGTGCCCAGGTATCTTTCGTTTCTACCACTTATTCTTTATTATTTCAATAATTGATTTCACAACTTTGATGAATCTTAACCTTAATTTGTGATTTTGGCTTACATTCTCTATATGACCTACAAACCAAAAAGTAGAATTAATATATATATAAAAAAAGGATTACCATGTTAGACTCTTAACTCCTTACACTTGTGACATTAGTAAGTTATATACAAATAATAGGATTAAGGAGCAGTTCTTTTTTATGAAAGGATGCCCAGCTGGATGTCCTCTGATGACCTCACATCTTCTTTCACAAAGAATCCTTGCCTCAGACCACAGTGACATTATGCAATGGCTGGAATGAATACATTTCTGAACAAACATTGTTTGTTTTTTTTCGCAATTACTTTTTCCCTTATGCATTTGACCGGTGTCACTAGAGTAAGCTATGCAACCAGGCAACCATCTCTGTAGGTTATTAATTTAAGAATACAAAAGTGCGTCAGCCATTATAAAAGAGTTCTGAATGAAGTAATATATTCTAACTCTGCAGCTATCTACTCGTTGACATGCTGCATTAACTTGGACCAAAATGGGTTTTGATCTGGTCAATTTGATCATTTATCTTATGTTACAAGCCGCAACTTTATGTTACAAATCAAACTGCAAATATAATACTATATATATATATATATACACACACATACAAAAGACAAAATGATCGCAGCACTCCAAAAGATAGTTGCAAGTAAAAATGTTTATTGTTCCATGTCAAAAGACAGCTACCTTTCAGTCCTCCCACAGGACCTATCTCAAGCTAAAGTGATGTGTGCACAGTGGGGTTTTATACCCTTGCATAACAATTACATCATCAGCCGTAATCAATCAAAAATAATATCGATATTTGACTAGTAAAACATATAAAACATGTGCATCAATGTACATAGGTCTCTGAAGAATTTGACACACAGACATGTTGGTTTGTCGCTTTTCCAGAACCCTCTCCACCTATACACCATCCATCAAACAAACTCATAATCCACATTGCCCCAGATGGTAATAATGATCCCTCAGTTCTCAACATAATAAAAGTGCCCAATCAGTAACTGTGCCCTTTGTGCCCCCACAGCAGTAATGCACTGTAGATAACGCCACACACTGCCCTCTGTAGATAGCGCCACACACAGCCCCCTGTAGATAGAACCACTGTCCTCCCCCTTGTATATAGTGCCACACATCCCCTTGTAGATAGTGCCACACAGCCTCCCTAGTATATAGTGCCACACAGCCCACCTAGTATATAGTGGCACAAAGCAACCCCTTGCAGGGGCGTAGCTAAAGGCTCATGGGCCCCGATGCAAAAGTTCTTATTGGGCCCCCCCCCCCCGCAAACTTCTCATGGCCGACGGTCCGCAGCTTTCAGCTGCATCGCTGGGTCTCCTAAGTGACCCAACAATGCAGCACTAGCAGCTGAGGGCGTCACTAAGGCTGGGTTCACACACCCTATTTACGGACGTAATTCGGGCGTTTTAGCATTGAATTACGTCCGAAAATGCGGCTAAAAAGCGTTGGCAAACATCTGCCCATTCATTTGAATGGGTCTTACGATGTTCTGTGCCGACGGTCATTTTTTTTTATGCGCCACTGTCAAAAGGCGGCGTGTAAAAAAGACGCCCGCGTCAAAGAAGTGCCTGTCACTTCTTCAGACGTAAATGGAGCCGTTTTCCATGGACTCCATAGAAAAACAGCTCCAATTACGTCCGTAATGGACGCAGCGAAAGACGCCTGCACATGCCATTACGGTGCTGTTTTCTCCTGAAAACAGCACCGTAATTTCAGCCGTAACAGACGCTGCCGTGTGAACATACCCTCAGGGCTTAAAACGTCAGGGGAAATAGCCCCAATACATATGGGTCCGTCCAAAAAAAAGTGTGTATATGAGACAGCATAGCATATCTATAGCACTACGACCCTATAAACTATGGATAGGATTAGATACAGTGGCTCAGCAGACAGTATCACACATGATAGGATTAGATACAGTGGCCCAGCAGACAGTATCACACATGATAGGATTAGATACAGTGGCTCCGCAGACAGTACCACACATGATAGGATTAGATACAGTGGCTCAGAAGGCAGTATCACACATGATAGGATTAGATACAGTGGCTCAGCAGACAGTATCACACATGATCGGATTAGATATAGGGCCCAGCAGACAGTATCACACAAGATACGATTAGATACAGGGCCCAGCAGACAGTATCACACATGATTGGATTAGATACACAGCTCAGCAGACAGTATCACAAATGATTGGATTAGATACAGGGCCCAGCTCACTGACATTGCGGCTCCAGCGCTGGACCCAGGATAGGTAAGAATAATAATTTTGCTTCTTTATGTGTTACTGATTATTTTTGTGTGTTTGTGGCTTTTTTACAGGTTCGGTTGTTGGACTTCGGATTCGAGGACTTCAATGACGGCGTTTTTTTTTATTCTCAATAAAATGGTTAATGAGGGTTGTGTTTTATTATTTCAATAAAAAAAATGTTCTATATGCTTGTATCTTTTTAAACTTTACTGGGAAGAGCCGGGTACGAACCAGTACCCAACCATCTGTAGTGACGGGCAGGCACCGGGGTGGTCGCAGGCTGGGAGTATTAGGCTGGGGAAGGCCAAAACCAGTGGCCCTTCCCACCCTTGTAATGCTGCCTGCTGCTGTGTTGCATCTGGCTGGTTATGAAAATTGGGGGGGACCCCACATAGTTTTTTCCAATTATTTTTCATTTTTTTTTAAAATGACGTGGGGTCCCCCGCATTTTTCATAACCAGCCAGATACAAAAAAGCAGCAGCAGCCTAGCATCACCAGGGCGGGAAGGGCCACTGTTTTTGGCCTTTCCCCTCCTGATAATACCAGCCTGCGGCCACCCCAGTTGCCGACCATCACTACAGATGGTCAGGTACTGGATCTTACCCGGCTCTTCCCAGCAACCCTGGTGGCGGTTTGTACCGGGGTAATAAAGGGGGTTAGTGTTCGCCTCTGCACCGGCTAACACTAAGCCCTGCCTTAGCAATGGACGTCGTCAATCAGCCGGCGGCCATTACTAAGGCGGTAGTAATATAGTTTAAAAAAAACCACAAAGACATAGAAAAAATATTTTATTGAAATAAAAAAAAAACCCACACAACCCTCATTAACCATTTTATTGATAATAAAAAAAAAGCTGTCATCGAAGTAGTCCTGGAATCCGACGTAGTCCAACGACCGAACCTGTAAGAAAACACACAAGAAAAACGATTAGTAACACATGTGTTAGGCTTAGATACAGGGCCCATGTGTGATACTGTCTGTGGGACCCTGTATCTAAGCCTACCACAACGTAGGCTTAGATACAGGGTCCAGCAGACAGTAATCTTATACAGTATAAGATTACTGTGTGCTGGGGCCCTGTATCTAAACCTACAGTGTGGTAGGCTTAGATACAGGGCCCAGCAGACAGGATCACGCATGGGCCATGTATCTAAGCCTACCATGTGATTGGCTTAGATACAGGGCCCAGCAGACAGGATCACACATGGGCCATGTATCTAAGCCTACCATGTGATTGGCTTAGATACAGGGCCCAGCAGACTGGATCACACAATCTGTGATCCTGTCTCATGGGCCCCCTAAGCCTGATACATCGTTGGCTTAGGGGTTGTGCAGTCCCTAAACATTGATGGCCTATCCACAGGATAGGCCCTCAATAGCTGATATGTCGCCCGGGACCCGCAAATCAGCTGTTTTGAAGGGGCCGCAGCACTCGTACGAGAGCTGCTTCCCCTTCATTTCACTACTTGCTCACACTGTGAATCGCCGACACGGATTCACAGTGTGACCGGAATGAAGTGACAGGAATGAAGGGGAGCAGCTCTCGTACGAGTGCTGCGGCCCCTTCAAAACAGCTGATTGGCGGGTCCCGGGAGTCGGACCCCGCCAGTCAGGGCTAACCTTACCTTCCTCTTCGGCCGCGGCGGGAGTTCTGTCGTCTCGATGCTGTGCACGGCGCATAGCGCTGTGACGTCATGCGATGCGCACAGCGCTTAACGTCAGGACCTCCGCTGCGATCCGGAACCAGGAAGGTAAGTAAAGTATGTTACTATAGTAACAGGGGCCCGCGGCCCGAGTTACTATAGTAACTTTTTATTGATGTGGTGCGGGGGGCCGTGGGCCCCCTGGCTTCAGGGCCCGGTCGCAATTGCGACCCCTATAGCTACGCCAGTGACCCCTTGTATATAATGCCACACAGCCCCCTTGTATATAATGCCACATGGCCCCCCTTCCTTCTATATACAGTGCCACATGGCCCGCTCCCTTGTATATAGTGCCACATAGTCCCCTGTAGTTTGCGCCACACAGCCCTTGTATATAGTGCTACACAGCCCCCCCCTTGTAGATAATGCCACACAGCCCTCGTTGTACATAATGCTACACAGCGCCCCTTGTATATAGTGACACACTGCACCCTTCCTTCTATATACAGTGCCACATGGCCCCCTCCCTTGAATATAGTGCCACACGGCCCCCTCCCTTGTATATAGTGTCAGACGGCCCTCCTCCCTTGTAGATAGTGCCACACTGCCTCCTGTAGATTGCGCCACACAGCCCCCTTTTATATAGTGACACACAGTCCCCCTTGTATATAGTGCCATACAGCCCCCCTAGTAGACAGTGCCACACAGCCCCCTCCCTTGTATATAGTGCCACACAGCGCCCCACCTTGTATATAGTGTTACACAGCAATTCCCCCCTTGTATTGCCAAACAGCCCCCCTAAAAAAATAAAAAATATATTGTACTTACCTTGCCCCGTTCTCGCGACGGATAGAGCGCTGCATAGCCTGTGACATCATCTGGCTGGCCTGCGCAGGGAGTCTTCCCAGCGCCTTATAGGCTGCGGGCCTAACGTGGCCTGCAGCCTAGAGTATTCATTTGTATCTGCAGCCTGAGGACGTAGATACAAGTGAATGTGGCGGTCACTAGCATTGGGGCCCCCTCAGGTGCTAGCAACGCCTCTAGGCATGAAGAGGACCGTGCTGCCCGGCCCAAAAATGTTATAGTCAGGGGGCCCTAAAAGTATGGCGGCCTCTGGGCAATTACCCAGTTTGCCCAACCCTAACTCCGGCCCTTCCTACAAGATATATCACATCTACAGACCCTGAGCTAATTGTGTCTATCTGTAATTCAGAACCAGAGAGGAGAATCCCTCCAATAGACAACCATCAGAACTTTGAACTAACAGGAGTGGGAGCTGTCCCCCAATAAATGGGACGTGAAAAGGATTTTAAGGTGAGTACTTAAAAAAAATAAAAAATAAAACAACAACACTTTTCTTGTTAATTTCATTGGAGGACACAGACTGTGGAAGGTCCTAAAGCAGACCCTAGGGATGGGAACAGAAGAAAATGGTCACCAATTCCACAGATGCCTCTGCAAGACATTGCGTCCCAACAAAGCATCTGCAGAAGCAAAAGTGTGCACCAGGTAAAACAACAAAAAAAGTGTGCAAATACCAGGTAGCCGCGTTGCACAAATGATGAGCAGAAGCCTGATGGCGCACAGTCCAGGAAGCCTCAACCGACCTGCTAAAGTGAGCCATAATCTGAATTGAGGGTTCCATACCCAGGCTTGGTAAGCACCACGAATAGCCAATCAAATCCATCGAGCGATTTAGAGGCCAGCCAAACCCTTTCTTGAAACTTTTGGGAGGATAAACAAGGCATCCGACCTACAGAAAGAAAAAGTGAGGGATATGTAAATCCGCAAGGCATTGACAACACCTAAGTTGTGAAGAGAACGCTACCTCAGATGACTAGGAGATGGACAAAAGGACAGCAGTGTGATGTCCTCATTCAGGTGAAAGTGGAGACCACCATGGGCAAGAAGGAGAGCATTATACGGAGTACCGCCTTATCCTTATGGAGAACCAGATCGGAGACCCTCTGGATGGAAGTCAAAGTTACCTGGAATAGCACCTTCCAGGAGAGAAGACTAAGAGAGATCTCCTGTGGAGCAGGTTGGAGAACCACCAGAACCAAGTTGAGGTCCCATGGAGGAGTCGGAGACTGATAAGAGGGTGCAGTGTGAGCAACCCTTGCAGGAAAGTCCAAACATCAGATTTAAATGACAAGGGATGATTGAACAGGATGGAAAGTGCTGACACTTGTCCCTTAAGAAAACTAAGGGCACGACCCTGAACTAGTCCTCCTTGGAGGAAAGTAAAAACTCTGGACAGGAAAAAATTTGATGGGGGGAGATTATGATTTTCCCACCAATGAAAGTAGGCTTCCAGGTATGGTGATAAATGCAGGCTGTGAAAATCTTCCTAACCTTGAGCATGGTGAGAATAACCTGCTCTGACAAACTACGTGCTACCAAAACGGCGTGCCTTTAACAGCCACACCGTTAAATGTAGCAACCTTAAATTCGGGTGAGTAGGTAATGACGAAGAGGTAAAGGCCACGGAGCATCGGCCAGCAGGGTCACGACGTCTGCGTATTAACAGCAACTCATCCAGACCCTTTGGCCTTCATTTGTTTGAGAAGCCGGGGTAGTAGAGGCAGTGTAGGGTAAAGCTACAGGAGACTAAAGCAACCCCACGGAGCCACCAGAGCGTCGATCCTGAGCTCGAAAGACGAAGCAGGGTACCTTGCGATTGAAACTGGACGCCATCGAGCCCATGTCCGTCTGCCCCACCTGGCGCAAATCTGGTCAAAAACCTTTGGATGGAGAGACCACTCCCCTGGGTTTATACTTTCTCGACTGAGGAAGTCCGGGACCCAGTTTTCAACCCCTGGAATGTGCATCGCCGAGAGAGCGTGAACGTGAAGCTCTGCGCAGGTTAGAATCCTTTTGGCCTCCGCCTTAACCGCTGTGCTCCAAGTCCGGCCTGGTGATTTAGATAAGCTAAAGCTGTGACATTGTCTGTTTGAAATGCAGCATACAAAGCCAACACAGCAGCAAAAGAAAATGGCCCTCAATGTAATGAGATTGATGGGAAAAAATTATTCTTGCTGGGACCACAGTCCTTGTGCCGTGAGACTCTGGGAACATTCCTCTGCAGTTCTTAAGACTCGCATCCGTGGAAAGATTTTGCCATTTCAGCAGAAGGATAGGGCGGCTACGGGGAATGAAAGTCGAAGGTCAAGCCCAGGAAAGTAAGTGTCTAGGATGTTGTCCTCCCTGGTAGGAGACTTGATCAAGATGTCATCCAGGTAGCCGTTGACTAAATCTTGCCTGGTCTGAAGGAGTGCCATAACCACAGGCAGGATTTTGGTAAAGACCCATGGGTATGTGGGCAATCCGAAGAGCAGTGCAACAGTGAGGGGAGACCGCCAAGCGCACGAAGCACAGGTGGTATTGTCAGATGGGAATGTGGAGGTTCACGTCCTTGAGCAAACTAATTCCCCCCTGTTCCATGGAAGCAAGGAAAGTGCCGAAAGTGAGGACCTGATTTCCTAGAAGAAGCTTTTGACTTTGATCTAGGGGAAGTGAGAGCTCTATCCACCTGGGGCTTCTGAGATAGTTTTGTCAAGACAGGACCTGAAAAGACGGGAGCCTGAAAAGGGAAGCACAGTTAAAGAACTTTTGGATGCTGTGTCTGCGTACCAACACTTCAGCCAGGTTGTTCTGCAGATAGCCATGATGGAAGCTGAAGCTTCATTCAGATATTTTGTCAAAAATGATTGGTAATTCTTCCTGAGGAGCTACCATGACAAATTTATCTAACCCATTCAGTGGAAGCCTTGCTGACCCAAGCCATAGCAAATACTGGGAGCGAGGCAAAGCCAGTAGCCTCAAATGAATGATGCTAGCAGGTTGCGGAATGATGCTGCATCCACCTTGGGTATGGTAGAAGTCTTAGCCAGGCAGAAGACTGTGAGGGGGGGGGGTGTCCACTGCTGGCAATTTAGACCATTTGAAAAGACATCTTCTGATAAGGGACACAACATCTAACCGGCTAGCATGAAAAAACAAACTTCTTGATGGGGTGTATCCACTCCTTAAAGACAACCTTCTCAAATTCTGAGTAAGCAGAAACAGCCTTTTGCGGCCTCTTAGGTCGACCAAAGGACAGCCCTCTCAGGTAAAGGCCCAGTGTCTGTTATTTGCAAGGTATCACAAACAGCCTTAAAAACACTACACACAGTAGAAGACATTTAAGGATTGTTCCCCATCCTGCTCGGATTTGGAGTTAGAAAAATCCCCTTCTGACAAGGCCTCTCTGGGAGGGGAGGAATCAGTAGACCATATTACCAGGGGTAAGGGGGGAGAAACAGAGGATGTGGGAGACATGGTCTGCTTTTGGTTTCTACCACGAGGAAGAGGTGGCTGATCAGAAAGGGCGAAACTAAATGCACATCATTGACTAGGTGACGTTAATGAGGCACTGATGGCCCTGGAAAGGGAATGGGCCCACTCCAGTTCAGTCCCCCCAAAACCAGGCGTGGGCAAAGCTGGGGGTGGTAGGGTCACAGATGCTAGGCCAGGGGCCTGCACGCATCCGATAAGGAAGTAAGCTGACCACATGAAAACCTTGTGTTGCATTTAGAACAGGTTAAGATAAACGTGGATGGTTGCTTGGTAGGGAGGCTCTTCCCTGGAGTCTGACATTGCAGTAAGAGGGGTCACAGCACACTACCTTAAGAAAGGGGGGATAATAACCAGTGAATCCAGTCAGCTACTGCCAAACAGGACAATTACACCACCTTAAGAAGGGTGTTAATTGCTGCTTAACTACCTAGGTTAGTTGTACATGCTGAATTGAAGTCTCATAGGCTAATGCGAGGGGATCTGTAGGAGAAAGAAAAAAAAAGGAGGACCAGGCTGTCCCTATATGATTCCAGGGAGTGTAGAGCTATTATAGAAGCTACAGCAGCAACTCAGCCGGAGGTCCTGTGTTCCACGGTGTGCCTGCCAGAGAAGAGGACAGCGCAGTAGGAACAAGCCATGCCCCAAACATACTGCAATCGGTTGTGCCCTCTGACACCCGATCCTAGCAGAAAAACAATGCTTGGGGCCCCTGAGAAGACGCCACCGACAGGGAGAGAATAGTTAGCTATGGCGGGAAAGGTGGCCGCTGTGGAGAAAAAGATCGATATGTGGTCAATGGCATCATGAAAGTACAAAAACAGGCTGGGGAAGCGGAGAGGCAATGGGATAAGCAAACCGGTGGTAAGCAGAGTCTACTGATGGTGGGTGGAGACAAGTGGCAGCCAGTGCTGCTGGGGGTCGCTGGCTGGCCAGGAGACAGTAGATAAATGCCAGATGTGCACGCTTTGATCCCAGTAGTCCAACAACCAGCAGGGGCACGCCTTCAGTAAGCCAATCTCCGATGAGGGGGAACCCTGTTGGGGAGTAGTAGAGGTGGTGTACACCTTGCGCTGGTGTGCGACAGAGGAGCTTGCGCTCTTTGTCCTCTTATCTTCTTACGCAGGGGAACAACGTTTTCCACCTAAACAGATATAAAAGGAAAAATATTAACTTCCATAAAAATTAACCCTGTTTAACTAGCATCGGTCTCCTACGGAAACTGATAAAAAACCGAATTAGCTCAGTGCCTGTAGGTGGGGTTTATCCTGTAGAAGGGGCAGAACTTTTAATTCTTACTGTCCAGCCTCCTAGTGGCAACAGCATATGCCCACGGTCTGTGTCCCCCATTGTAACAATAAGATATGTTGTTCATATTACTGATTACTCTGTACCTGTCATGGTAGCATCCGGACAATAACTCGAACATACAAAAACATTGATGAAAGTGGATGGTCATGATATGATGTCCAGGTATAGAAGTTTGTTGATGTTAACATGACAATTCCAAAGTAATCAGTGAACTTTCTGCACTTTACTACACTTAGATTTGTGTTTTTTTTAAGTCTAGCTTCGACAAGCCTTGCCATGTTGTCGTATTACAAATCTTATGTTTTAAATTGTTATTTTCTAAAAAAATCCTAAATGCATAACTAGTCTCCACTTCCCTTATAATTTTAGGACCACAAAAATGCAAAAGCAGAGCTCACTGAAGTACTGTATTCTAAAAAGGGTACTTCTAGAAGACTTATCTGCAGCCTTAGTGTTATATGTCAGGACTGTCATGGATATTTTCAGCGTCTGTGACAAAACTTCTATTTTCCCAATATGATGACTTGTAAATCTGTTTTAGGGGGTAATTCCAAAATTCTATGTAATGCAATTTATAATACAATTTGTATACTGCTTTGATCCAGGTCCATCGCTCAATACACTTGAGCACATCTATTAATCCAGGCCTCACTGGTCTATAAGGTCTGTCAGCAATTAAACATGAAAATACTGAATCATATAATAGAAAAATATATGTCCCATATGCTCAGTGGGGGGAATTTATTAACTATATTAATTATGTTCACCTCATTCCGTTGGATCCCATGGTAATGTTGCTAAGGTATGTTGGGCCCGGGCTGCCAGGGGGCCCATCGCCCCCGCACACAATCTTAAAAAACTATGCAGCACTGCCGCGCTTCCAACTGAATTTGCGTCCACAGGACGCAGATTCAGTTGGCTTGAATGCTGGAGCCTGTGAGCACAGGCTCTGCTGTGAGAGCACAGCTCTCCTGTGAGCGGCTCAGTGCAGGCAGGCGCGATGTAGTGACGTCATCGCGCCTGTCTGCACGGAGTCACTCACAGCACAGTGCAGAGGAGGAGAAGCATCCCCCACCGTCGTGGGAACCGGGATAGGTAAGTAATTATGTTTTTTTTTATTTATTAGGTACGTACATATGGGGCATTATACTGTGTCACTCACATCTATGGGGCATTATACTGTGTCACTCACATCTATGGGGCATTATACTGTGTCACTCACATCTATGGGGCATTATACTGTGTCACTCACATCTATGGGGCATTATACTGTGTCACTCACATCTATCGGGCATTATACTGTGTCACTCACATCTATGGGGCATTATACTGTGTCACTCACATCTATGGGGCATTATACTGTGTCACATCTATGGGGGCATTATACTGTGTCACTCACATCTATGGGGCATTATACTGTGTCACATCTATGGGGGCATTATACTGTGTCACTCACATCTATGGGGCATTATACTGTGTCACATCTATGGGGCATTATACTATGTCACATCTATGGGGCATTATACTGTGTCACATCTATGGGGCATTATACTGTGTCACATCTATGGGGCATTATACTGTGTCACATCTATGGGGCATTATACTGTGTCACATATATGGAGGCATTATACTGTGTCACATATATGGAGGCATTATACTGTGTCACATCTATGGGGCATTATACTGTGTCACTCACATCTATGGGGCATTATACTGTGTCACTCACATCTATGGGGCATTATACTGTGTCACATCTATGGGGCATTATACTGTGTCACATCTATGGGGCATTATACTGTGTCACATCTATGGGGCATTATACTGTGTCACATCTATGGGGCATTATACTGTGTCACATCTATGGAGGCATTATACTGTGTCACATCTATGGGGCATTATACTGTGTCACATCTATGGGGCATTATACTGTGTCACTCACATCTATGGGGCATTATACTGTGTCACTCACATCTATGGGGCATTATACTGTGTCACTCACATCTATGGGGCATTATACTGTGTCACATCTATGGGGCATTATACTGTGTCACATCTATGGAGGCATTATACTGTGTCACATCTATGGGGCATTATACTGTGTCACTCACATCTATCGGGCATTATACTGTGTCACTCACATCTATGGGGCATTATACTGTGTCACTCACATCTATGGGGCATTATACTGTGTCACTCACATCCATGGGGCATTATACTGTGTCACTCACATCCATGGGGCATTATACTGTGTCACTCACATCCATGGGGCATTATACTGTGTCACTCACATCTATGGGGCATTATACTGTGTCACTCACATCTGTGGGGCATTATACTGTGTCACTCACATCTATGGGGCATTATACTGTGTCACTCACATCTATGGGGCATTATACTGTGTCACTCACATCTATGGGGCATTATACTGTGTCACTCACATCTATGGGGCATTATACTGTGTCACTCACATCTATGGGGCATTATACTGTGTCACTCACATCTATGGGGCATTATACTGTGTCACTCACATCTATGGGGCATTATACTGTGTCACACATCTATGGGGCATTATACTGTGTCACTCACATCTATGGGGCATTATACTGTGTCACTCACATCTATGGGGCATTATACGGTGTCACATCTATGGGGCATTATACTGTGTCACATCTATGGGGCATTATACTGTGTCACAGCTATGGGGGCATTATACTGTGTCACAGCTATGGGGCATTATACTATGTCACATCTATGGGGCATTATACTGTGTCACATCTATGGGGCATTATACTGTGTCACATCTATGGGGCATTATACTGTGTCACATCTATGGGGCATTATACTGTGTCACATATATGGAGGCATTATACTGTGTCACATATATGGAGGCATTATACTGTGTCACATCTATGGGGCATTATACTGTGTCACTCACATCTATGGGGCATTATACTGTGTCACTCACATCTATGGGGCATTATACTGTGTCACATCTATGGGGCATTATACTGTGTCACATCTATGGGGCATTATACTGTGTCACATCTATGGGGCATTATACTGTGTCACATCTATGGGGCATTATACTGTGTCACATCTATGGGGCATTATACTGTGTCACATCTATGGAGGCATTATACTGTGTCACATCTATGGGGCATTATACTGTGTCACATCTATGGGGCATTATACTGTGTCACTCACATCTATGGGGCATTATACTGTGTCACTCACATCTATGGGGCATTATACTGTGTCACATCTATGGGGCATTATACTGTGTCACATCTATGGAGGCATTATACTGTGTCACATCTATGGGGCATTATACTGTGTCACTCACATCTATCGGGCATTATACTGTGTCACTCACATCTATGGGGCATTATACTGTGTCACTCACATCTATGGGGCATTATACTGTGTCACTCACATCCATGGGGCATTATACTGTGTCACTCACATCCATGGGGCATTATACTGTGTCACTCACATCCATGGGGCATTATACTGTGTCACTCACATCTATGGGGCATTATACTGTGTCACTCACATCTGTGGGGCATTATACTGTGTCACTCACATCTGTGGGGCATTATACTGTGTCACTCACATCTATGGGGCATTATACTGTGTCACTCACATCTATGGGGCATTATACTGTGTCACTCACATCTATGGGGCATTATACTGTGTCACTCACATCTATGGGGCATTATACTGTGTCACTCACATCTATGGGGCATTATACTGTGTCACTCACATCTATGGGGCATTATACTGTGTCACTCACATCTATGGGGCATTATACTGTGTCACTCACATCTATGGGGCATTATACTGTGTCACTCACATCTATGGGGCATTATACTGTGTCACTCACATCTATGGGGCATTATACGGTGTCACATCTATGGGGCATTATACTGTGTCACATCTATGGGGCATTATACTGTGTCACAGCTATGGGGGCATTATACTGTGTCACAGCTATGGGGCATTATACTGTGTCGCATCTATGGGGCATTATACTGTGTCGTATCTATGGGGCATTATACTGTGTCGCAGCTATGGGGCATTATACTGTGTAGCAGCTATGGGGCATTATACTGTGTAGCAGCTATGGGGGCATTATACTGTGTAGCAGCTATGGGGGCATTATACTGTGTAGCAGCTATGGGGGCATTATACTGTGTCGCAGCTATGGGGACATTATACTGTGTCACAGCTATGGGGGCATTATACTGTGTTGCAGCTATGGAGGCATTATACTGTGTTGCAGCTATGGATGCATTATACTGTGTCGCAGCTATGCAGGCATTATACGGTGTCGCAGGTATGGGGACATTATACTGTGTCGCAGCTATGGGGACATTATACTGTGTAGCAGCTATGGGGGCATTATACTGTGTAGCAGCTATGGGGCATTATACTGTGTCGCAGCTATGGAGGCATTATACTGTGTAGCAGCTATGGAGGCATTATAATGTGTCACAGCTATGGGGGCATTATACTGTGTCACAGCTATGGGGGCATTATACTGTGTAGCAGCTATGGGGACATTATACTGTGTCGCAACTATGGAGGCATTATACTGTGTCACAGCTATGGAGGCATTATACTGTGTCGCAGCTATGGTGGCATTATACTGTGTAGAGGCAGCTATGAAGGGCATTATACTGTGGGGGCAGCTATGGATGGCAATATAATGTTGGTGCAGCTACAGGGGACATTATACTGAGCAATTACAAGAGCTGCAGGTCCAAGGGGGGAGACGCTGTGTAGAACAATATACAAGGGGGGATTGTTGTATAGCACTATATAGAAGGGAGCGCTGTGTATCACTATATCTAAGGGGGATTGCTGTGTAGCACTATATACAAGAGGGGGAGGGCTATGTGACGCTATTTACAGAGGGGGAGGACTGTGTAGCGCTATTTACAGGGGGCTGTGTGTGGTGCTATCTACAGTGTTTGACACAATTATATTCAGGGGCGCAGTCTATGGTGCTATAATATTTAGGGGCACAGTGTTTGTACTATTTTATTCAGGGGTGCAGTGTTTGGTGCTATTATATTTAGGGGCACAGTGTGTGGCACCATGATAATATTATCTTTGTTTATAGGTGTGGAAATGTTGGAAAAGTGAGGAGCCAAAGACATCTGAGTGGAAAAATTCTGCAGAAATGGGTCATGGCCGGGAAAAGTCGTCATGAAGTCTGGACTGGATGGAGAAGAGGAAAAAAACTACGTCGTCACCTGTGAGTCACTAGATTTATAGACAATCTGTCATCTCTACTGACATGTTTATTATAGGAAATGCTTGTATTTTAAAGAGTCTTTGTGCAGTCCAGGACTGATAGACAAATAAGTGTTACTATTCCCCTTGTCAGGAGATTGTGTCCCTACAGGGTGCGATACTGTCAGCGATGGTTGGAGACTGTCAGTATGTCGGGACACAGCCTTTTGACAAGGGGAGTAGTAACACCCATTTGTTAGGCGGGATTCACACGACCGAGTCGTTCCCGAGACCGAGTGTCGGCCGGTAAAATCGGCCATTTTTCCCGGCCGGTTTGCATTCAGTTTTGCATCCGTGCCGGGCCGGGCAGATCCGGACAGTGACATCAGCGGCAACTCCTGAAGGGGAATCCCCATGTGTTCGGGGATTCCGCTTCAGGAGTTTCCCCTGATGTCACTGCCCAGATATGGGCAGAGACATCAAGCGCTCTGTCCAGGAGCGGAATCCCCGAAAACACGGGGATTCTGCTCCTTCAAGGAGCTAAAGTGGGGCTAGCACATAGCAGAGCGGGGAGATACCTCCCTGCTCTGCTATAGTGGCGTTGCTGCAGTAGTAGCAGCCGCAGCAGCAGCAGCTGCTAGCGGCGCCATCGAAGGTGTCGCCGGGCCAGGGTGCTTTTCAAGCAGGGGAAGGGAGCCAGCGCAGCGCTCCCTTCCACCTGCTGTACACCCCCCGGCCCTGCCACACCGTGTACAGCGATGCCATTCGTTAGAATGGCATCAACTCCTCCTCCTCACATGCACTCTGCGCTGTGAGGAGGAGGAGATAGAGCGCAGGCTCCGGAAAACCCGGCCATCACTCGGGACACATCCGGTGATGGCCGTGTATTACCCGGCCCCTATGGGAGCCGGGCGGCCGGGTACCCGGGCGAAGATAGAGCATGTCCTATTTTTTGACGGCCGGTTTTTCCGGCCGTCAAAAAATCGGTCGTGTGAATAGCCCCCTTAGGGGTCTATTATTCCTAATGCAGCCGGGTGCCGGCCGATTTATGAACGGCCGGGAAAAGCTGCCGTGTGAATGAGGCCTTAATGTCTGGACAAAAAGGAAGTGTTAACAATAGTTACAGGGTGGCGGTGGAGAAGGGGGGCCCAACTATGGGTAACAGCCCAGGGCCTATGGTCTACTTAATCCGCCACTGGAGCCACAGCATGCAGAGGAGACCAGGAGGGGAGTATAATTTATTTTTATATTGCTGATGGGAAGGAAAGAACAGATGGCGCACGGCCACGATCATTGTGCCACAATTGTGGCGCACAGTCAGCCGGAAGACGCAACATATTTAGACTGGCATGCAAAACGTGATAAATTCAGTCCATTGTCTTTTCCTCCCTCAGGGGAACATGGGAGACCTCTTAATGACGCAACTTAGTTTGGGCCTTAAGGGTCAGACCTCATTTTCAAATATTTATCTGGTAATAACTTTGGAATGCTTTTATTTATCCAAGCGATTCTGATATTGTTTTCTCATGACACATTGTACTTTACGTTAGAGGTAAAATTTGGTCAATATATTCAGTGTTTATTTGTGAAAAACACCTACATTTAAAGAAAAACACCTACATTTAAAGAAAATTTGGAAAAATTTTAAAATTTTAATATATCTTCTCGAGATAGTAATACAACACAAGATAGTGGTAAGTTCACATATCCCATATGTCCACTTTATGTTCGCATCGTTTTTGAACATTCTTTTCTTTTTCTAGAACGTTACAAAGCTTAGCACTTTAGCAGCAATTTGTCTAATTATTAAGAAAATTTCAAAAGCCTTTTTTTTTGGAGACCAGCTCAGCTCTGAAGTGGTTTTGAGGGGCCTATATATTAGGAACCCCCATAAAACACCCCAGTTTAAAAACTGCACCCTCAAAGTATTTAAAACAGCATTCGGAAAGTTTCTTAACCCTTTGGCATTTCACAGGAATTAAAGCAATGTTGAATTAAATGTACAAAATATTATTTATTTTGAAGAAATTCCATTTTTTCTGTAACACAGAAGGTTTACCAGAGAAATACAACTCAATATTTATTGCCCTGATTCTGCGGTTTTTAGAAATATCCCACATGTGGCCCTAGTGTGCTAATGGACTGAAACAGGAGTGAAAGAGCACCATGCACATTTGAAGTTATTTTGGTGATTTTTCACAGAATTGGCCCACAATTGCAGGGCTCTGTGGTCAAATAGTAAAACAAACCGCCAAGAAGTGACCCCCATTTTGAAAACTATACCCATCAAAGCATTTATTATTAAGTATTGAGTATTTTGACCCAAAAGGTGTTTTTTACTCGAAAATAATGAACAGTGGATTTTTCACTGATATGCCATTTTGGTGCACAATGTGTTGTACCCAGCTGGTGCCACTTAAGATAAATACCTTACAAACTGTTAAGCAGGTTCTCCCGGGTATGGAAATGCCATTTATGTGGAAGTAAACTGCTGTTTGGGCACACTGTAGCTCTCAGAAGGGAGGGAGCGCCATTTGGCTTTTGGAGTGCGGATTTTGCTTGGTAGCTGTTCTGCTTGGGGTTTTGCTAGTATTTTAGTTTATAATGTGGGGACATATATAAGCTGTGCGGAGTACAACAGGGCATAATAAGAGGGTATAATAATGGGGTAAATAAATAATAATTCATTGATGTGTGGCAAGTGTTGCACTGATAAATTATCTTATCCCCCCCCATATTTTGTGTCGCCATATTCTGAGAGCCATAACTTTTTTTTTGTGACGAATCGGTTTGGAGGGCTTATTTTTTGCGGGACAACCTGTCGTTTTTATCGGTACCATTTTGGAGTACAAGCTAATTTTTGAAGGGCCTGGTCACCAAAAAACAGCAATTCTGCTATTGTTTTTTTTATGGCGTTCACCGAGCGATATAAAGAAAGCTGTGTGAGGGCATGTTTTTAGCGCAACAAACTGTAGTTTTTATTGGTACCATTATTGGGTACATGGAAATTTTTGATTCCTTTTTTATTCCATTTTGTGGGAGGTGAAGTGACCAAAAAATAGCGATTCTGGTATTGGTCTTTATTTTTTTGGCATTCACCGCACAGGATAAATAACATTTTTATAGTTCAGGCCATTACGGATGTGGGGATACCAAATATATATATATATATATATATATATATATATATATATATATAAATATTTTTTTTTTATAATAATAAAGTACCTGATTAGGGAAAAAGGCAATTTTTCATTTTATTACTTGAATCGCTGTCAACAATCAGCTTGACATAATAGTACTGCGCAAAGCGGGAATGGGTTAACTGTTTTTACTGTCTTCCTCCTTATGGGCCCAATAAAAGCAGTTGTTAAAAATGTGGAGCTTTATGAAAAACTGTGGTGGAGCAGATTTTTATTACAGACAGTGAAATTGTTTTTCATTTATAGAAGAACTTCTGTAATATGAGAGCTTTATTTAATTTCCTAATTTCATATTGCTTTATCATGTTTTTTGCGGAACACATAGGGCTTTCTTATCATTTAAAATTGGATTGAAGCTATTTTTTTATATTTATTTAGGGAAAATGAAACAAAATTTCCTATATTTTTTTTACATTCTAGACCAGGGGTCGGGAACCTATGGCTCGCGAGCCAGATATGGCTCTTTTGATGGCCGTATCTGGCTCGCAGACAGGGCTCCTACCCAGTGGCGTAACTACCGCGGTAGCAGCAGTAGCGGCTGCTACGGGGCCCGGGGCTTGAGGGGGCCCGTGCCGCCAGCCGACACGCCCTCCCAAATGCCCGGTGGCGCCGCTAGCAGCCGTTATGGCTGCTACAGGGGTAGCACCGCTACTGTGGGGCCCGCGCCGCCGAGCCTTACACAGGCACTCTCATGCCTGTAGGTGTCGCTAGCACCGGAGGGGGCCCCGGTGCTAGCGGCAGCCAAATACATGTATTAGCGCTGAATGGCCGGGCATGTTCCGTGCCTGACCATCCAGTGCCTTACAATGACACTGATTGGCTAGCGGCGCGATGACATCATCGCGCCGCTTCCATGCTTGGAAGGTGCTGATTGGCGGGGCAAGTCATTCTGCCCCGCCAATCAGCATCATTGAAGGACGCTCATTCAGCTCCTGCAGACATGCTCAGAAGAGAGCATGTCTGCATCGCCAGTGAACAGCGTGGGAACCGGAGAATGTGAGTATGTCAACTTTATATATTTTTTTCCTCAGAAAAATGTGAATGGCATTATCTATAGTGGGGGGGGGTCTATCTACAGGGGGGGGGTCGTCTTTATGTGGGCTATTATATATAGGGGGGTCTATATGTGGGGCAGTAGCTACAGGGGGGTCTATATGTGGGGCAGTAGCTACAGGGGGGTCTATATGTGGGGGTGTGGGCCACTATCTACAGGGGGGTCTATATGTGGGGCAGTATATGTGAGACACTATACAGGGGTGGGCTATATGTAGAGCACTATCTATAGGGGAGCTATTTTTTAGGGTACTTTCTATAGGGGTGGGCTATGTGTGGGACACTATATACAGGGGTGGGTTACCTGTGGGGCACTAGCAACAGGGTGGCTATATGTAGTGCACAGTCTACAGGGGTGGGCTATATGTGGGACAATATCTACAGAGGTGGGCTATACGTGGAGCACTAACTATAGGGGAAGCTATATGTAGGGCAGCACGGTGGCTCAGTGGTTAGCACTATTGCCTTGCAGCTCTGGAGTCCATATGTGGGCACTATCTACAGGGGCTTCTATGTAGGTCACTATCTACAGGGGGCACTATCTACAGGGGGCACTATCTACAGGGGGCACGGTGTGTGTGTGTGTGTGTGTGTGTGTGTGTGTGTGTGTGTGAGACAGTTATATTTAGATGTGTTGAGAATTGTAACTTTGTTTACAGGTGCAGAAATGTTTTAAAAGTGAGAAGCTGAAGACATCTAAACGGAAAACTGCAGAAGTGGGTCATGGCCGGGAGAAATCCATCATAGATGTCTGAACCGGAGGGAGAAGAAAAGAACTAGAATCTGAGACGTCACCGGTGAGTCACTTAATGTAAATGTTTATTCTGCCTCTAATCAGTAATGTAGTCACTGTATGATCTGCAGCGAGATGATGGTGGTATGTTTTTTTTTGTGAAACCGCATCTCCCAGCATATCCTTATCATTGTTTCGGCCATGCTGGGAGCTGTAGTTTTACGCCGTACAAACCTATGCGCAGTGGCGTAAATACCGCTATAGCAGCCGTAGCGTCCCCTAGTGAAGCGGCATCTGCCTCCTCCCTTGTGTCTCCCTTGGACGTTCCAGAAACCCCTGGCTGTGCTGCTGCTTTGAATGTGAACATTATAACATGGAAATTGTTACACAGCCTCATGGTCAGCAGCAGTGAGCTGCATCAATAAAGGGGCTGTGTAATACAGTGTGTCCCACCAACCCCCCCTTCCCACTTCACCCCTGAAAATAATCCCACATAATCCATTATATAGCCCCCCCCCCAAAAAAAAAAAAAAAATATGGCCTTAAAAAACATCTGCCACCCATATTACACTCTTGGGGGCTTTAAATTAATCTCTTGTGGGCATAAGAAACTGATTTAAAGGACCACTATCAGGGCAAAGATCTGTCAATGGCCCTTTAAACATATTGTACGGCTCTCGCGGAATTATATTTCAAAATATGTGGCGTTTACGGCTCTCTTAGCCAAAAAGGTTCCTGACCCCTGTTCTAGACTAACGTACACTTGTTTGTCCAATCAATATTATTCTCCCGTGCATAGTGATAGCAAATGTGTGTAAATTGTGTAACGCATGGTGCGGCTATAGAACCGAGAAAAAAAAAAGACACCCAGTTTAGTTTATACATGCATCTCCAGCCTTTATCTTTAGATGCAGTATCTGTACATGTCTGTTTATTATTATTTATTTTACAGTGCCATTAACCCTAAGGGCATGTGCACACGCTAGCTGGCTTTTACGTCTGAAATTACAGACTGTTTTCAGGAGAAAACAGCTGCGTCGTTTCAGACGTAAAAGCTCCTCCTTGCATTATGCGAGGCGTCTTCGACGGCCGAACATTTGAGCTGTTCTTCATTGAATTCAATGAACGACGGCTCAAATTACGTTTCAAAGAAGTGTCCTGCACTTCTTTGACGAGGCAGTCATTTTACGGGTCGTCGTTTGACAGCTGTCAAACGACGACGCGTAAATGACAGGTCGTCGGCACAGTACATCGGCAAACCCATTCAAATGAATGGGCAGAGGTTTGCTGACGTATTGTAGCCGTATTTTCAGGTGTAAATCGAGGCATAATACGCCTCGTTTACGCCTGAAAATAGGTCGTGTGAACTCAGCCTTATGGAGGAGGCTCACATGCTGAGCTGCTCGATAGAACGAGCGTGTCGGCTGTATGTTACAGCCGACACTTCAAAGTCACGAGCAGCATCCTGCCTGTTTAGCCCCTTATCCCGTTTAAAATCCTGCCCGTTTAACCGCGCCATCTAAGCCATTAGAACGAGGGGGGCGACCCTCTCTGAAGTTCCATCACCCCATCTGCGACGTGTTCATGGGGTGCCAATGTTTGTCATAGCAGCCTGGGGGCCTAATGTAGGCCCCTAGGTCTGCCATCTTTATACTTCTTAATATGAGCCTGTCAAAATCACGATATACTGCAAAACATTAGTATTGCATTATACCGTACAAGCGATCCAATGATCGCTGGTTCAAGTCCCCTAGGTGTGGTATTAAAAAAAGTTAAACAGTTAGATAAAGTTTTTTTAATATATAAAAAGATAAAAATATTAAAAGTGGAAAAAAAACCCTTTCCCTTAAAAGCAATTTAAAAAAAACGAAAAAAGCCATAGCTATTACAATATAACATTATTTAACCCGCAGTGAATGGCGCAAAAAAAATTATATATATATATATTAAAACATTTGAATCAGTGTTTTTGTTCACCTCATCTCCCACTAAAAAATGTATGCACCCCAAAATGGTACCAATAGAAATTACAGATTGCCAGGCAAAAAATAAACCCTCATATCGCTGAATCAACGAAAAAATAAAAAAGTAATGGCTCTCAGAATATGGCGACACAAAATTTATTTTTTAAAATCAGTTATAAAGATAAAAAAAACAATACAACTCTAGTATTGATGTAATCGTATAGACCAGAAGAATAAAGCGAACATAATTTTTTTACTGCGCAGTGAATGCTGTAAAAACAAAATATTTTTTTTCCAGTTTCCCAGTACATAGTACAATAAATTGTGCCGTCAAAAGCTACAACTCGTCCCGCAATAAACAAGTCTTCATACGGCTATATTGATGGAAAAATTAAAAAATGATGGCTTTTGGAAGGTGGGGAGGAAAAAGCAAAAATGAAAATCCGAAAAATGGTTGCGGGGGGAAGGGGTTTAATTGTTTAATTCCAGGTGCAGAATTTTTTATCTTTTTACTTTATCAACAATTTTTATTAGAATAAGAAAAATATTCAATATATTGCAAGGTAATGCAATGAAAAATCAAAACTCTACAATATAATTTTGTAAATAAAAGTAGGAAACAAATTAGGAAGTAACCTCCTGGACATCAAAATAATAACAGCAAATGAAGGAGATCATCGCTATAACCGCTTAGGGAAACCAGTCCCAAGAAGCTTTGTACCTATGGGATAGTATTTGCTAGTGTCTAAAGTAAGTAGATTACAAAGAACACAAAGAGCAGACAACAAAGGGGAAACACATACAAAAACAAAAGCAGCAGAGAAGCAGTGACACAAGTATTCAAAACATGCCATCCAACCAAAGAGACAGATCAGAACCATTCCGGAACAGTGACCATACTATCCAAGTCTGAACAAACACTTCGAGTCTGCCCCGATCAACGGCCTGAAAATCCTCCATTCTCATATTGTTCATCTCATTTACCCATTCCCGGACTTCCAATGACAAGGTATCACAGTCCTAGCTGCAGTCAAAAAATGCCTAAAGAAGCCCCTTTTGAGGTGTGGGAGCGACCCAGGAACCATAGAAAGCAATCCAATAGAAGGAGAAGCCGTAACAGAAGTATAAAAGAGCTTGTTCTCAAGATCAAAAATTTTTCCCCAGACGGGACAGAGCTTATGACAGTCCCACCAAATGTGTAACATGGTTCCAAGAGCACCCCCACACCCCCAACAATCTGTGGACACATCAGGGAATATCCTATGTAGAAAGGAAGGGCAAAAACAGGAGGTCGGTAATTTGTGGGCTAAGAAGAAAGAAGTCTGCCAATCTTTTAGAGTGTTGAATGCCCATCTCCCCATCCCATGTTGTAGTGAACACCAACTGAGAGTAAGAATAACTAGGCCGGAGGATCCCATGTAGACAGGATAACATATGAGAAGGAGCAGAATACAATGACAAATAAAGTTCCAAAGAAGTCTTATCCTGAAGCAAGGACTATGAAATTACCCCGATAGCTGGCGGGCAATAGACATTCAAAAAAGGACAAATGTGCTGGAGCACACAAAACACCCAGCTTTCCCAGCTATCAAATAAATGTATGAAAATACGCTAAGATATAACTTTTAATTAGTCTAGCTAAAAGGATTTCCATTGGGATATACAACATAAAGGCTTAAAAGTAACCAATGTAGGCTAGCAGTAAATGGTAGGTAGAGGAGCGTAACCACAGTAAATAGAACGAGTGCAACTAAGCACTGATATGGCACACCGCGGCAGTGGTACGCTCTACCAATGACAGTTCACTGAACGATTTCAATACAATTGCTAGCCTAACAATGAGATATTAAAAGCACTGAAGCCCCCCCCCCTCCCCCTGACATGTTTCGCTCAGGGGTACAATGGGGCTAATGAATTAACCCAAAGCAAAGCAGGACAGGCTCTCGTGGAAGGAAGATATGAACTTAATTGAAAGTATGACCACCAAATTGCACGTCTCCCCGGCCTCTGAAACAGCAACAAGCGAAAGGATGTCACCATCAGGAGTAAGGGTCTGAGCCAAATACACACCATCCTGTCTCCCCCAGCAGAGGAATGTGTCCATACCCACGGCCGGATGTAAGGGTTGATAAAAAGAGAGACCCGGACGGTTAGAGAGGTCCGAATTACCGATGATCCGTTCCCAAACAACAAGAAATTGACGTGTGAGAAAAAGCAGAGAAGATGTTGGTCGTTGTGAACTATTTAGCCAAGGCAAGGAGGACAATGCAAGAGAGGGCATAGTTTTCTCAATGCGCACCCATTGCTTACCGGTATGTGAGCGGAACCAGTCCACTAGTCTCATTAGGAGTGCAGCTTGGTGATATCACTTGAAATCCGGTAAACCCGCACCACCCTCTAATTTAGGACGACTAAGGACAGAGAACCGAATACGAGGTTTTGTGGAGCCCCATACAAATTTGATTATGGCACGATGTAACGTCTTAAAGAAGACCGCGGGTACGGTAACAGGGACAGTTTGAAATATGTACAAGAATTTCGTCAGTATATCCATTTTAATAGCATTGATGCGACCAAACCACGACATGCGCCCACACCCATACACCTGCGCTGTAGGACAGGTGTGTAATTCAATTTAAACAAATCAGACAAGTGAGTGGGAATATGTATTCCCAAGTATTTCAAAGAATTGGGTTGGCATTTGAATGGGAAGACCTGAGCGAGATGAGCAGCAAGAGGAGCATCTAGAGATATATTCAAGGCCTCAGATTTAGAGTAGTTGACTTTAACCCCCTTCCCGCCGCAGCCCTTTTTCAGATTTTCATTTTTGTTTTTTCCTCCCCATCTTCCAAAAGCCTTTCTCCCCACCTTCCGTCGATATACTCCTATGAGTGCTTGATTTTTGCGGGACAAGTTGTAGTTTTTCGTAGCACCATTTATTGTGCCATATAATGTACTAGGAAAGGGGAAAAAAATATTTGTGGGGTAGAAAATGAAAAGAACAGCGATTCCTCCATGTTTTTTTTGGGCATCGTTTATACGGAATTCACTGTGCAATTAAAATAACATGTTACATAAAAAAAAACAAAAAACTTTATTTAAGAAATTTTTACTTTTTTTATTAGTCCCCTTAGGGGACTTCAACTAATGTATTGCAGTATATCGTGATTCTGACAGGAATCTATTAAGCTCTATTAATAGGTACACAAAGATGGCGGACCTGGGGGCCTTCATTAGGCCCCCAGGCATCCATAGCAACCATCACCCCCCCCCCGTGATTGAGATGCGGGGGGCGCGATGAGCTGTTAGAGGGGGTCGCCCCCCTCTTTCTAACGATTTAAATGCTGCGGTCGCTATTGACCGCGGCATTTAACGTGTTAAACAAGCGGGATCGCGCTCGAGCGTGATACCGCTTGTTATTCTGAAGTGTCTGCTGTAACAAACAGCCAATAACCGGAATCGTATGGAGCAGGTTCACTCCGTGAGCCCGTTTCATACTTCCCCTACCCGACTTTGGCGTATGGATACGTCAAATGTCGAGAAGGGGGTTACAAATTACTTAAATGCCCAAATTGCTCAAACTCCCCAATCAAGGAAGGCAAGGAAATCATAGGATCTGTAATGTACAGAAGAGTATCAGCATAAAGTGCTACTTATAGTGTTGCAAAAAACAAAGAGAAGACCCAGGTGTCTGGTGGGCTGAAGTACCTACAAAAACACATCAATATCGCAGAGGCAAAAAGATTAGCACTTGTTTCCCAGACACCTATGAATGCTTACTAGTATAACGGTGTACAGCTTTATTAGGGTAACTATAAGCATACAAATGAAAATTAAAAACGCAATGTGAACTGAAATGTCTCCATATAGTGATATTATTGTTATTCAATAGTCAGTGCAGTCTGAGTGCAGTAAAACTGCAATATTAGATGGCCACGCTGTCTATGTGAGACGCTTGAGATTTGCGGCCGCAGTCCGCTGGAGTAGGGATTTAAATTTGAATTTAAAATGGAAAAAGCCCCCCCGACATGTTTCACCACCACAGTGGCGTCCTCAGGAGAAAATTGGGGCAATGGCGGCGAACGCAGCTGTGTTTCATTTTTATGACGTCATCGGGACTGATTTTGCCAATAGTAATGATCCTCATAAAAACGTCACCCAAAAGGAAAAGATATGCTCCAATCACATACAACCATCATCCAACGAATAAGAGACTCACTATCGGTCCTGTTGTGAAGATGGACAGCAAAATGATCCAATGACAGTGTTACCTGCCAGCCAATCAGAAAACGGTCCTTGCACATGCGCACATGAAAGAAACAACGCCAAATGAACAAGTACGAAAAACAATTCACTGCATACGTCAATGAACTTTGAATCAAGAATACGATCTTCTTAGGAATATAACAGAGATATCCATCATGGGAGCACCAAAAATAAAACGAGCAAAGAAAAAAAATCACTAAGTATCGATGGATTTACAAGACAAGGGACATATCATTACCAATATTCGTCTCATGATGGAATATAAGGATATTAGGACTCAGATAGAAAGACTGTCAGGAAAAGATCATATTGCCTATCAAATAAGTCAGAGGCATACCAATATCTGCAATAGATTAAAGATTATATAAATAGGGGAAAAACTCCCCATAGAAGTATTATTAAGATATTATAGAGGATCATAAAAATCTTCTGAAAGTAATTAAGACACCGGCAATATAGATAGATTTCAGGACGAGATATCAACAATATTTTTATGCGAACGCAACCATATTAAAAATATCTGTAATGGGGGGCGGGGCTTAGCCATGGCGGAGTGAGCACGCGTTTCGGGGGAGCTCCGTGCAGTGGTGCCGCAGAATCCAGGCTTAGCCCGTCCTGAGTACCGGGAGATGCCAGGAAAACGTAGGGGACAAAGCTCTACACCCTCCCGCTCCTTGTCCCGATCTCAGACACGGAGTACAGGCATGGATCGCTTCCTCTCAGCGTCTCAGGCCGTTCCCGAAGTACTGGGTGTCATGGCGCCTGCAACACAGATAACAGACACGTGGAGAGCAGAGGATCGCATGAGCGCGGCTATGGCCGGGGCGCCTGGCATGCAGGGGCAGCTGGACAACCCACCGAGGCCTGCTTCACTCCTAGGACTCAGGAGTAATGAGGTACCGCCAGTATCCCCTATCACTTCCCTGTGTGCCTTGCCATCAACCACTGCCCCCAGGCCTGGTAGCTCTGAGGGCATCCCCCTTCAACCTGCCCTGCATGCAGACTTTCACTTACTAAGGGAACTAATACAAGCTCTCCCTACTAGACAAGACTTAGACTCCCTGGTGACCAGAATTGAACTATCCCACCAGCAAGATATAGCAGACTTGAGATGTGAGGTAGACAGGGTGGACACCAGGATTACAGCCACTGGCGGTGCGGTCGACGCTATTGACAGCAGGGTTCATGTATTGGAGCAGGCGGCCATTGTTAATAGAACACATATGCAGTCCCTTGCACTTCAACTGGATGATCAAGAAAACAGGGGCCGCAGAAATAATATTCGACTGAAGGGCCTCCCGGACTTAGGTCCCAGAGACGACCTCCCTAATAGAATTACTGCCATCTTTAACAAAGTTACTGACAGACCCCTGGAAGCGACATTCCTATTGGACCGCGTGCACAGAGTCTCGAGACCCGGTCCGATCGACCCTTCAAACCCGCGGGATGTGCTGTGTCGGTTGCACTATTACTCTGACAAGGATTTGATAATTAGAGGAGCCTGGTCGCATGGTCCGGTTGCGGTTGATGGAGGCAGGGTTGCGATTTATCCGGATGTATCGCCGCGGACACTTTACATGAGACGTCTACTGCATCCGCTGCTAGAAAAAATCAAAGCGGCGGGAGCCACTTATAGATGGGGACACCCATTTCACGTGGTCGTCAGAAGGGATGCTGCCTCCTTTATCCTGCGCCATTCCTCGGATTTAGAAGCCCTATTTCGGTTTTTGCAAATTGCTCCGTTCCCGGTCCCGGATTGGCTGTCGTTAGAGCGGTCTGAACCGCCTCAACGTCGGCGTAATCGGCGCCCGAGTCAGCCGCTCAGCAGATCCTCATTACTGGAATCAATAGGAACTCAGCCTGATCTCTCACAACGTTTACCGCCCGAGGCCTGATTGGTCTCCGGATCTACGAGTTGTTATGCTGATGACATATCAATGGCTTCCTACGGCTATCGGGTTTCCTAAAGTACCAAATGGTTCTTCTTGTTTGCTCTTTATTTATCTTATTACCTACAGGTACTCTCTACATCCTACTGAAGAAGTGTCCATGCTCACGGGTCCTAGTGAGCAACTCCGTTACGTTTATTTCTCGCCCATGATTGATTGGACTTTCCTGGAAGAGGGTCGACACTTCTGATCCTTTGCTACCCACAGAACAGTAGATATACCCAGTCCTCTATATTGTCTACATCCTTTGTGCCTAACTTCTCCCTCCCCCCCCCCCCTTTACCCCTAACATGGTGGTTTGCTGTGGTATACATGCCCCCCCCATTTCATTACTTAGAGCCCGTTTACGGTCACGTACATGAGGACAATCAGGGGGCGGTGTGTGTATTACTATGCTAACGTGACAGTATTTTTGCCTAGGGTCCTATTATATTACATGTTATGTTATATGTGCACTGTAACACTTGTTAAGGGGCTAACCCCTTTCATTGTAGTTTTTCATGTGGTCTACCGTGTTGTATATCCATATAGCGGCTGTTTATTTGTCCGGGGGGATACCACATGTTCTAGCCTTCTATTCATATCTCATATGCATATCTTAATGTTCTTATGGAAGGGGTTTCTGGTGATTATAACGGTTATATGTACTGCGGTATCCCCTACTAATCTTATGGCTCACCTTTTGGCGGGCATCGACTGTATCTGTCTGCTCTTCCCTTGTGCCTGCTTCTCACATTCCTCCTCTTCCCTTCCATCCCCTTTCTCTCCCCTCCCTTCTTTTTAGTTACTACAGACGAGGCGGCGGGTATTTTCATGTGGCGGGGCATCCGGGCAGGGTTATTGTACTGGCTGGCAGGAAGCTACGTTAGGTCATGTGGTGCCAGACGAGGCCTGCTGGTTTATTGGCCCTCTATTAAGGACCCGGATAATATCTTGAGCTCGTAGTCCATCGGTGGCCCTGCCCTGGTGTCCCTCTATATCTCGCTCTTAGGTGTCTCAGTAAAAAGGGAGAGTACTGTTTGTTGGGCCTTTATTGTTGGGCCTGGTTATATGTGATGTTCCGGCCTCCCTTGTCCTCCCCCTGGGGGGCATTGGACGAAAGTTGTATTGTTCATTTAATATGCTGCTCACTGTGCGGGGCTCCCCCTCCGCTTTGCTTTGGTTTTCCTTGTTCCTGTTGTATCACTAACTTTTTCTCCACAGGTTTTCTTGCCACGTAGGAGTTGGCCTCGGGGCCACCTTTTCTGTATATTTTCTTTTTTTTTTTCTGTCTGATCTTTCACTTCTTCCTTCCTTGTCCTCCCTTCCCTCTACCCATTCCCGCCGGGGACATGGCCCGTCATTCCCAGATAGACCTACGGATAGGCTCATTGAATGTTAAGGGCTTACATAGTCCTGGGAAGCGATCCATCCTGCTCAACATGCTGAAAGGCAGACAATTACATGTAGCTTTCCTGCAGGAAACGCATTTGAGTGAACAGAAACCCTTTAAGTTATCCAACTTATGGTTTCCTCACTCATATCATAGCTTTTCTCCCGACCCGAAATCCAGAGGGACAAGTATACTTCTTTCCCGCTCTATCCCTTGGGAATACCTGGACGCTCGCAGTGATGGAATGGGGCGAATGCTTTTGGTCAAGGGTAGCATCGACTCACAGATTTATACCTTCGCCTCCTTCTATTTGCCTAATATGGGTCAGGGTACAGCATTGAGTGGTTTTTTAGACACATTGGAGGAGTTTGGGGAGGGTACCATTGTCCTGGGAGGTGACTTCAATGTAGCATTGGACCCAACCATGGATGTTTCATCAGGTTCATCATCAATCCCCCACTCCCAATTGCGTCGCATTAAACGAGCCCTCCATGATCACAACTTTGTAGACACGTGGCGCCTTCTTCATCCATCGGATAGGGACTTTTCCTTTTATTCCTCAGTACACGACATTTATTCCAGACTTGATTTGTTATTTATCAAGCACAGCGCTCTACCATCGCTACAAGCGGCTGACATTGACTCGATCTCTTTCTCAGACCATGCTCTTGTCACAATGTCTATTTCATTGCAATCTCCGTTATTGTTCCAATCCCAGTGGAAACTCAATCCCTCGCTTCTTAATGACTCCCTCGTCTCATCAGACGTTCAGCGAACGCTTGATGACTATTTCATCACAAACACAGCCGTTGACACGAACCCGAGGGTGCTATGGGAGGCACATAAATGCGTTGTTCGCGGCACTTTCATCAAACATGGAGCGCGATTGAAAAAAGAGCGCGCCGTGACTATCGTTCGGCTATTGTCGGAGATCAAAGCTCTAGAAGTCACACATAAGCGTACCCATGAAGTTGAATGTAGATCTGCATTAATTCAGAAGCGGGAAGAGTTACGCACCATATTATTATCCAAAGCTAAAGCCACCCTCTCTAAATGTAAGCGTCATTTCTACGAGTATGGTAATAAATGCAGCAGATCGCTAGCTAGAGCCCTGCGGATCCAACAAGCGCGCACTTATGTCCCCTTTATTACATCCTCCCCCAACGTACGAGCCAACATGCCTCTGGATATAGCGGCACAGTTCCGTAACTTTTACGCTGCTCTTTACAACACCGACGCCACCAACCCGGCCACGGCATCAAACGACTTTCGTGCACATATCCAATCCTATATTGCGGACTCAGGTCTGCCATTCCTGACAGAGGAAGTACTCACTGCCTTGGAAGAACCGATTACCATGACCGAACTAACTGATGCGCTCAAAAACTCGGCTGCGGGGAAGGCCCCGGGGCCTGACGGCTTCACGTTACCCTACTATAAGAAATTTATCTCCTGCATTGGGCCGCACTTGCTGGCATCCCTGAATTCTCTATCCTCCTCCTCACGCGTTCCATCAGACGCTCTTAGGGCCCATATAGCGGTGATTCCCAAACCGGGAAAAGACCCTTCTCAGTGTGCTAGCTACAGACCAATCTCACTGCTTAACGCAGACATTAAACTCTTTGCCAAGATATTGTCCATGCGTCTGGCCCCTCTGCTTGGTGGGATAATCCATCTTGACCAGGCGGGGTTCATGTTGGGACGTGAGGCCCGGGATAACACCACAAAGGCGATCAATCTCATATATAAATCCCAATTGTCTCGTGTACCACTTATGCTCCTGTCCACTGATGCTGAAAAAGCATTTGACAGAGTCAATTGGACTTACATGGAGGAAACACTTCTCCGACTCGGTTTAGGTCCTCAAATGATGGGATGGTTAATGTCATTGTACTCCTGCCCATCTGCCAGAGTCAGGGTGAACGGTATCCTCTCGGATGATTTTACAATCCATAATGGGACACGACAGGGCTGCCCTTTGTCCCCCTTGATCTTTGTCCTTACCCTGGAACCCTTCCTCAGACATGTTCGTGCAAATCAGGATATTAAGGGAATAGGAGAGGGATCCCGGGTCACTAAGGTGGCAGCGTACGCAGACGACCTGCTATTCTTTCTTACTAACCCCACCGTCTCCCTCCCGAATCTAATGCAGGAGTTTAGTCGATTTTCCAACCTCTCTAACTTTAAAATAAATTTCTCCAAATCCGAGGCCATGAGTGTCTCCCTTCCCCCTTCCCTGCTGTCTTCATTGGAGCAATCTTTTAGTTTCAAATGGAACCCGGTGGCCCTTAAGTACCTGGGAGTGCGCATATCTGCGGACCTCAAGGAGCTCTACAACTTAAACTTTCCAGGATTTCTCGCGGATGTGAAAGCAGATTGCGCCAGATGGACGGGGGGCACATTTACTTGGATGGGACGTTGCACGATCTTTAAGATGAATATACTTCCTCGTCTGCTGTACCTCTTCCAAGCCCTTCCTATAGCGGTCCCCCCTTCATTTTTCAAAGCGATTAATACCATTCAAAAGTCCTTTGTTTGGAATGGCAAACACCCACGTCTCAGTCGTGCGCTCCTATGCCGCTCCCGGGAGACGGGGGGATTAGCACTCCCTGACATTCGCTCGTACTACATTTCAACGCATCTGACGCGAGTGGTTGACTGGTGTAGGCACGCCCCCTTTAAGGCCTGGATAGGCCTTGAGCAAGGTTTCTCGGAGATTCCTTTAGAGACGATTCCTTGGTTGAAACAGGGACTTCCCACGTCCCTACACCGTCATCCCACGATAGGCCCCACGCTCCGTTGTTGTGCACTTCCAGTGGTCCGATCGAACCTCCTCCCTCTCTGCTCTCCCATGACTCCGATTCTGGGAAACCCTTCCTTTCCCTCTGGAGTGCCAGATCCGGTGTTCAAGTCTTGGTCGTCGGCAGGGGTATTTAGGGCAGAACACTTCTTGAAGAACTCCGAGTGGCTCTCTCTCGCAGAGTTGACACGGATGCCTGACCTCCCCCCATTGGGTTATTGGCGTGTATTCCAACTCCGTCACTTCTACTCTTCATTGCCCTCTTCGGCCCTATTCCACGCCCCTAAATCTCAGCTGGAAACGATATGTGCCGAGGATGGGTCGGCGCGCCATACTCTGTCCACAATTTACCGTCTTCTACTAAACCCGCCGGACCTACCGACGCCTGGGTACATTTCGGAATGGGAGGCTGACTTGGGAATCACATTTACCACAAGCCAATGTTCCCGAATTCTTACCCTAGCTCATAAAACATCAATTAGCTCACGATATCAGGAGGCTAGCTTTAAGTTGCTCTCACGATGGTATAGGACCCCGGTCCGCCTTCATCGCATCTTCCCGGCTGTCTCACCTCTCTGTTGGAGATGCGGTTTGGACAATGGTACCCTTCTACACACTTTCTGGTCATGCTCACGACTAACGGGATTTTGGGACGGGGTCAAAAGGGTGATCCTCAAGGTTACAGACGCTACCTGTAACATGGACGCGGCCTTCTTCCTCCTCCATCACTGTGACATTCCGGCTAACACATACAAACGCTCTCTCCTTCACTTTTTAGTGATGGCTGCACGACATTGTATCCCTTTACGCTGGAAGAAATCCTCTACGCCGTCACTGTCTCTGTGGATCTCGAAGGTCAATGACCTTATGCATATGGAGGACCTAACCTCCTCCATTCACGATGCACACACTAGGTTCTGTCGCACGTGGGCCCCGTGGATCGTGTTTCAGGACTCCGACTTCTACACTGACATTCTTGGAAGTGTGGACACTGATGGATAGCTCGTGGGGTCCTGTTCGGGGGTGGTGGGGGTCTCCCCGGTGGGAGTTACTACTTCTCCTCCCCTTCTTGCTCTTTCACTTCATTCTGTACTTTTAACTAAATATGTCTTTCTTATGCATAGTGGGGAAGTTCATGTTTATACCTTAAAGATGACATATAATACTACCTCGTGGTAGGTTTACATTGTAAATTTCAAAAGCATACATCTTGTTTTTTTGCAAGTTGATATATTTTCCCACATGTAACTGCTGTATTGTGTATTCTGAAAATATGTGGCTATTGTCACGAAAATAAAGAATTTCAAAAAAAAAAAAAATATCTGTAATATTAGATCAGTATTATCAATATTTGAGAAGACTAAAAATTTATTTAAAAATACAAAAGTTGTCTGCAGGGCTTCTTCCTGTAACAACCTACGGTCTAAATTACCTCCTCTGGGACCATGTTTCAAAAGGGTGACACCCCAAAATGTAATAGATCTAGTGTCATTCTCATGCACATATCTCATGTGTCTAGATAGGGTATTCTCCTGTCGCTTGATAGAACTTAGATGTTTAGAAATTGCGCAACATATACAATTCCCATACTCTGACAGTTGATAAATTGTCTAATCTCATAAGACCTTCCATCAAGTGGGTTCATTTGGTATAAAGGGACAGAAGGAACAATGTCCACATGGAAAGGAGCTGAAAATAGGTGATGGAAGCCATGTGTCACGTGGTGTCAATGGTTTTGAGTAATGGCTATAACCCGAGAATTCTCTCAAATTCTTACCCCTACGATAAGTAAGACTTGGACTGCAGTTTATCACCTCATGTAAATCAGAATCGGCCAAAATAATACGCCAATGTTTTTCTATAATGGCTTTCACTCTTTGGGAGCAGACATCATAGGTTGCAATGCATCTAATATTAGTACTTGTTTCTCCCAAGTTCTTAGTATGATTGATAAGAAGATCCATTCCGTCTGTCGCCCTAGCCCTGGCATAAGCTCTATGTAAACTTTTTTTGTGGTAACCCCGTGCTCTAAATTTACGATATAAAGTGTCACATTCTTTTTGGAAGGCAAGATCATTAGAGCAATTTCTTCTAGCTCGTAAGTACTGACCTCTGGAATTCCCTTATTCAGACTAGGTGGATGGGCACCAATACAAATGCCATTAATGTTGGGGTTACTCCGTAGTGCCACAGCCAGATGCTCCATGACCAGAACATACAGCAGAGGCGAGAGGGGGCACCCCTGTCTTGTACCATTTGTAACAGTCAGGGGATCAGACAAAAGACCCTTAACTTGAACTCGAGCTGTAGGCCTGTGATAAAGTGCCATAATCTTATTCAACATGTTAGAGCCAAGTCCAATCAGAGTAAGGACACTACGGAGAAACACCCAATGCACCCTATCAAATGAATTTTCATCATCTACAGAAAGCAAACACATGGGTACCTTATGTTTTTGACCACATGATGTTAAAAGAAGGGTCTTATTAGTATTGTCGCATCCTTCTCTTCCACGTACAAATCCCACCTGGTCATCCCTTACCAAGTCAGGTAATAAGGGAGAAGGCGAGAGGCAATCAATTTTGCATAAAGTTTCACGTCCACATTTATCAAAGAGATAGGTCTAAAGTTAGAGCATGTCGTGGGGTCTTTACCCGGTTTCGGCAAAAGGGTTATGTGAGCTTCTAGAGACTGAGGGGCAAAGGGGCAGGCGGAAGACACGGAATTAAAGACCTTTGTCAAAAATGGGGCAAGTTGATCTTTAAATGATTTATAAAACCTATTGTTAAACCAGTCAGGCCCCGGGCTTTTGCCCAATGGAGAGTCCCTAATTGCCTGTTCCACCTTCGTGTCCAGAAACTCCTCCTCTAGTCCAGATGCATCCCCGGCCTCCAGAGATGGCAGTGACGTGTCCTGTATATAACGATCAATTTTTTCACATAGCGCATCAGCCTGCATGTCATAAAAGTGTCCATTAACCCCTTCAGGACTCAGCCCGTTTTGGCCTTCAGGACAAAGCCAATTTTTTCAAATCGGACATGTTTCACTTTATGTGGTAATAACTTCGGAATGCTTTTACCTATCCAGCGATTCTGAGATTGTTTTCTCGTGACATATTGGACTTTATGTTACTGGCAAAATTTGCTCGATACTTTAGGTATTTAATTGTGAAAAAATTTAGTGAAAAATTACATATAAATTTAAAAAAATGCTTATTTTTGCATCTGCTTGTAAGACAGA
Organism: Rhinoderma darwinii; assembly: GCF_050947455.1. NCBI lineage: Eukaryota > Metazoa > Chordata > Amphibia > Anura > Rhinodermatidae > Rhinoderma > Rhinoderma darwinii. The sequence continues at coordinate 224,194,648 of NC_134691.1, forward strand.
TAGTAATATTACACAAAATTGTTGCTAATTAACATCCCCCATATGTCTACTTTAGATTGGCATCGTTTTTTCAACATCCTTTTATTTTTCTATGGCATCACAAGGCTTAGAACTTTAGCAGCAATTTCTCACATTTTCAAGAAAATTTCAAAAGGCAATTTTTACAGGGACCAATTCAGTTGTGAAGCGGATTTTAGGGCCTTATATATTAGAAACCCTCGATAAGTCACCCCATTTTAAAAACTTCACCCCTCAAAGTATTCAAAACAGCATTTAGAAAGTTTCTTAACCCTTTAGATGTTTCACAGGAATTAAGGCAAAGTAGATGTGAAATTTTCAAATTTCTTTTTTTTTTTTTGCAGAAATTCATTTTTCATCTATTTTTTTTGTAACACAGAAAGTTTTACCAGAGAAACGCAACTCAATATCTATTGCCCAGATTCTGCAGTTTTTAGAAATACCCCACATGTGGCCCTAGTGCACTTATTGACTGAAGCATAGGCCTCAGAGACAAAGGAACACCTAGAGGATTTTGGGGACTTTTTATTAGAAAATATTTTAGGCACCATGTCGGGTCTGAAAGGCTCTTGCGGCGCCAAAACAGTGGAAATCCCCCACAAGTTACCCCATTTTGGAAACTATACCCCTTGAGGAAATTATCTAGGGGTATAGTGAGCATTTTGACCCCGCAGGTTTTTTGTAGAAATTATTGGAAGTAGGCCGTGAAAATGAAAATCTACATTCTTTCAAAGAAAATTTAGGTTTAGCTATTTTTTTTCTAATTTCCACAAGGACTAAAAAGAGAAAATGCACCACTACTTTTGTAAAGCAATTTCTCCCGAGTAAAAGAATACCCCGCATGTGGTCATAAAAGGCTGTTTGCACACACGGCTGGGCATAGAAGGGAAAGAGCGCCATTTGGCTTTTGGAGCTCAAATTTAGCAGGAATGGTTTGCGTAGACCACGTCGCATTTTCAAAGCCCCTAAGGGAACAAAACAGTGAAAACACTAAAAAAGTTACTCCATTTAGGAAATTACACCCCTTGAAGAATCCATCTAGGGGTGTAGTGAGCATTTTGAACCCACAGGGGTTTCATAGATTTTATTAGAATTGGGCAGTGAAAATAAAAAATCCTTTTTTTCCAAGACGACGTAGCTTTAGCTCAAAATTGTTCATTTTCTCAACAAGTAAAGGAATAAAAGAACCCCAACATTTGTAAAGCAACTTTTCTGGAGTACGGCAATACCCCATTTGTGGTCATAAACTGCTGTTTGGGCACACGGCAAGGTTCAGAAGAGAAGTAGGGCCATTTGGCTTTTGGAGCACAGATTTTGCTGGATTGGTTTCTTGACACCATGTCACTTTTGCAAAGCTCCTAAGGTACCAGTACAGTGGAAACTCCCCAAAAGTGACTCGATTCACGAAACTACACCACTTGAGGAATTCATCTAGGGGTGTAGTGAGCATTTTGACCCCACAGGTGTTTCATAGATTTTATTAGAATTGGGCAGTGAAAATATTTTTCTTCAATAAGACGTAGTTTTAGCTAAAATGTTTCATTTTCTCAACAAACAAATGAAAAAAAGCACCCCAACACTTGTAAAGCAACTTCTCCTGTGTATGGCAATACCACATATGTGGTCATAAACTGCTGTTTGGGCACAGAGTAGGGCTCAGAAGGGAAGGAGCGCCATTTAGCTTTTGGAGTAAAGATTTTGATGGATTGGTTTCTGGGCGCTATGTCGCATTTGCAAAGTCCCTGTGGGACCAACACAGTGGATCCCCCCAGAAGTGACCCCATTTTGGAAACTACACCCCTCAAGGTATTCACCTAGGGGTGTAGTGAGCATATTAACCCCACAGGTGATTGGCAGAAATTGGTGTGCACTCGATGTTGCAGAGTGAAAATGGGATTTTTTTCAAAGATATGCCAATATGTGGCGCCCAGCTTGTGCCACTGGAGACACACACCCCAAAAATTGTTAAAAGGGCTCTCCCGGGTATGGTGATGTCATATATGTGGAAGTAAACTGCTGTTTGGGCACACTGTAGGGTTCAGAAGGGAGGTAGCGCCATTTGGCTTTTGGAGCGTGGATTTTGCTTGTAGTAGTTTTGTTTGGAGTCTTGCTGGTGTTTCCGTTTATAATGTGGGGGTACATGTAAGCCGGACGGAGCATATAAGGGGCATAGTCAGGTGGTATAATAATGGGGTAAAAAAAAACAATTAAATAATCCATAGATGTGTGTGACACAATCCTTTCAGCACAGGCCAGTGTCGCACTAATAAATGGTCTTTACTTATTCCCCTTTTGGTCCACACTCGGGATCTTTGCAGTTTGAGGAATTTTGCTGGGAAGTGTTGTCCTGGTATAATACGGGCGCCCTCACTTCCAGCAGATATGTTTGGGCACTACCCTTCCTGGTTCCCTAATTTTAGGGGCCTTGATAATTCGCCACTTGAAACAGAAGAAATGTTCCCCTCGGGCCGGCACAACTGCATTTTTTTTTTATTTCCTGGCTTATTGGAGCCTTAACTAATTTTATTTTTTCATAGACGTAGTGGTATGAGAGCTGTTTTTTTTGCGGGACGAGCTGTAGTTTTTATTGGTACCATTTTGGGGTACATGCGACTTTTTGATCACTTGTTATCCTTTTTTTTTGGGGAGGCAAGGTGACCAAAAAACAGCAATTCTGGCATATTTTTTAAAATTCTTTTTATACAGCGTTCACCACGCGTTATAAATTACATGTTACCTTTATTCTGCGGGTCAGTCCGATTCCTGTGATACCTAATTTATAGAACTTTTTTTATGTTTTACAACTTTTTAACAATAAAATAACTTTTGTAAAGAGAATGGATTTTTTCTGTCGCCAAGTTGTGAGAGCCATAACGGTTTTAATTTTTTTGTCGACGGAGCTGTATGAGGGCTTGTTTTTAGCGAGACGAGTTATAGTTTTTCTAGGTACCATTTTTGGGTACATGCGACTTTTTGATCACTTTTTATTTCAATTTTTGGAAGACAAAGTGACCAAAAAATAGCAATTATGTCAGTATTTTTTAGTTTTTTTTTTACGGCGTTCACTGTGCGGAATAAATAACATAATATTTTTATGGTTCAGGTCGTTACGGTCGCAGCGATACCAAATATGTATGGCTTTATTATTTTTTTCAATAATAAATGACTTGATAAGGGAAAAAGGGCGATTGTGTTTTGTTATTATTTGAAACTTTTATTGTATTTTTTACAACTTTTATTAAATGTTTTTTACACTTTTCTTTAGTCCCACTAGGGGACTTGAAGGTCCAACTGTTTGTTTGATGTTCTAATACATTGCACTACCTAATCGGCTTCGGTAATGGAAGATAGGAAGCCATTGTTAGGCATCCTGTTGCCATAGTAACAGTCGCCAGCCTTGCCATCGCATGGCAGGCTGCCGATTTCATACAAACCACTTTGATGAAGCGATTGCATTGAATCGCTGCATTGAAGGGGTTAATGGCAGGAATCGGAGCTAGCTCCGGTTCCTGCCGATAGATTGGGGTGTCCGCTGTAACATACAGCGGACACCCACGGCTGATGACGCCGGCTCAGCTTCTGAGCCGGAAGCTGAGCCAGCGTCATCTTGCCGATGGTACTGGAAGCCTCCTGGGCCCCACCGACGACGGGGCATAGGAGGATTCTTTTACTAGCAGACCGGGAGGTAAGTATTAGCCCTCTGATCGCCTTTGCAGCCACCGGCAACCCAGCGATCACGTTGCTGGGGTGCCGAAGGCTATAAACTCCTCAGATGCTGCGATCTTTATTGAACGCAGCATGTGAGGGGTTAATCTGTCGGATCGGAGGCTAGCTCCGGTCCTGGCCGATACCTCAGGGTGCCAGCTGTAACATACAGCGGACACCCGGCGGTGATGTCGCTGGCTCAGCTCCTGAGCCAGCGCCATCTGTTTCACGTACAGTTACGTGGAATTGCGGGACAACACCAGCTTCCATCACGTAACTGTACGTGAAATTGCGGGAAGGGGTTAAGATTATATAAAGCAGAATAATATGGTCTGAAGCGTTCAGTGATGCCTACCGGGTCGTGAATATGAACACCAGCGGAAGATGTAATTTTAGGAATATAAGACGCTTGTGTGCGGGGATGTAGAATCCACGCCAAAGATTTACCACATTTGTCTGCAAATTCGTATGAGCGTTTGCGCATCCGATCCCTGAATCTGGCATGTAATTGATGAAGCAGAGAACACAATGATTCTCTGGTCGTTGTAACCTCCGAAAAAACCTGTGAAGATGGAATGTTTTTATGTCTAGATTCTAAATCTCGTATCTGCGTGAGCAGACGGGCAATATCCACCCCCTTTTCCCTCTAGCCCCATGTTGTATAAGGACACCTCTAACCATACATTTCAGAGCCTCCCACTGTAGCAGTAAGGGGGTAGAGTCATGAATATGGACGGCAAAAAATGTATTAAGTGTCTCTTTTAGAGCCGATCCGCACAAAGTGTCACACAAGAGATTATCATTGATCTTCCAAGATTGGAAGTTGGGCATTGAATTGGGAAATGTTAATGCCATAAAGACCGGAGCATGATCCGACCAAAGCATGGGCCCCACCTCAGAAGTAGGGTGCCAGGTAAGCAAGTGGTGGGTGATGAGAAAAGCGTCCAATCGGCTGTACATGTTATGTAAATGAGAGAAATATATATATTCTGTTACCTTAGGGTGAAGAATTCTCCACACGTCAATTAATTGCATAGAATGCATCGTAGTCTTCAAGGCCGCCAATTGTGATTTAGGAACAGCATTCCTGCCTGAGGAGGTATCAAGTCTGGAATCAAAAGGTCAAATTAAATTCACCTCCCACAATCAAAAAACCTTCCATAAATTCCTCCAGCCTTCTCAGAAACAGTCGGCACACACGAGCCTGACCTAGATTGGAAAGATAGAAATTGGCAAGAGTGAAAATCTTATTTCTAATGGAAATTTTTAGAAATACATACCGACCCTCCGAATCAGTTAATACTTCTAATATTTTATGAGAAAAGGATTTATGAATACAGATACTAGCACCCTTTGACTTGGAGCCCGTATTGGCACTGTGAAACCAAACAGGGTAATGTCGATTAGTGAACTTGGTGATGAGTCTCTTGTAGAAACAAGAGACGTACCCGTTCTTTATGCACATTATAGAGTGCCTGTGAGCGTTTTTCAGGGACATTAAGTCCTCTAACATTAAAGGTACATCATTTAAAATGTGCCATCTCCCCTGCAATTGTTAAAACAATCAGGCCAAACGAGAGGATAAAAAGCAGCGAGGACGTAAGAAAAGACAAGACAAACTAGGAAGGGAAGAATTATGCAACAAACTAAGACAAACAAACAAATCGGGTGAGAACTATCACCCACTCCTTAAGACTAATCAAGGAGAAACAAAACTAATAGACACTGGATGGTAACCAGTGATTCCCTAAGAGGATAAGTGTCAGGACAGGGCCAAGCCAGCGCCCCCGCACCACCCCAACCCCATCAATATTAGGAAATATATCTGCATCAAATAAAGAAAAAGAAAATAAATTGGTCAAGAACAAGAAAAAGAAGAAACTGAACCATCCCAAAGATACCCTGTAACAGCATAAATGTAAGAATACACACACATTGACCATGAAATAAACATTCACAGTATAACCGCTACTAAAGTCCGTAAACAATAGGTTTCGGTAGGCAAAATTGCAAACCCTCTAGGACATCAGTATTCCAAGACACAACATAGGAACGAGAGATACATGAATATCTCCACAGAGGAACTCTTCAGACGACATCATCAAGCGAATTAAGCAAAATAGAAAGTTCCATCGGCAGGCAGAAGAGCAGACACAGGAAAGAATCACACCAGATCTGCATTATGACCTCTACGACGACCCATGGGAGCAGGAGAACGGGACGTTGAGGTGGAGGAGGAACATACGGCCAGTCAGGAATAGAGACACGAGGTAGATTGAGGGCAGTGCAGAAGTCAGGGACATCCCCAGGGTTTCTAACAGCCAACAACCTACCATCTCTGTGCACTTGTAGCTGAAAGGGGTGACCCCAAGAGTAAGAGATCTCAAGTTCTCTCAGCATATCTAACAAGGGTTAAGGTTTGTCCTAAGTCATCCTAGAAAAGTCAGACAGTAGTATCTTAATGCCGTTCAATAACTGGTCACCTTTATCACGAGCCTTCCTTATAGTCTGTTCTTTGATAGAAAAAAATAATGATCACGGCAAAGTACACCTCTAGGCCTCTCAGGGTCCGGATTCCGAGGACCAAGAGTTCTGTGAGCTCTATCCAGTTCTAGAGGATCATCAGCAGGACGATCCAGTAAGGAATTAAACAACTTCTGTAAAGTGGGTAAGAGTTGAACAGAAGATATGTCCTCACGTATGCCCTGAAGCCAAATATTGTTGCGGCGGTTCCTGTTTTCATGATCCTCTGCCAAATTAAAGAGCATATGAATCTGATGAGTATTGGTCCAAACAGTCCGCATGCGAAACTTGTTGCACTGAGACAGCTGAAATATCCCCTTCCATGCGCTGCACTTGATCAAATGAGAAAGATTAGTGGTGAGAGATTGAATCTCAGATTTGTAAGTGGTCTCCAAACGGTTAATATACTGCTCCATGTCCTGTTTAGTAGGCATGGCTGATAACTGTTGTCTCAAGACCTGTAAATCATCCCCAATAACAGAGCCTCTGGAGATATGATGAGGCTATTGTAAGACCTGATCTCTGGAGGGGAGGTAGCACCGCAGGCCTCGATGTACTAGGGGATTATGAAGGAGAGTTCAAGACGCTATGACAGGCGCCACATCTGGAGCGATCCGGAGCATGAGGCGCCATGTTAGGAGCCGCGGAAGTTGTCACGTCCCCAGCCAGCGGGGATTGACATGGGGGCAAGAGGTAGAGGGAAGGGTACATCAGGTACCTGTTTCAGCGGCTGATGACAGACGAAGCTCCCGTTGCAGACGGAGTTTCAGCACCATCGTGTCTCCCCTCCGTCGGCGCCATCTTAGGAAACGCTCAAGCAGCAGCGTCTGTGAGGAAACGCTGTATAGAGCCGGCGGATGACATCTGCCTTGTAAAATAAGATGTCCCAGTGGTGGCCTTAGAATTCCTGACCATCAGGTAAGCAATGCAGTATCAGTGAAGGTGCTAATGTAAGGGTTAGGGCTGTGCAGGCACGGAGCTCTCAAGCAGCACGTCTAGTCAGCGCCATGTCCAGGCCACGCCCCGTACAGACATTTTTTATTGAAGGTGCAGAAGCAGATGGGGCTGTGGTAGAACTGGTCAAAAATTGGTTGCGAGTTGTATTGTATGTTTGGGGTAACATATATTCTGTACAGTATGAATGTGTATATTTAATATATAAGGATCATGCCATTAGCCACTTTACGTGGAACACGAAAGGGGTTAATGTTCTGTCAGTTTAAAACATCAGCTGATTTGGCATTTGGATGCTGGAATTTTATTGTCAGTGTACAGTTTTAAATTTATGCTGTATGTAAATATAATACTAGACTCTGCTACAATATTCTTATGTTGCAGGTTGTTCTAAACATTTGTTATACTTTCAATAGAATCTACAACCAGGATGGTATAGATATTTTATACTAGTCAGAGAAATGCTGCGTATATAGTATTTTTGGAATGTCTCCCAATGTCAAATGACCACACTTAATTTGTGAAAAGAAATAACTCACAACCAGAGAAACCTTTCAAAACAGAAACATTTGTATTATAAAATTGTATAAAATAACATACTCAATGGTATATATAAAAAAGGATCTTACAAAAAATGTAATACAACATGTATAAGACACAATCAAACCTCTTTTTAATTATCTTACTGTATTGTATCAATGCTGTCAACATACAGAAATAGCTTTTAATTACACTTAAAACTGAATTAAAACTAGTTCAACAAATTTTTGTTTGTCTTGTTGCAATTCTATTGTACGCTTGGTAATTAAATTTAATGCTAACTTAAAAAATGTTTAACAGAACAGTTATTGGTTTCACATATTTCTTGCATATAATTCCAATAACTGAAATCTATGAATATTGATATGAAAAGAAACATTATTTGAAAAACAAATTAATTTCCTGTACGCTAAAGCACAAATGAAATTATTTCACTAGCGCAACGTTTTACCACTGGTTGTGCTAATGTTCATTAGTGAGTCTATATACAGAACACACATGAAAAAAAAGTTTAACGTGTAACTAAGGTTTCAAAAAACTTTTTGACATGGCATAGTGACATGGGCAGGAGGAAAAAAAAAAAACAGCGCTGGAATCAGGGAGATCGCGCTATTCAGGTAATTTAACCAAATCCTGATATGATTTTTTTGAGTTTTGTTCACCTTATGAAATCTCGAAAAAAGTACAACTTAATATCTAGCATGAAACAAGTACATTTTGTAAACGAAGAATAATCAAATCTATGATTTTACTATTAATAATCTGCTACACATACTATTACCATTTATATTTTCAAAACTTAATTTAACATTGCTGTAAAGGAAGAACATTTTAACATCAGACATATTACAAAACAATGGACAAGTGTACTAACAGGCCATACATTGTAAAGTGCTGAAAATACAGTAAAAAAGCAAAAATAAGTGAGAGTGGAGTAAAATCAATGTAAAAAAAAACCAATGTAAAATCTATTGTTAAAGTAAATATAAATGAAGAAATTCAATACATTTCTAGTTATAAATGATAACGTAAATCAGACTAAAGCAAACCAAGTAGATAACTACAAATTAGAAGTTAACAGTGGTAAAAGAGGCAAGTGAAGAAAATCTATAAAATGCTTATATTAAATTGTACATATGAAATCTTATTTTAGATTATCTCCCTTTCTTCCTATCAGACAACATATTAAACAGAAAGTTGTCATGTTTCTACCTTCATAGTGTTAAAAACAAAACAAAAAACCTTACATTGTTATTTTTCAAGCACGTGAACTAAGCGATCAAAGATAAATGCATAATACAAAGCAAAAAAACGTGCACCCTTAAAGGAAAACCGAGATACACGTGTTAAAATTGTGCCCATATTATACAAAAAGACATATTGGCAAGCTAAAACCAGAACAAAAAAAACCCCACAATTAACTGTTTGCAGTTTGTCTTTTTGATGTCTCAGTGTCTCTTAGTTTTTCTTTTGCCCCGTTTTGACCTCCTTGGGCAAAGTTCTTCAAAATCTCCATAGTCCATTTCATAGTCCTCTTGACATCCTGAGAATCAAAGGACAATAAAATATCTTTAAATATAGTTTACTAATATTATAGTCCTAAATGATGACTGATATGAACTAATCACTAAATAGAGAATCGTTGCAAGATTTGACACACTTAAAGTAAATGTAAAAATCTGAACCTTGTTATAAATCTAAAGATATAATAAGTTACACATATACACAGACACATACTAAAATATTGTCTAGCACCCCAAGTACAACAAAGAAAATAGTAAAGTACTAACACCCAATCTACTGTACATAAAATAAAAGTCTGCCTATTTACATTTTTCCCTATTTTGAACTGCAATATGTCACATATGTACATAAAAAAAAAAGTTGTACAGTATGTAACCCCTTAGTGACCAGCCTATTTTAGGCCCTAATGACCAAGCTATTTTTTTCGTTTTTCTATAGTCGCATTTAAAGAGCTATAACTTTTTTATTTCTCCGTCTACATACCATAGCTATATGAGGACTTTCTTTTTGCGGGATTAGTACTTTTTAATGGCACCATTTTGGGGTACATATTTTTTTATTAACTTTTATTAACTTTTTTTTCGGTGGGGAAATAGCAAAAAACGAAAATTCCACCCTTGTTCTATAAATTTAAAATTCATGCCATTTACTGTGCAGCGTAAATAACATGTTACCTTTATTCTATGGGTTGGTACGATTACGGCGATACAACATATGTATAGTTTTTTTATGTTTTACGACTTTTGCACAATAAAAACTCTTTTGAAATAATATTATTAGTTTTTACATAATCGCTTTCCAAGAGCCATAATTTTTTACATTTTTCCGTCAATGTAGTGATATGGGGGACTGTTTTTTGCGGGATGAGGCGTAGTTTTGAATGGTACTGTTTTGGGGTACATGGGACTTATTGATTAACTTTTATTATGACTTTTTTGGGGCAATGGAAAAAAAATGCAATTTCGCAGTTGTTTTTTTCCATTTTTTTTTACAGCGTTCACCATGCGGTTTAAATTACATGTTGACTTTATTGTTTTGGTCATTACGGTCGCTGCGATACCATATATGTGTACTTTTATTTATTTTTTACACTTTTACTAAATAAAACCACTTTTTTCGAGAAAAATTTAATTTTGTTTTTTACTGTAATCTTTATTAATGATTTTTATTTCACATTAATTATTTTTCTAGTCCCACTAGGGGACTTCACTATGCGATCTTTTGATCGCTGCTGTATTTCATTGTTATACTTAGTATACCAAAGCATTATTGCCTTTCAGTGTAAAACTGACAGGAAATCTATTAGGCCATGCCTCTGGCACATCCTAATAGGTATTTAGCCAGGGCAGGCCTGGGGGCCTTTATCAGGCCCACGGCTGCCATGTCACCCGATCGGAGGCCCGCAATTGCATTTGCGGGAAGCCGATGGGTGACAGAGGGAGCACCCTCTCTCTATAAACAAGCTAAAAACTTTGATCGTTATAGCAGGAGCCCGGTTGTGATCAGACAGCTGAGCACCCGCTCCAGCCTGCACGTGAGACACCTTTGCAGGACTCAGTCTAGGCTGCCGTGAAAAGGCGTTTTCATTATTTTACTATATTTTGGAAGCCCTTTTGAAAAAAAATAATTTGCGCAACTTATGACATTCAATAACTGAATAATAATTTTATACATTTCGAAGTACATTTTGTTTTCCTGCACTACGCCAAGTTTTCAGAGGCTGATAGGTGTCAGAATGATGGAAACCCCCATAAATGATACCATTCTTAAAACGACACCCCTTAGGACTCATGCACACGACCGTAGCCATGTGCACGGCCGTGATTTTCGGGTCGGCCGGCCACAGAGTGACAGCCGCGAGCCGCCCGCAAATAGCGGGCCATGCACAAGGCCGCGGCCATTATTTTCAATGAGCCCGGACCGCAGAACACGGCTGTAATAAGACATGCCCGTTCTTTCTGCGGTGCGGGCTCCTGGGCCATGCACAGACCGTGAAAACCACGGTCGTGTGCATGGCCCCATAGGAATGAATGGGGCCACAATTCTCCCGTGGATTTTCGGGGGGAATTTCGGCCGCAAAAGCACGTTCGTGTGCATGAGGCTTAAAGGTATTTATTAAGGGGTATTGTAAGTATTGTGACCCCACAATTTTTTGTAAGAATTCATGCAAATCCGGTTAAAAAAATTTAATGTTAATTTTTTCACAAAACAAAATTCAAAAGAAATATTTCTTTGTAAAGCAAACAGGAGAATGAAGAGACACACCACAAAATCTATCACTCTGTTTCTCCTGTGTTCAAAAATACCCCCATTGTGGCCATAATGCGCTGCCTGGACAGACGGTAGGGCCCAAGAGGAAGGGAGCACATATTTTGCTTGAAAATGTTTTAGGCCCCACTGCACACTAGAGACAATAAGGTATTCATTGAGGGTAATAGTGAGTATTTTGACCCCATAATCTTTTGCAGGAATTAACGCAAATCAAAAGAAACAAATTAAATGTAAATTTTGTACACACGTGTTATTTTAAAGACAAGTTTTTTGCATAGCGCACATAAAAATGATGAATTACGCCCTAAAATGTATCACCCTGTTTCTCCCGTGTTCAGAAATATCCCCATTATGGCCTCAATCTGCTTACTAGACGTGCGTCTGGGACAAAAAGAGAGGTAGAACCCTTTGGCTTTCAGGGCACAAATAAATGAATTCAAGACCCCATTCCACACTTGTAGAGGCATTCAGCAGTCAGATGGATATAAACCCCCCAGAAGTGATCCCGTTTTGAAAACTACACCCATTAAGGCATTCAATTAGAGATGCAGTATGTATTTAGACCCCATTATTACTGCAAAACACGTGTGAAAAATGTAAATTAGCATTTTTTTGCTCAAATATGTCACTTTCATGACAATTTTTTGTACAAAGCAAAGATAACGCACCCAAATTTTATTGTGCTGGTAATTCGGTGTTCATAAATACCCCAAACTGGCCCTTATCTGCTTACTTGACCTACAGATGGCCTGAAATCGAGGGAGTACACTTTGGCTGTCAGGGCACAATTGAATAAATTCCAGGCCCTCAGTTTATTCTTGTAATCATTGCTAAAATGCATGACTTCCACTAATACAGGGGTGGCATAGGCCGCACGTGTTGGATTTATCTACTAATAAAATATAAATGTGGGCATTGCATTTATTTCAAGAACACTTGTGGGGGTCCATGTTCCGAATAGACGGATGTGAGCTCCTGCACAATAAACTGTATTAATTTGTGAGTGATCATGTCCAGGATTTAATTGTCGAAAACTTATGTAATAGAAATGAATTTGTGAGTGATCAAGTCCTGGAAATAATTGTCCAAAACAATAAGGGGAAAAATGAGTTTTACAGTCTAAAAAAATACACTTTACTACTTGGAAAGCCCATAAATGAAACAAAAAATATGAATAAATGAAATTTACTCCCTAAACTGAATCCCCCCACTCCACCCTTTTTGGTGTTCCCTAAATGTTATATAAAATTTTAAATTACAAACGGTGTGATATGTCTCAAAACAGGGGAAGTTGCACTGGCCTGGTTTTAAGGGCACATGGGGGAAGTAAAACCGGGTATCCCTCCTCCTTCCATGTTTACTGTAAACCCGTCATCTCTTTGGGGGTATCTTTTGTTCTCAATGGCAGGGACAGGGTAAAGGCAGCGGCGCTGACATCCTCTGACTCAAAGGATTCTCCAGGTGCAGGGGAGTCAAACAAGAGGTGCCCAATAATTCTTTCCTGATATTGTAGGAAACAGAGCGTTCCATGGGTCTTGTACAGCACATAGCTATTATAAGTATGTATGAGGTAGATCGCTACCTTTTCATACCAGGCCCTAGTCTTACGATTGACAATGAGAGTGACGCACCCCTTTCTAATCGCCTGGACACCAGTTGTTGCGGGAAACTGGCTCTATTTTTTCGTACTGTCCCACAGGCCCCTGTACTAGCAGCATGGAGGGATTTATACAGGGAGACGCTAGTATAATAACTGTCTGTGTACACATAGTACCCTTTCTGTAGGAATGGCACCATGAGTTTCCAAAATTATTCCCACTAATGCAAATATCCTGTGGGCAGCCAAGGGGGCTTAAGGTGGCGGTCCCTGCCCTCATAAATAAATAAAAAACACACTGATCGTTACCATGCACAGGCAGATTGTGTTGTGCATTTACTGCGCGTGTGCGTGCCATTTTTTTTGTTTTTCTGAAGGGAGTCGGGGGCCTAATATCAAGCTTTTTTTATCTCCTCTCACCAAACATTCATGGCGAGAGGAGATAAAAAAACGTATTTGAACTTTTTACAGTGTTATAACGGTGATTGCCGGTGTTCGTTGAATACTGACGAGCACGTGTTTGGGGACTGCACACAACGGTTCCCAATCACCAAGCAGGGAGCTTTTCCTTCTCCCGACGGCACTGCTTTATTCTGATGTAGCGCCGTAAAAGGCCAATTGCATCCGAATAAAGCCCGTTAGTGAAAGCTGTAAAAACACCTATGGACGGTCACTAATGCGTTAAAGTTTCTTGCTACAGTGTATTTAACACAAGTGGCTAGGAAAGGATTGCTACATCTGTAGTGTACATATATATGGTGTAAATATATACTATAAAGGCAGCAGATTGCTGCAGGAAAAGATTGCTACATCTGTAGTGTACATATATATGGTGTAAATATATACTATAAAGGCAGCAGATTGCTGCAGGAAAAGATTGCTACATCTGTAGTGTACATATATGGTAATACAACTAAGGCAGTACACGTACCTTCTGTTCTTGTGGCTGGTTGCTCAGACTTCTCCAGTAACTTGAGGCTTTCTGAAATACTGCCTGTCAAGTCATTCACTGATCTTCTCAATAAGTATTCAGCTGCAGGATAGTAATGCAACATTAACAAATTAAGCAACTTGCACACATTAACATTACCTTATATCTTATGGACTGTATACGTGTTTGAGAAGGGTTAGTATTATTTTTGTTCCCATGCTTAATTAAACTGGCAAAGTAAATACAGTCTCCAGATTCCTGGACCTAGAAACGTCAGAGCTTGCTAAAAATTACTGATCAGGCAAGGTATGGATAGTCCTGTGTCTTGTGAAATATGGAAAAAAAAAAGCACTTGAATGGTTAGAATTAACCCATATTGGGATGGCCAGCATAACGTTCATCTCATGAATGCTGGACTATCAAAAGTTTGCTATTGTTTTTCATTATACATTCTTTTACCTCCCGCCACTGTGTTTTTTTCGCTCTTCTTTTTCTTCAGGTCACACTCCCCTATCCTGCTATCTTGTCCTCTGTTATTTTTGTTAACTACGCTATAGGGTGATCCTGTTTGCCAGTAACACCTAACGGTATACAATGACATTTGGATGACTATGGATTAGAGTTCTGCTCAGGGATCTTCCCTTTCTGACATTGTTGCATGTTACGATATGAGATTGTTATATGTGTGATATGTTCTGCCTGTACATTAGTATTTCACTTGCTGATGGCTGTAACTATTTTCATGTAGGATTTGGCTTTATGACTTTTTGCTGTATGTTTATGCTTCTCTGTTATTGGCTGTTTTAGGGTGGTTATGAGTGTGGCCTGGGTTTTATTTTACAACTAAAGAAAGAGCATGAAGGTAGATTGAGGCTCAGCTTACAGTCATACAGTGCCATTTCATCTGTATTACAGCAAAGGCATAGTTAAGCAGAAAACAAGATTTTGTAATTCAACGTAAAACCTATTTCTCTTTGAATTTATCGTGTACAAAGCACCATGGATATATGCTGCTGCATTTAACAGGTAGCACTAGGTAGTAGGTAGGAAAGAGTCTTGGCTCCGCCCAGGCAGGCCATAACCTTCCCACAGACACTGGCTAATTCAGTTTGTACACAAGTAGTAAGAAAAAAGAACATTTCCACAGTCTAGAGAGAAAACCAAAGAGAAGTACAAATAAGAGGTTGGAATATGTGTCATCAAATTCAACTAGAAACAGATTTTACTGGGAGTACATACAGTTTGCTTTCTCGTTAATCATTGGGGGCCGCAGAACAATGCGAAGTCCTAAAGCAGTCGAGGAGGGTGGGGAAAAAAAATTAAAAGTACAGCCATGAAACTCGCCTAACACACAGCTGCCTGCAATACGTTTTGACCCAGACTGGCATCAGCAGAGGCCAAAGAATGAAATGGGTAAAAAAAACTTAGTGAAAATGTGCACAGAAGCCAAGGTAGAAGTCTTGCAGATCTGAGCAAATAAAGCTTGATGCCTGACGGGCCAGGAGGCACCAACAGCCCTTGTAGAACGGGCAGTAACCCGAAGAGCAGGAACTTTAACCTTGGAACGATAGATTTCCAAATCACAGACTGAATCCAATATGCAATTGTGGCATTGAATGCTGCCAAGCCCTTGCGTGGCGCTTCGGGAATAACAACCAAGAGGTCATCCAGGTAAGAGATGAAAGCAACTCCCGTGGCGCAAACAAGCGCCATGAGTCGTCAGGACCTTGGTGATAACTCAAGGAGACGTAGGCGAGCCCAAAAGCGAGCAACAAATTGGAAATTTAAAGAACCCATCACGGAACTAAGGAAACGTTGGTGGGTCTTTGCGATGGGGCTATGGAGGTATGCATTGCGAGTGTAGATGGAAGAGAGGAAATCTCCCTGTTCCAACGATGCGATGACCGACCTTAAGGATTCCATGCAAAACTGTCGAACATGAACGAAGCGGTTCAGCATACTCAAGTCCAGAATTGGGTGACGAGACCAGCCCTTCTTGGGAACTGTAAAAAGATTTAAGTAGAACCCTTGAAATCGGTCCAGCTGAGGAACTTGGACAATAACTTTCCACAGAAGGGAACAAACGGCCATGGAAAAAGCAAAAGCTTAAAGGGAATGTGATGCCAGAAAAACATGTTTTGTTTTTTTTAATTAAACATTTAGTGTGTGGGTGATTAAACATTGTTCAAATTTCTAATTTATAATATTTCCCATTTCTGGTCACTAGATGGAGCTATTCCCAAAATTGCAGCATTGCAAAATTGGGTAAAAAGCCCTCGCTCTAGTGAGCTCTCAGCATCCCCCCCTCCTTTATCCTGGCTAGTGCCGGGATAAACGAGGGGTTTGAACGGTGTAACCTCCTACACTGTGTCGCCATTTTTTTTTAGCTAACACACAGTGTAGTAGGTTTACATACAGTAGTAAACACACACAAACACGAACATACATTGAAATCTCTTACCTGCTCCTGCCGCCGCGGCTCCCTCCGGCCCGTCCGCTCCGTCTGCTGCCGCTGGTCCAAGTGCACAAGTCCGGAAGCCGCGACCGGAAGTAGTAATATTACTGTCCGGCCGCGACTTCCGGTCCACAGGAAAATGGCGCCAGACGGCGCCAATTTCAAATTGGACTGTGTGGGAGCGGCGCATGCGCAGTTCCCACACAGACGCCGTACACAGAAGTGAATGGGACGGGACCCGTTCGCAGTCCCTATGGGACTGTGGCTGCCGTATTCCATGTCTGTATGTGTCGTTAATCGACACATACAGAAATGGAACAAAAAATGGCAGCCCCCATAGGGAAGAAAAAGTGTAAAAATAAGAAAAAGTAAAACACAAACACACAAATAAATATAAACGTTTTTAATAAAGCACTAACATCTTTAACATATAAAAAAATAATTTGTGATGACACTGTTCCTTTAAACCAGAGGGCTAGCAGGAGAAGAGAAAAAGAAAATTCCAGGATGAAGCTTAACCCCTTAATGACCAGGCCATTTTATGCGTTAGTGACCAAGGATTTTTTTTGTTTTTTCACTGTTGCATTCTAAGAGTCGTAACATTTTTTTTATTCCGTCGACATAGCCGTATAAGGGCTTGTTTTTTGCGGGACGAGTTGTATTTTTCAATTGCATAATTTTTGGGTGCATATAATATATTGATTAACTTCTATTAACTTTATTTTAGGAAAGAATTGAAAATAAACGGCTATTCCAGCATTGTTTTTCAGGTTATAAATTTAAGGCGTTCACTGTGCGGCATAAATAACATGTTACCTTTATTCTATGGGTCGGCACGATTATGGGGATACCAAATATGTAACGGTTTTATGTTTTCCCACGTTTGCAAAACAAAAACCCTTTTAAATAAAAAAATTACTTGTTTTTGCATCGCTGCATTTCAAGAGCCGTAACTTTTTCTTTTTCCCGTCGACGTAGCCATATGTGGGCTTGTTTTTTGCGGGACAAAGTGTAGTTTTCACTGGTAGTATTTTGGGGTACATGGGACTTATTGAATAACTTTTAAATTATTTTTTAAAGTGGGAATGGGAGAAAAAAAGGAATTTTGCCATTCTTTTTTGCGGTTTTGTTCGACGCCGTTCACCCGGCCGTTTAATTAATGTGTTAACTTTATTGTTTGAATCATTACGATCGCTTTTGATACCATATATGTGTATTTGTTACTTTGTTTTTTACACTTTTACTAAACAAAACTACTTTTTGGGGAAAAAGATTGGATTTTATTTTATTTTTACTGCAATCTTTTTTTTAAAACTTTAACTGTTTTACATTTTTTTTTTGCCCCACTAGGGGACTTCACTATGATCGCTTATATAATGCTTTGGTATACCAAAGCATTATTGCCTGGCAGTGTAAAACTGACAGGCAATCTATTAGGCCATGCCTATGGCATGGGCTAATAGGCAGATGCTAAAGGCAGTACTGGGGGCGTTTGGTAGGCCCCCAGCTGCCATGGAAACCCAACGGCACCCCGCGATTTCTTCGCGGGGCGCCGATGGGGTGACAGAGGGAGCTTCCTCCCTCTGTCAAACAGATTAGATGCCGCTGTCGCTTTTGGGTTAAACGTCCGGAATCGGAGCGCGCTTCGATTCCGGCAGAAGCTGGGCTGTGTATAACAGCCGTGCTCCTGCTGCTGATCGCGTGGGTACACTGGCAGTACCCACCCGATCAGAGCGACGGATATATCCGCCACTAAGCGGGAACAACTGCTCGTTAAGGGGTTAAATAAAAAAATATCTTGTAGCCCGTAGACACCACCTCTCGAACCCAGGCGTCGTCCACATGAGCGAGCCATGTCTCCTGAAAGGAAAAAAGTTGTCCCCCACTCGGACATCTGTCACGAGTGCATAGACTCCTTCATATTGAATGGGTCTTGTTAAATGGGGCTTCCGGGGCCTGGGATGTGGCTGCCAAGCCGATATATGCTTAAAGGATGGCCATCTGAAGTCATTAGTCTGGTTTGTCCTCCTGTCTGGTCTAAAAGAAAATTGTCTCCGCGAGGAGACATTAGGAAAGGACCAAAAACATTGCTACCTGATAAAAAGGGGGAAGGTTGTTCTGAGATAAAAGAGAGCTCTTACCACCTGTAGCCTCAGAAATAATCTCCCCCTGACATTTACCAAACAGCCTTCTTGGATGCTTGATCTGCTGCCCAAGATCGAAGCCAAACGGGGTTTCGGATGGCAATAAAATGCCTCAAGGGATGCCATAAACATATTTGAAACACGGATAACCTGAAAAATGAGTTCAGTTAACTCCTGCTCCGGCGCTCCCGATAGGCTGCCATAATGCACCTGCTTCCCCCACACTGAACAGGCCTTGCTCAACGAAGCGGATGCAAAAGCCAGATGCAGAGCGGAACCCGCAGCCAGAAAAACATACCGTATTTAGCTTGAAAACCAGACCTCTTGTCCAGAGGATCACTGAAGGAAGCTGCCTTATCCAGGAGAATAGTCGTGGTCCTTGAATTCCTAGCAATAGGCGGATGCACAGAAGGAGACACAGACCACAATGAGACCAAAGTCACCTGAAAAGGACATAGAAACAACAAGACGTCTGTACGGATGTTTCCACTCCTTGGTTATTAACTACTCAAATTCACAATGGGTTTGGGAAACCCAGCTGGTGGCGCTGCTGGAACTATAATGGTGCTTCCTCCTGAGAAGGGGAGATGGGATTATCCCTTACATGCAAAGTTTCTCTTTCAGCACGTATAAACACCTGCACAGCAGATGACAACTGTGATTCCCTGTTCTGACATGGAATTCGAGTAAGATTAGAACTGTGATACCCCCTAGGGCCTTAGCAAAAGAAAATCGGCCATTCAGGGGGTGCCACATCCTCAGGTATGAGCCATCTGGGGGGCCTGGTTAGCAAGCACTGCAGACCAAATTGGCTAGGCTCGACGCGAGTAAACTTTATATTACAACCGCCACAGCCATCAAAAGTAGCCTTGACCACCTGTATAGGCTGCTTGGTAACATCCTCCCGAGGAGAAGACATGACAGAAAGGGGAAAAGATATAAACTGTAATGTCTGGAGAAGAAAATGGGGAAGCCAGACCCTTGGAGCTGTGTACCCCTGCGGATGCAGAAAGTAGGAGGATAGCACCAGAAAATGAGTTGCAGTAGAGAAAAGCCATTCAGGAGACCTAAGCCCCATCCCTGCCTCCCGAAAAGGTCTTCCTCTAATAAAGAGCAGACACAAGGAGGAAGGCTATAGGCCGAAAATGAATACCTGATAGACTTGAGTGGAGTCAAAATTGAACAAACAAACGCTGCCTAGGCCAGACACAAGCAGGGGGCTAAATTAGAAAGCCAGGCCGCACGAGGGCAAGACGAGTGGCTAAAACGGCGATCATCCCGCGAACAATAAGAAACAAAGCTCCAGAGGTAAGTAAAAAGGGACTAAACCCCTAGAGAAGGAATCACTTCCAAATAAAAAAAAAGAGAAGAGACTCACAGCACTTCCTTAGACAGCAGAATAAATAAAGGGGGGGTTGGGAACATACTTACCCTCAGACTTCTTCAGGTACGCAGGGTCACCTCCTCAGTAGAAAGTAGGTGACTGCAAGAGAAGAATAAACAGAGCAGAGGACTGCCCTGTTTCCCGTCACCTGCAGGGTGCTAACATAGGCTGTAAACAGGCTAAAACCCCCTGAAGATAAGGCTAAGTTCACACTACCGTTGTCTCCCTTTTAGGTCTCTTGAGCTAGGTTTCTGTTCTTTTCACGGAAGCTAAAGTGCAGTCTGAGCACTTTAGCTTCCTTAAAAAAACAAAAACTAGCGAGTGGAGGGAAACGTAATCCAACTGAGACAAAAGAATTAGAATTGAAATGGTAATTCAAACAGAAACGATGGTTTCCGTTTGGATTTTTGGTCATCTCTTTCTCAGACGGAAGAGACCTAAACGGGAGACAACAGTAGTGTGAACAAAATAAAAAGTAGTGTGAACAAAATAAAAAGTAACAGCAGACTCGAGAATCCAGTCATGTCTGCCTATGACACTAGGCTAAAAACTGAATTAGTGTCTGTGAAAAGGGTATGGCCTGCCTGGACGCAGCCAAGACTCTATACTATTTAGTGTTGCCTCCTAATTGCAGGAGCATACACCCATGGTGTCTCCTAATGATTATCAAGAAATCAAAAATTTAGGAATTGAATGGGAAAAAAGTAAACGCAGGCGGAGAAACATATGAATGGAGTTCAAGTATTATTAAAAATAACTGCTTACATTAGAAGCAAACATAATAAAACTTGTTCTCAATAATGTGGCCAGTACTATTCAGTACTTTTGATGGCAAGCATAGTGAACTATTTTTGTTGTAAAAAATTCTGTTAACCCTGATGGACCCCAAAGAAGTCAATGGGGGTCTGTCAGGATAATGCAGTTAGTGTGAACAAAGATTTAGAACCTCTAAAACGGGGTCAAATTTTTTACTACAGCATCTAAAGAATGCAGAGTTATTTCAGGTTATTGATCAATTCCCATTGCAGCCATTTTTTTGTTTTTTCTCCCCACCTTCCAAAAGACATAGCTTTTCAATTTTTCCATCGATATAGTCGTCTGAGGGCCTGATTTTTGCTGGACAAGTTGTAGTTTTTTACGGCACCATTAATTGTACCATGTAATTTACAGGAAAATTGGAAGAAATTATGAAAAAAAACCTGGTTCCTCCATTTTTTTGGGGTATTGTTTTTACGGCATTCAACGTACAGTAAAGACAACTAGGCTGTGTCTAGGATTGCAGCTCAATCTGCTACGCTTGAATGGGACGGGAACTGCAATCCAAGGCACAGCCGTTATAGATGTGCAAGGCGCTGTACCTGTAAACTAGGAAAACGCTGCGGCCTTGTCAATCAGCTGATCAGTGGGGGTGCCAGGAGTTGGACCCCCACCGATCTGATATTGATGACCTATCCTATGGATTAAAGAAGCAGACCTGGGGGTTTAATGAAGGCTGCCAAGACAACCATCGGCACCCCACGATCGCTCCCCGGGGCGGCGGTGATGGACTGTTGGAGGGGGCCGGCCCTCTTTCAAACAGCTTTAATGCCGTGGTTGGTATTGACCGTGACATCGAAGGGGTTAAACGAGAGCGATCACAGTAATCAATGATCCCGCTCACTGCAGTGGAGTGCCGGATGTAATATACAGCCGGACATGCGTATTTAATACTGCAGACTCAGCTTGAGAGCCCGCTCCATATTTTCTCTCCCGGCCTTCTGCTATATATATATATATATATATATATATATATATATATATATATATATATGACGGACATCAGGAGGGGGTTAAGGCACAACCTGCTTAGATTTCATTATGAATTCAGTTTTAAGCCATTACTCTGAATGATTTTGTAAATTGCACATTCTCCATGAACTGAAAATCATTTTCTATAACTCTTCATCTGTCTTTCTATCTATCTATCCCATATCTATCCCTGTGTCCCAGATCTATCCCAGATCTATCCCTCTATCCCAGATCTATCCCTCTATCCCAGATCTATCCCTCTATCCCAGATCTATCCCTCTATCCCAGATCTATCCCTCTATCCCAGATCTATCCCTCTATCCCAGATCTATCCCTCTATCCCAGATCTATTCCTCTATCCCAGATCTATTCCTCTATCCCAGATCTATCCCTCTATCCCAGATCTATCCCTCTATCCCAGATCTATCCCTCTATCCCAGATCTATCCCTCTATCCCAGATCTATCCCTCTATCCCAGATCTATCCCTCTATACCAGATCTATCAATCACGTGCAGCGCACGTGTCGGCTGTATGTTGCAGTTGACACCTCACTGCAATGGGCGGAATCAAAGATCACTTTGACTGTGCCCGTTTAACCCCTTAGATGTCACGATCAATGGCGACCACTGCATCTAAGCTGTTAGAAAGACGGGTGATCGCAACGCGATCGCGGGGTGCTGATGGTTGTTATGGCAGCCTGGGGGGGCCTGATCAAGGCCCCCAGGTCTGTGATCTTTGTATTCATATGAAGCCTTGCCTCCGGGCTTCATAGGAGACTGTCAGTATAGCGATATACTGGAATACATTAGTATTGCAGTATATCAGTCCCCTAAGGGGACATTAAAAAAAACAAAAAAAAACGTAATTCCATTTTTTTTATATGTCCAAAAAAAAACAACATGAACACGATGAATGCCGTAAAAAGGAAACCCCCAAAAAAATGGCGGAATCGCTATTTTCTGCCCATTTCCCCTACAAAGATTTTTTTTAATTCTCCCAGTAAAAAATATGATACGTTTAAATAGTGCTATGAAAACTACATCTCGTCCCACAAAAACAAGCCGTCATACGGCCATGTTGTTGGAAAGCGGTGAACAAACAAATGAAAATTAAAAAATGAAAATTGGCTGCGGAGGGAATGGGTTAAAGGCACCTGGCATGCCATGTTTACCAGAGTGGTAGAAGTCTAAAAGATGCTAAAAAGATAAAGTAGCACCTTACCTTTAGACCAGGTCTTTTTCTCATAGATGTCTTCAATTAAATCAATAATTACTTTGATTTTGTTCTTTATTTTAGTTTGCTCCAATTGAAATTCTTCTCTTGAAGTGAATGTGTTTCCTGAAGTATGTCCCATGGTTTGTATAAGAGACTTTCCTTTGCAGATTGTAGAATCCACTTCCAGTTTGAAAAATTGGAGGTACATTTTGTAATCGTTCATTTGCTGTCTATGTTTCTCTAGAACAATATGATTTTCAAACTCTTCATTCATCCCTGGTAGGTTAGAAATTGTAATCTCCACAGCTGGGCTTGAAACATCTTCCAGGTCTTCATCGATTTCTCCTTGGCCAGTGAGGGTTCTTGTTTGTAAAAATTTCACCCCACATAAGTCACACTGAGTTCTGTCAACATTTGCAATTTTGAAATGATCTGGAATGGATTCTTCTATGTGACATTTTAGCCTGCGTTTGTAAGCTTTTTTCCATTTCAAACATACGCATACGACACGAAATATTATGTATAACTGACGCACAGCCGATTGCTTCTGTACGTCAGCAGCAACATCTGCCAACAGATCAACTTTCTCTTCCTCAAAGTCCTCTTGCTCATTTACCATGAAACGGTCTTTAGTATCATGCATATTGTGATGAACAAAAGAAAGTTTTCTAAATCTTTCTAATTTGTCATCAAAGAAGATTCCTCTTACTTGGCCTTTGCCATAGGCAATATCCCATCTCCATGAGCATTCTACCAGGCGTTCGTCGTCACGATGAACTAACAATTCCTGAAGCAAGGAAACCAGATCTTCAGTTTTCTCGATTGTGCTAAGCTTACTGACCACATCAACCAACCTTCTTGGCACTTTCAATGGAAATTGACTTCTTAGAGAGTCCAACTTATACTGGATCTCTGGAATATGCTTTGTAAGCATGGGTTTGGCCTTTTCTGCAACAACACCAGTAAGATTTACCATCATCACTAACCAAAATACCAGTGTTCTTTCAGCTTCTCCAGAAGAAATGAAATCAACATCATCAAATGCATCTACAAGTACATTGAACTCTTCTTTCTCATCACCAGAAAAAACTTTGGCAAGATAGAAAATATGATGTCTGAAGTGTCTTGTAAGTTCCCAAACATCTTTTGGTTTGTATTCCCACAAGATGGAGTATGTATCTTTCAGGCTATCTTTCTTTCCAAACATGTATTCCCAATAGTGGAGAATAGAAATGTAGCTTTTAGGAAGCATAACTCTGGTATCCTTTGAAAACCTCATGAGTACAGCACAACACAGCATTAACTGGAATTCCAGCAACATCAGTGTGTTTGCGATGTTTGGAATCAATGGTAAAACACATTTCTTGACCAGAAAATTCATGAACCTGAAAAAATATCTCTTGCATGTGTCTGGGTTTTTGTATTGATAGAACTGCTGTAATGAGGTTTGTAGAAGGCGAAAAAAATGGATGTGAGTCACTTTTGGTGAGTTACTCTTTATATCAGGCTTCAGCATACCGGACCTGCCCTCTAGATATTTTTTCCGGCTTCCATCTCTGTGTGAATCAATCTTCTGGATTTCATACTCCCTCTCAAATTGTCTCTCCTCTTCTTGAAACAAATGCTGTAGACCATCTGGATACCTAGATAATAGACTTGAGATCTGCATTATTTTTAGCCAAAGGTCAGTAGACTCCCTTCTATTTTTTTTATCTTCTCCCAAAATTGATGTAACAAATTTAGTAAGCATATTTTTTCCTGGAAGTGGGAATCTGAGTAGTACTTCTCTGCACATTTTTGGGCTTTCTGAAAGGATCCGAAGATGAAAATGTTTAGAAAAAACTAAGCCTAAAAGGGAATTGCAGTAGCGGGAGCCATGAAGATTAACAATTTCATTAAGCTCTTCAGAATATTCATTTGAGAGGTTCTTTGCTTCAAGTAACAATCCACAAATTGTTATTACATTTTTTTTAGACAGCAAAATTTTTTTTAAGTCAGACTGTTGTAAAGGCTGATGATAATCTTTGCATTTATCATCTGTACATTCTAGTCCTACAATGTACTGACAGCATATATCTGGGTAAGTATTTACGACAATCTTTCCAGAAATCTCAAGCAACCACTTTAGAAAATGTTTTTGCAGCAAAAATTTCACATCTTTGAGGTCTGTGTCTTTCTTATCTTCCTCTATTTGTATATTAGAAAACCTGGGTCCCTCATGTTGTAGAACGAAACAATTTTGCTCATCAATTTGTACAAGACCATAAAACTCTAGACAGGTCTTAACTGCCTCCCTATCTGCATTGTTTTTAGTATCCTTAAGAGCTTTTATTAATGTTATCAGGGACTGTAGACCATAAGATGCCAAAGTCAGCAGTGATGGGCTAGACTCATCGCAGACTGAAGCTTGAAACAGTGCCTCCACAATACCAGCATGATGAGAAGCTTCCTTAAAATTAAAGAATGAGCTTCTGATTTTTTTAAAATCTTTTTCCAAAACTCCTTGAAGTAGTGTGGCTTCTGCAGCCTCAACATCTTGGTTTTTTTCAAGTAAAAGTTGCAGTGCTTCTGTAAGAACTTTGCCAGGGTCTTGGCCATTAGCTATGCTGCGACGAGCTGCTGCAAGCAGGCACAATGCTCGAAATTCTGTCCTTGTTGTCAGGTCCGCCGCTTCTATTAACATTCCGTGTTCTCTCAGCAGAGATGCTGCTTCTTCGTGCCTACTTTTACTCTTAAGTAAATCAGCTGCTTCTATCCAACATTTTCGATTTTTAAGAAAAACCAACTGATCTTCATCATCAAGTTTTGAAAGCATTACATTCATGTTCTTCAGTTTATTTTGTTTGAAGTAATCTGCAGCAGCTTCCAAATAGAATTGCCTCTCCCTGAACTGTAATGGTTTATTAGGATGCTTCTGTCGATATCTGAAAATGTAGAATAAACAGTAGTAACAGGTGAAGAAAACCGTAAAAATTTAACAAAATAATATTTACTTTGATGAACAAATATTTAAAGCAAAAAGAAATAAAATTAACTTGGTACCTCTCAATAGCATCAGCAGCTTCTTCATACATTTTGCCACGGTAATACAAGTTCAGTGTGTCTTCAATTTCTCCAACCTGTTCGTACAGTTGAGCAGCAGCTTTATTGTCCTGTGCTTTCTTGTAGAAGAATGCTGCAACCTTGGACTGCAAAATAAAAAAAGAAGCGAAAAACATTCAGTCAGTTTGTTCAAATTAAACCTTAAAGGGTTGGTCGGGAATCACCAAAAACTGTGCCAATGGGGGGAAATTCCATCAAATAAAAAAAAAGCAGCATTACTTAACTGTAGTAAGCCGCTTCGGTGCTCCCCGCCAGTCTGTTTACTGTGCTTGTGACTGCAGCGGTCACGTGTGTCGACGTGACAGCATCACTGCAGCTCAGTAAACAAAGACCGTCGGGGAGCACCAGAGTAGCGGCAGCGCTGGAGCGGCGGGATATTTTACAAGTATGTTTTTTTTTAAATTTCCCCCTTTGGCTTGTTTTTTGCTGATCCCGAACCCCTTTAATGTCTAGGAAAAAAGGATAAAGAATCCAAATGGAGGTTCCATAGAGATTCATTATACTGTATGTCCCCAACACAATTACTAGTCTTACCACTTCTTCGTTTATTAAAAAATAAATAATATCCTTCTTCGATGTTATAAAACTTGCCTCACAGAAACTTAAAGGGGGATTTTCAAGATCCCCAGAAAAGACCATACATGGAAAAAAATTGCATAAAACAAAAAATAACATATACTCATCTGATGAATTTGCTGCTGCTCTAGCGCCACCTCTCCAGTGCTTCCCAACAAACTTTGTTTACCTTGCTGCTTCATTGACATGGCCGTATGCCCCACATGATCGGTGATTATCTGCAGCGGTCACGTGGTGTAGAAAGGCACATTATCGCTGCAGCAAGTTAAACAAAGCTAGGTTGGGGCCACTGATGTGGCGCCGTTGGCTCGGTAGTGGGTTCATCAGGTGAGTATAGATTATTTTTTTGTATTATGCCATTTCTTTCATGTAGTGTATTTTCTGGGAATCTTGGAAAACCCCTTTATTTCTAATAACTAAATAAGGAAATAATAGAAGCAGAAGGCACATGCCATAAGCTAATGTTTGTATATGCATATACCATATCTATAAAAAGCATTCACCCTCTTGGAGTTTTCATTGAATCCATGTAGATTTTAATTAGATTTGTTGACACTAGTCAATAGAAAAGACTAAATGAGTGCTGTAAATAAAGCTTAATTAATGAAGAATAGGAAGTACTGCAATTTTCGAATATACTTTTAAGGGTATTTATTAAGATATTTGCGCCAGTTTTGTTGCGTAAAAAAGTTGCAAATTATGGTGCACGTCATATTTGGAACTTTTACCTCTTCTCGCCATTTTTAAAAAGTGGAGGTAACGGAGGAGCGGGATCAGCAAGTTTCTGACAATTATAATTTTTAAAGAAAGATAATGGTTCAAATTGTAGTGCAAATCTCATAGAAGGTGTAGATTTCATTTTTAGTCTTAGGACTGCCCAAGATGCTCCAAATTTATTAAGTGGTGTGCGCCTCTTAATAAATTTGGCGCATTTCATGCCAACAACATCTCTATCTACAGTCTTGCAAATTTCTTTCCATTGTTTAATGACAGTGATAACTGTACCACAAAGGATATTTAGTGACTTGGAAATTTTTCTTTATTCATCCGTCCATCACCATGACCAGTACTCTTTAATGGGCTTCCAGAGAATGTTATATTTACGGTAGACTTATCTAAAACACCCTGACGAAAATTATCTCTATTTGACAAATTGTATGACTTATAAAACGAATAGATTATTCCTGCCCAGCTCAGTCGCATCTATACAGCTTGAACCCTTTCATTATACGCAGCTGTGTCATGTGATCAAAGTTTTAGGCAAAGTGTGGCCCCAAATTTTAAAATATTGTACCAACGACCGTCACATTCAGTCAATTCAGTAAATGAAAACAAATATGCTCATGTGAAAAAATATTTTTAATTACAATAAACAAATTAAAATTGAAAATAATTACAATTCTGCATCCTAAAGGCTGGATTCACTTGGACATATGAAGTTGTGTGTTTCTGGGACCCACCCTTGAGCAATATAGAAATAATGCGACCACTCTTGATTGTGTACTAAAATGTGTGTAGTAAAGATCAATATTACCGTATAGTGACCATATATTGGCAGATACCAGTTCTATACAGGCACTCTGCAGACCAAATAAGTGATTACAGTACAGGGATATACATACAGTGACTCACCAGTGACGTCTTCTCACATAGGAGTCATTCGCTTTCCCTTTTCTTCTTCATCCGGCCCAAAATGCGTGACTTCTTCCAGGCATGAATCGCTACTGCAGAATTTGCAACACAAACACCTTTGGCTCCTCACTTTTCCAGCACCCTTCCCACCCTCTACAAAAACTCCCCATTTATAGTGCCCCAGATGGAAATAATGTCCCCTCTTGGTGCCCCACACCGTAATAGTACCCCCCTGTACAGTAATAGTGCCCGCTTTGTGCTTCACACAATGATAGTGCCCCACGCACAGTAATAGTGCCCTCCCTACACAGGAATGCTTCCCCAGTAGTTAGGTCCCCCTTTGTGTTCCGATATAGTAGTTAGGTCCCCCTATGGGCTCTCATATATTAGGCAGTACCCCTTTGTGTCCCCAAGTTAGTCAGGTCCCCTTTGGTGCCTCTATATAGGGCAGAGTTTCCCAACCTTTTCAGGCTCGAGGCACCCCAGGAAAAAAATAAATTCTCAGGGTACCCCTACCAAAAATTGTTTACAAAACGACAAAAAATGGCTAAAAACAAGCACTACACTCCTAGGGTATGTTCACACAACGTTTTTTTGTAAGGCAGAAACTAAAAATCTGCCTCCAAATTCATTTAGGAATTTTGAGGCAGATTTTGAATTGACAGCGTTGTTTGACTTATTTTTTTTTTGCTGTGTTTTTTGCCCACATTTTTTTCTAAGCCGTTGAAGCGAAGCCAAAAACCGCAGACAAAAAAGCACCAAATAAGCGCCGCAGGGTTTTTCTGCCTCCTATCAATTTCAATGGGAGGTCAGAGGCGGAAACCACTCGAAGACCATCAGCCCTCCACTCACAGTAATGACCATCAGCCCCCCACTCACAGTAAAAAGACCATCAGCCCCCCACTCACAGTAAAATGACCATCAGCCCCTCACTCACAGTAAAATAACCATCAGCCCCTCACTCACAGTAAAATGACCATCAGCCCCTCACTCACAGTAAAATAACCATCAGCCCCTCACTCACAGTAAAATGACCATCAGCCCTCCACTCACAGTAATGACCATCAGCCCCCAACTCACAGTAAAATTACCATCAGCCCCCCACTCACAGTAAAAGGACCATCAGCCCCCAACTCACAGTAAAATTACCATCAGCCCCCAACTCACAGTAAAATGACCATCAGCCCCCCACTCACAGTAAAATGACCATCAGCCCCTCACTCACAGTAAAAAGACCATCAGCCCCCCACTCACAGTAAAATGACCATCAGCCCCTCACTCACAGTAAAATGACCATCAGCCCCCCACTCACAGTAAAATGACCATCAGCCCCCCACTCACAGTAAAATGACCATCAGCCCCCCACTCACAGTAAAATGACCATCAGCCCCCCACTCATAGTAAAATGACCATCAGCCCCCCACTCACAGTAAAATTACCATCAGCCCCCACTCACAGTAAAATGACCATCAGCCCCCAACTCACAGTAAAATGACCATCAGCCCCCCACTCACAGTAAAATGACCATCAGCCCCCCACTCACAGTAAAATGACCATCAGCCCCCCACTCACAGTAAAATGACCATCAGCCCCCCACTCACAGTAAAATGACCATCAGCCCCCCACTCATAGTAAAATGACCATCAGCCCCCCACTCACAGTAAAATTACCATCAGCCCCCTACTCACAGTATAATGACCCCTCAGTAAAGAGACCATAAGCCCCCTCCAGTAAAGTGACCATCAGCATCAGCCTCAGCCCCCGAGTAAAATCACCATCGGCCTCTGTTCCCCCCCCCCCCCAGTAAAATTACCATCAGCCCCCTCCAGCAAAGCCACCATCAGCCTGCCTCAGTCCCCCCCCCCCCCCCGATAAAATGACCATCCGCCCCTCTAGTAAAGTGACCATCACAGAGAGGAAGCGTGCTTACTCCTGGGGAAGGAATAAATAAGGCAGTATAAGAACAACAACTCCCAGCATGTCCAGACTATTATGTGATATCAATGGACATTACAGGGAGGAGATATAAGAGGAGAGAACTACAACTACCAGCATGTCCAGGACGTTATTATGGGATATCAGAGGACATTACAGAGAGGAGATATAAGAGGAGAGAACTATAACTCCCAGCATGCCCAGACTATTATTATGTGATATCAGAGGACATTACAGGGAGGAGGTATAAGAGGAGAGAACTACAACTACCAGCATGACCAGACTGTTTTTATGGGATATCAGAGGACATTACAGGGAGGAGGTAAAAGAGGAGAGAACTACAACTACCAGCATGTCCAGACTGTTATTATGGGATATCAGAGGACATTACAGAGAGGCGGTATAAGAGGAGAGGACTACAACTACCAGCATGTCCAGGACGTTAATATGGGATATCAGAGGACATTACAGAGAGGAGGTATAAGAGGAGAGGACTACAACTTCCGGCATTCTGGTTCCATTTCTCACACACCTGCTAACAAAGTAAAGAAAAAAAATACTTACCCTGCCCAGCGTTAATGGCTCCTCTCCCTCTGTCAGGCTTCTAGTCGGAAGCGGTGGGCGGTACTCGTAACAGACGTCCGCGCGTCACGTCTGCTACGGGGTCCGTATTGTTTTTTTAAAGGTGATGATATAATCCTGTAGTTCACAGGAAGTCAGACATACAGGAGAAAATATTGTTTTTTTAATTTATTTTTTTTGCAGTGGATGAGCAGAGTGACGCGGCACCCCTGGACGGCTCTCGCGGCACCCCGGTTGGGAACCACTGATATAGGGGTTAGATTCCCTTTGTACCCCTATAAAGTATTTAGGACCACTTTGTGTCTCCATGTTAGATAGGTCCCCCTTTGTGACCCTTTATAGGAGTTAGGCCCCCTTTGTGTCACCATATAGTAGCGAGATCCCTTTGGTGCTCCCATATAGTTGTTAGGCCCTCTTGTGCCCTCCATATAGTATTTAGGATCACTTGTGCCTTCCATGTAGTAGTTACGCCCTCTTTGCGCCAATAAAAAATAAAAACTCACCTAACCCGGCTCCCATGACAAGTGGATAGGTCTTTTTCCAGCATTGTGAAGTTACCGCGTCACCGGCGCCGTGACATCATTGCGACGCCGATGTCCTCCCGACCTCTAGTAGACCACGGGCCTTAGACAGCCTGTGGCCTACAAGAGTAAGCAGCGGGACAGTGAGCCAATGGCTCTCTGCCCCGTGGCTTGAGAGAGATGCAGCTCGGCGCCTGGGTCCATCGGAGGTTCCTCTGGTGGGTCAGTCCGACGCTGCTTCTCTCTCGCAATCTGAGGTAGCTTTCTGCTTACAACTAAACATCAGTGGTGGCACTGAAGGCAGAGGGTCAACCGCTGTACAAATAAAAGAAACAATATATACCGTGGCAGGGTCCGGAGGTGGTGGTGGTGGTTGGTAGTGTAATTTAGCACACGATGGGTAAGTCTAACATTGTGGCCTTATGTGTGTGGTTTACTAACTTGGTATTGCTCTAAATACGTGAATAAACGGTTTCTAGTAATTTTTAAAAAGCACTTGCTGCCACGTATATATATTGCTTTGTACGGGAGTTAACTTTCAACCTATATATTATTCCATTTGGGAGTATTGTCACTTTACTGTGGATCTTTTCAACTGCATATATATCATGCAATGTATTGATTGCACCTTATAACTATATATATGGGATATTGTATTTCTGACCACCACCTCAGTTTGTTGTTTATGTGATATCAATTGTTATTTATTTCTTGTGATATATTTACTAAAATATATATTGTACTAATTATGTGTTGATGTACTACATAGTCTTGTGGTATACATTTATAGTTGGTATACCATGTTACGTACTAAAAAGGGACATCAGATTTTGGATAGGTTTCACCACCAAAATAAACCATGCTCATATGTATACAGGAGCTCATTTTCTCCTGTATGTCTGACTTCCTGTGAACTACAGGATTATATCATCACCTTTAAAAAACATACTGGCAGCTCTGAGACCCCTCCCCAACCAGCTCCATCCTTCTTGTTCCTCTGCAAGATCAACATGCATAGAATGTTGCTGAAGAGATTATTTCTGCCCTAAGGGAGCAGGAGTGCAGGGATATAATAGGCGAGTCCGTACAAGGATTAGCTGCAGAGTTATCATCCTCCCTTGACTCACATTGCACGTCTATACTTTCTGCGTGTGTGCTGTTTGCAGAGTCCAGCGTATTCTATGAGATGCAGCTTCTCACTGCTCTCCCCTGCCTCCTGCTTGTAAGGGATGACATGGAAAAACCTATCACAAGCAGAATCCAGATGAGATAAGCTGAAATTACATAGGAATACACTGTGACTCTACAGTGTGAGGACCAGAAGCCACTGATCTATCACTAACTGCATTTAGAAGAGCAATTGCAGCGTGCGGAGACTCCGCCCCTCTGTAAAGCCAGTAGCATAATTGGAAATGTAGACTGCTTTAGGGAAACCATATATGAGGGGAAGAAGGAACCAAGATGGCAGACATCCCATAAATAACAACTAAACAGGTATACACGAGACATAAACAAGAGTCTACTTTTTTTTTTTTTTTTTTAAAGTCTATGCTGCACTATATAGGCAAACAAAAAGGCTGGAGTGCTGCTTTAGGGGAACACAGTTTACCAAGTACTGAAAAGATAAATCCTTGCAAAACAAACACAGTATAAAGGATTTTACTCATTTAGGGAGTATGGCTTTAAACAGGTTTTCAAATAAAATAGTTATAACATGTCAATTAGATGTGACAAAACCATATGGTACCTGGATGAAGCCGGTAACACGGTGATACATATGCGGTCTTTTTACCCATATGGAGCCGTATGCAGAAAAAAAGATGGTTATTGTGAGATTCTACATTTTTAACTAATATTCTATATCCTTTGTGGCCTATGGTTTGCAATTTACTTTCTTCATGAGTGGTTTGTCCTCTAGCACTACCAGAGGCTAGGAGTTGAGTCCCACACATTTGTGCATTTATAATAAATTTAAGTCTGTTTGTTTTGCTTTCTTGGATGTTATAATAAAGAGAGTTTATTCGCTTGAGAGGTGCAGTATAGTATGTCTTTAGTATACATGTTGACTAAGGGCTCGTCCACACGCTGCGGAATTGCCACGTTTTTTCCGGCCGGAATTTTGGCTGGAAAAAACGCAGCAGAATACAGTAGCAGCATAGTGGATGAGATTTAACAAAATCTCATCCAAATGCTGCGTAAAAATTCAGAGCAGAAATTGACCTGCGGTGCGTATTTTTTTCGGACCGCAGTATGTTAATTCCTGCTGCAGGAAGTGGCCAGAATTGCTGCATTTTTCAGAGGACACGTTTCCATCTCTAAACACTGTGAAAAACGAAGCACAATACGCACCATTATCTGCCGTAAAAACCGCATGAAATAGTGTGTTTTTGCCATAGCGGAATGTCTGCATTTTTCAACGGAATTACTGCAGAAATTTTCGGCAGCAATTCCGCTGTGTGTGGACAAGCCCTTAGTGGTGCCTGCTGTTTCTCTTTTGCTATATAGTACCTGCGACCAAAACCAGTGTCCCGAACAGGTTTTATTATCAGGGGGGAGAAGCTCTTGTAGCTTTTCATAACTCCCAATAAAGAGCTGACCGTACATGTGTAACTATTTGTTCTTCGGACACTCACCAGTTCCCACTAATTCTTAACTTCCTCTCCAGTGTAACTTTTCTGAAGTGTCGGTTTGAAATAAAAAAAAAAAAATTTTAATTATTTGAATACAGTCCTTTTCAAACTGCAAGGCGGATCTCACGGGTAAGGCACATCATAGTTATTGATAAGGCGCAACAGGAGTGGGGCAGTTATGAAAAGAGTGATCATATGCTGCTAATTCCTGAAACGCAGGCCTTTCTGTGACTGCAGCAATCTATTCTTTAGCAATATAATAAACTTATTTTTTATGCTTATGTTATTAAAGTAAGTTTTATTTTAAAATTTGCGTGGACTTTGATCATGAGGGAGACCCAAATATCATATTTGGGCTTGTTGGGCCCCTGAAAAGTTTGAGAAGCACTGATCTGCAGATACATGTAGAATGAAATTGGAAGCACAGAGGTACAGTAGGGTTCAATAGCTCTATGGGTGTGGCATGACGACTCTGTATAATACGAATGTTGTAAGGAGCCATGTTAAGTTTGTAGGCATCAACTCTTATGTCAATTGCTAGTATATACATCATTAATGTGGAGGGAAAATAAAACATGATGGTGAATTACTGGAATTCACTTGTAATTTGATATAAATATAAAGATGATCATTTTCAGCATATATTTCATACTAAACGGTAAGGCCTCATTCACACGACAGGGTCCGAGTGTCGGCCGGGAAAATCGGCCGTTTTTGGCCGATTTTCCCGGCCGGTTTGCATCCGTTCCGATTCCGTTCCGGGCCGAGTTGCCGTTTTTACCGGCCGATTTGGACCCGATTTGAATCCGTTTTTTTCCCTGTCCGTTTTAAAATCGGATGAATTTCATTTAGGCGGGATTCACACGACAGGGTTTCCCGGCCGGGTGCCGGCCGTTCATAAATCGGCCGGCACCCGGCTGCATTAGGAATAATAGACCCCTAATGGGGCTATTCACACGACCGATTTTTTGACGGCCGGGAAAACCGGCCGTCAAAAAATAGGACATGCTCTATTTTCGCCCGGGTGCCCGGCCGCCCGGCTCCCATAGAAGTCTATGGGGCCGGGTAATACACGGCCATCACCGGAATGTGTCCCGAGTGATGGCCGTGTCTACCGTCGCTCGCACACTCTCTCTCCTCCTCCTCACAGTGCAGAGTGCATGTGAGGAGGAGGATCTTTTATTGCTCGCTGTAGGAGACGGAATCCCCAATCCCCGGCTGGGGATTGGGGATTCCGCTACAGGAGAAGTGCGTGACTACACTGTCCAGATATGGACACAGCGAAGTCACTCACTTCTGCAGCGGAATCCCCGACTCTATGGCCGGGGATGCCGCTACAGGAGAAGTGCGTCACTACACTGTCCATATATGGACACAGCAAAGTCACGCACTTCTGCAGCGGAATCCCCAACTCTATGGCCGGGGATGCCGCTACAGGAGAAGTGCATGACTACATTGTCCATATATGGACACAGCGAAGTCACGCACTTCTGCAGCGGAATCCCCGACTCTATGGCCGGGGATGCCGCTACAGGAGAAGTGCATGACTACACTGTCCATATATGGACACAGCGAAGTCACGCACTTCTGCAGCGGAATCCCCGACTCAATGGACGGGGATGCGGCTACAGGAGAAGTGCATGACTACACTGTCCATATATGGACACAGCGAAGTCACGCACTTCTGCAGCGGAATCCCCGACTCTATGGCCGGGGATGCCGCTACAGGAGAAGTGAGTGACTACACTGTCCATATATGGACACAGAGAAGTCACGCACTTCTGCAGCGGAATCCCCGACTCTATGGCCGGGGATGCCGCTACAGGAGAAGTGCATGACTACACTGTCCATATATGGACACAGCGAAGTCACGCACTTCTGCAGCGGAATCCCCGACTCTATGGCCGGGTATGCCGCTACAGAAGAAGTGCATGACTACACTGTCCATATATGGACACAGCAAAGTCACGTACTTCTGCAGCGGAATCCCCGACTCTATGGCCGGGGAAGCCGCTACAGGAGAAGTGCATGACTACACTGTCCATATATGGACACAGCAAAGTCACGTACTTCTGCAGCGGAATCCCCGACTCTATGGCCGGGGATTCCGCTACAGGAGAAGTGAGTGACTACACTGTCCATATATGGACACAGCAAAGTCACGTACTTCTGCAGCGGAATCCCCGACTCTATGGCAGGGAATTCCTCTTCAGGAGAAGTCAGTGACTACACTGTCCATATATGGACATTGAAGTCAGTGACTTCTCCTGGAAGGGGGGGGGGGGGGGAAGGGTGTAACCTACAGGGGGCTGTGTGGGATCACCTACAGGGGACTTGGTGGCATCACCTACATGGGGCTGAGTGGCATCACCTACAGGGGGCAGGGTGGCATCACCTACAGGGGGCAGGGTGGCATCACCTACAGGGGGGCAGGGTGGCATCACCTACAGGGGGCAGGGTGGCATCACCTACAGGGGGCAGGGTGGCATCACCTACAGGGGGGCTGGGTGGCATTACCTACAGGGGGCTGGGTGGCATTACCTACAGGGGGCTGGGTGGAATCACCTACAGGGGGCATGTCGTGTGAATGAGGCCTTAAAATTTGTTGCCACACACAGCCCTTTGTAGATAATGCCACAGCCCCCCTGGTAGGTGATGCCACCCAGCCCCCTGTAGGTGATGCCACACAGCCCCCTGTAGGTGATGCCACACAGCCCCCTGTAGGTGATGCCACACAGCCCCCTGTAGGTGATGCCACACAGCCCCCTGTAGGTGATGCCACACAGCCCCCTGTAGGCGATGCCACACAGCCCCCTGTAGGCGATGCCACCCACCCTGCCCCTGTAGGCGATGCCACCCACCCTGCCCCCTGTAGGTGATGCCACCCACCCTGCCCCCTGTAGGCGATGCCACCCTGCCCCCTGTAGGTGATGCCACCCACCCTGCCCCCTGTAGGTGATGCCACCCACCCTGCCCCCTGTAGGTGATGCCACCCACCCTGCCCCCTGTAGGTTGCACCCATCCCCCCCCCCTTTCCAGGAGAAGTCACTGACTTCAATGTCCATATATGGACAGTGTAGTCACTGACTTCTCCTGAAGAGGAATTCCCTGCCACAGGTCGGGAATTCCGCTTCAGAAGTGAGTGACGTCACTGTGTCCATATATGGACAGTGTAGTCACTCACTTCTCCTGTAGCAGAATCCCCGGCCATAGAGTCGGGGATTTCGCTGCAGAAGTGCGTGAATTCGCTGTGTCCATATATGGACAGTGTAGTCACTCACTTCTCCTGTAGCGGCATCCCCGGCCATAGAGTCGGGGATTCCGCTGCAGAAGTGAGTGACTTCGCTGTGTCCATATCTGGACAGTGTAGTCACGCACTTCTCCTGTAGCGGAATCCCCAATCCCCAGCCGGGGATTGGGGATTCCGTCTCCTACAGCGAGCAATAAAAGATCCTCCTCCTCACATGCACTCTGCACTGTGAGGAGGAGGAGAGAGAGAGTGTGCGAGCGACGGTAGACACGGCCATCACTCGGGACACATTCCGGTGATGGCCGTGTATTACCCGGCCCCATAGACTTCTATGGGAGCCGGGCGGCCGGGCACCCGGCTGAAAATAGAGCATGTCCTATTTTTTGACGGGCGGTTTTTCCGGCCGTCAAAAAATCGGTCGTGTGAATAGCCCCATTAGGGGTCTATTATTCCTAATGCAGCCGGGTGCCGGCCGATTTATGAACGGCCGGCACCCGGCCGGGAATCCCTGTCGTGTGAATCCCGCCTAAAACAGCTTAGGGCCTGTTCACATCAGCGTTGCCCTTCCGTTGAGGTGTACCGTCGATGGTTTCAGTCGGGTTTACCCCTCAACGGAAAGACAAAGGGTTAACCCCCCTACGGTGACAAAAGGAAACCTTTAGCAAGATTTCCGTCACCATTGAGAACAATCGTGAGAGAACGGAAGCGACGGTTTCAGTTTGCCTTTGCGTTGAGGGGTTAAACCTCTGACGCAACTCCTCAACGGAAGGGCAACGCTGATGTGAACACAGTCTAAATAACGGTTTTTATATATTAAACTAAAATTGTGTAAAAGTATACAAAAAATATATTATAACAAACATAAAATTTTACTACTGTACCTGTTCCAATTGCTTGCAAAGTTCTGCACAAAGCCTAAATTCTTTGGCCTTTATTAGGCATTTAAGAGCCAGTTTGTGTGCCCCGCATTCCAAATAAGTCTTGGCAAGCTTTAAGTATTCCAACGGTTTTACTCTGGGATTTAAAAAAAAAAAAAAAAAAAAAGTACAATATCACATAAAAGTCAATAGGGTATAATTCTAAAAGTGAGAGCTGTCAAAAGGTTGATACTTTTAATTAATGGTGAAATAAACACTTTTACATCTTCATGAAAAATAAAAAACGTTTGAGCCTACCTTGCATTGGCTTTTCTTTTCTGGAGATTTGCTACTTCAGCATTAGCAAAAGCAAGCTTCTCTTTTTCTATTGCACCACCTTTTTGGTAACATTTTGCAGCAACCTAAAAGTAGACAATATTTATCTATAAAGTGTACTTAGCTTCTGTCAGTGGTATTTCAGTTATACATCAATGTTCTTTTATTCATTTTATTGTCTCTTTTTCAAGACCGTCAAGATGACAGACCCCTTTTACTTAGATGCGCTACATTAAATAAAAAACCTCTAAAAAAACGTCCACAGGGAGGCCGTGTGGCACAGTCCACAGGGAGGCCGTGTGGCACAGTCCACAGGGAGGCCGTGTGGCACAGTCTACAGGGAGGCCGTGTGGCACAATCTACAGGGAGGCCGTGTGGCACAATCTATAGGTAGGTGGGGCGCACTGTTTACAAGGGCGAGGTGGGGGGCACTGTGTACAAGGGGGAGGTGGGGGATTATGGAACTATCTACAGGGAGGCCATGTGGCACAATCCACAGGGAGGCCGTGTGGCACAATCCACAGGGAGGCCGTGTGGAACAGTCCACAGGGAGGCCGTGTGGCACAGTCCACAGGGAGGCCGTGTGGCACAGTCCACAGGGAGGCCGTGTGGCACAGTCTACAGGGAGGCCGTGTGGCACAGTCTACAGGGAGGCCGTGTGGCACAGTCTACAGGGAGGCCGTGTGGCACAGTCTACAGGGAGGCCGTGTGGCACAGTCTACAGGGAGGCCGTGTGGCACAGTCTACAGGGAGGCCGTGTGGCACAGTCTGCAGGGAGGCCGTGTGGCACAGTCTGCAGGGAGGCCGTGTGGCACAGTCTGCAGGGAGGCCGTGTGGCACAGTCTGCAGGGAGGCCGTGTGGCACAGTCTGCAGGGAGGCCGTGTGGCACAGTCTGCAGGGAGGCCGTGTGGCACAGTCTGCAGGGAGGCCGTGTGGCACAGTCTGCAGGGAGGCCGTGTGGCACAGTCTGCAGGGAGGCCGTGTGGCACAGTCTGCAGGGAGGCCGTGTGGCACAGTCTGCAGGGAGGCCGTGTGGCACAGTCTACAGGGAGGCCGTGTGGCACAGTCTACAGGGAGGCCGTGTGGCACAGTCTACAGGGAGGCCGTGTGGCACAGTCTACAGGGAGGCCGTGTGGCACAGTCTACAGGGAGGCCGTGTGGCACAGTCTACAGGGAGGCCGTGTGGCACAGTCTACAGGGAGGCCGTGTGGCACAGTCTACAGGGAGGCCGTGTGGCACAGTCTACAGGGAG
Source organism: Rhinoderma darwinii (assembly GCF_050947455.1). Taxonomy (NCBI): domain Eukaryota; kingdom Metazoa; phylum Chordata; class Amphibia; order Anura; family Rhinodermatidae; genus Rhinoderma; species Rhinoderma darwinii. The sequence goes on from NC_134691.1 coordinate 224,234,372, forward strand.
GCCGTGTGGCACAGTCTACAGGGAGGCCGTGTGGCACAGTCTACAGGGAGGCCGTGTGGCACAGTCTACAGGGAGGCCGTGTGGCACAGTCTACAGGGAGGCCGTGTGGCACAGTCTACAGGGAGGCCGTGTGGCACAGTCTACAGGGAGGCCGTGTGGCACAGTCTACAGGGAGGCCGTGTGGCACAGTCTACAGGGAGGCCGTGTGGCACAGTCTACAGGGAGGCCGTGTGGCACAGTCTACAGGGAGGCCGTGTGGCACAGTCTACAGGGAGGCCGTGTGGCACAGTCTACAGGGAGGCCGTGTGGCACAGTCTACAGGGAGGCCGTGTGGCACAGTCTACAGGGAGGCCGTGTGGCACAGTCTACAGGGAGGCCGTGTGGCACAGTCTGCAGGGAGGCCGTGTGGCACAGTCTGCAGGGAGGCCGTGTGGCACAGTCTGCAGGGAGGCCGTGTGGCACAGTCTGCAGGGAGGCCGTGTGGCACAGTCTGCAGGGAGGCCGTGTGGCACAGTCTGCAGGGAGGCCGTGTGGCACAGTCTGCAGGGAGGCCGTGTGGCACAGTCTGCAGGGAGGCCGTGTGGCACAGTCTGCAGGGAGGCCGTGTGGCACAGTCTGCAGGGAGGCCGTGTGGCACAGTCTGCAGGGAGGCCGTGTGGCACAGTCTACAGGGAGGCCGTGTGGCACAGTCTACAGGGAGGCCGTGTGGCACAGTCTACAGGGAGGCCGTGTGGCACAGTCTACAGGGAGGCCGTGTGGCACAGTCTACAGGGAGGCCGTGTGGCACAGTCTACAGGGAGGCCGTGTGGCACAGTCTACAGGGAGGCCGTGTGGCACAGTCTACAGGGAGGCCGTGTGGCACAGTCTACAGGGAGGCCGTGTGGCACAGTCTACAGGGAGGCCGTGTGGCACAGTCTACAGGGAGGCCGTGTGGCACAGTCTACAGGGAGGCCGTGTGGCACAGTCTACAGGGAGGCCGTGTGGCACAGTCTACAGGGAGGCCGTGTGGCACAGTCTACAGGGAGGCCGTGTGGCACAGTCTACAGGGAGGCCGTGTGGCACAGTCTACAGGGAGGCCGTGTGGCACAGTCTACAGGGAGGCCGTGTGGCACAGTCTACAGGGAGGCCGTGTGGCACAGTCTACAGGGAGGCCGTGTGGCACAGTCTACAGGGAGGCCGTGTGGCACAGTCTACAGGGAGGCCGTGTGGCACAGTCTACAGGGAGGCCGTGTGGCACAGTCTACATGGAGGCCGTGTGGCACAGTCTACAGGGAGGCCGTGTGGCACAGTCTACAGGGAGGCCGTGTGGCACAGTCTACAGGGAGGCCGTGTGGCACAGTCTACAGGGAGGCCGTGTGGCACAGTCTACAGGGAGGCCGTGTGGCACAGTCTACAGGGAGGCCGTATGGCACAATCTACAGGGAGGCCGTATGGCACAATCTACAGGGAGGCCGTATGGCACAATCTACAGGGAGGCCGTATGGCACAATCTACAGGTAGGTGGGGCGCACTGTTTACAAGTGCGAGGTGGGGGGCACTGTGTACAAGGGCGAGGTGGGGGATTATGGCACTGTCTACAAGGAGGAGGTGGGGGGCTGTATGGCACGGTCTACAAGGAGGAGGCGGGGGCTGTATGGCACGGTCTACAAGGGGGATGTGGGGGGCTTTATTTCACTGTACAAGGGGGAGGTGGGGGATTATGGCACAATCTACAGGGAGGGCGTATGGCACAATCTACAGGGAGGCCGTGTGGCACAGTCTACAGGGAGGCCGTGTGGCACAGTCTACAGGGAGGCCGTGTGGCACAGTCTACAGGGAGGCCGTGTGGCACAGTCTACAGGGAGGCCGTGTGGCACAGTCTACAGGGAGGCCGTATGGCACAATCTACAGGGAGGCCGTATGGCACAATCTACAGGGAGGCCGTGTGGCACAGTCTACAGGGAGGCCGTGTGGCACAGTCTACAGGGAGGCCGTGTGGCACAGTCTACAGGGAGGCCGTATGGCACAATCTACAGGGAGGCCGTATGGCACAATCTACAGGGAGGCCGTATGGCACAATCTACAGGGAGGCCATATGGCACAATCTACAGGTAGGTGGGGCGCACTGTTTACAAGTGCGAGGTGGGGGGCACTGTGTACAAGGGCGAGGTGGGGGATTATGGCACTGTCTACAAGGAGGAGGTGGGGGGCTGTATGGCACGGTCTACAAGGAGGAGGCGGGGGCTGTATGGCACGGTCTACAAGGGGGATGTGGGGGGCTTTATTTCACTGTACAAGGGGGAGGTGGGGGATTATGGCACAATCTACAGGGAGGGCGTATGGCACAATCTACAGGGAGGGCGTATGGCACAATCTACAGGGAGGGCGTATGGCACAATCTACAGGGGCGCACTATCTACAAGGGGGCTGTGTGTGGCACCCAGGGGAGGGGGGCATTATACTGTGTGGGGGGGCCACTAAGAGGATATTATACGGTGCAGGGGCACTACAGGGGTCAATATACTGTGTGTAGCACTTAGGGGGCGTAATAATGTTTGGGCACGATTAGAGGACAAAATACGGTGTCCTTGAAGGGGTTATATATTCTATTATTATTCTTTATGGGGAAGCAATGGGGGCATTATACTACATGGCGGCACTATACTGTGTGTGGGTCAATATACTGTGTAGGAGCACGATAAAGTGCATTATACTTTTTTATGGGCCATTTTTTTTTATGATGGGGTGGGGCGCTGAAAGATAATTTTGCACGAACGGCCCTGTACACTGCAATACTTCTGTATTGCAGTGCATTATTGCCTGTCAGTGTAAAACTGACAGGCATCTGGTAGGCCATGCCTCGGGCATGGCCTAACAGGCATTCACTAGAGGCAGACCTGAGGGCCTTTGTTAGGCCGCCGGTTGCCATAGAAACCATCGGCACCCCGCGTTCACGGTGTGCCAGTGGGGTGAGCGATGAGACCCCTCCCTCTAAAATCACTCAGATGCAGCTATTGACCGCCACATCTGAGGTGTTAAACGGGCGGGATCGATGTTGACTTCGATCCCGCTCGCTTGAGCAGGTCTGCTCCCTGCCCTCAGCTACCTCCGGTAGCTTTTACTGCTCTCGGCGGCGCAAATTTATTCTGATGCAGCGCCGGAACATGTCATATGCATCAGAATAAAAGCAGTTAGTGACCACTGTGAAAAAGCGTATTGACGGTCACTAACGGGATAAACAAGTCCTAAATCTGGCCATACACAAGTTGCTAGATTCCACCGAATTCAGTAAGAAAAGCTTTCTGCCTCATAAGTATGGGTGCCTCCCAATCCTTAGTATGCTAAAAACATGTTTTTTTAACATGGAAATCTATGGGTGACTAATTGGCATCTGTCGGAGGCATCAGTCACAGCTATCCAGTAAAAAAATGTATATGTTAAACGCATACTATTTTTTTTTTTTTAACATGGAAGTCTGTTGCCGAAAGATTGCTGATTAATTTCTCCGATAGATTATATACATCGCCAATAAACTCCGAAGTAAAATAAACTATAGGTTTTTTGATTGCGGTGTTGTATGATGGCATTTGTCAGGGGTATAAATTTTTTCTTTACATGTTTGTTTAACATCTCGGATTATGTTGAATTTACAGAGAAAGTAAGGAAGGTCACATCTTTACAACCATAGGATTACCTCTGTTTTAATATTGAATTATACAGAACTGATTAAATATTTTGTAAGATTTATATGGAGCCACACATTTCTACTTTCTGTTATTAGCAACAAAATGATCACCAGTAGACTGCTTCTTTAAAAAAATAAAATAATAATATCTACCTTCCAGCACAGATGGCTTGCATAATAATCTCCTTGAGAGATCCATTCCTCTCTAGTTGATGTTTTCACAAACATGTTATCATCAAGATCTGGATGAAAAAAAAAAAAAAGATCATATTTTTACTACCAAAATAAGAGTATGTGGCTAGTTATTATTGTATATTTTCACAGGAAATGCAGGATACATTGCGGAGTCTGAGCAATTTTCTTATGACCGTTATGCACTACTCTTCTCCCATTCCAAATTAATACTTTTTCATTTAAATAGGTTTCATGATAATGGAGGAGTACTTTTGCAGGACGAGCTTTTTCTTTTTAATGACATTTTGGGGTGCATACTTAGGCCTCAAGCACACCATAGCCATGTGCACGGCCGTGATTTTCGGGTCAGACGGCTGTGAAGTCACCAACGGGCCGCGCACATGGCCGCACATTAATTTTTATGAGCCTGGACCGCAAAACACGGCTGTAATAAGACATGTCCGTTCTTTTTGCGGTCCAGGCTCCTGGGCCATGCACGGACCGTGGAAACCACGGTCGTATGCATGGGCCCATTGAAATAAATGGGGCCGCTATTCACCCGCAGATTTTTTTTATGGGGTGAAAAAACAGCAATTCCGCATTGTTTTTACTGCATCCACTGTTCAAATATAAATGACATGTTAGCTTCATTCTGTGGACCAGTACGATTAAAGGGGTTTTCAGAGTTGTTAAAAAATGTGGCCAGGAAGGGGATGCAATAAAACAAAAAGGAGTCGTTACTCACCCAACAGTTACCCCGGTGTTTCAGCGTAGTCAATGCGGTCCGCCCCGCTGCGGTTTATTGACAAGGCTACCACGATGAGGTGCTCATATACCTAAGTTATCTTAGCAGCCAATTACTGGCCTCAGCGGTCCCGTGCTGTATACACAGAGGCCAGTGATTGGTTGCAGTGATCATGTAAGAATACAGGCACATCCTCACTGCAGTCAGGTCACTGCTCCGCTGAAACGCTGGGGATCTGTCAGGTGCGTAAAGGCTCTTTTTTGATTTATCGCATCCCCCAGTCACAATTTTTTTTTTAAATGTCTGTCTCACTAGGGGACTAGATTATGTGATTGTTTTATCTCTGATATAATGCAATGAAATATTTCTGTATTGAAATGTATTATATGCCTGTCAGACATACTCTGGCATGGCCTAATGGGTATGTTAAGACGGTAGTCCTAGAGGCCATTCTTGGGCACCTGGCTGCCATAGCAACCCATCGGCACCCTGCTATCGTGTCGCGGGGTGGGCACGATGGGGTGAAAGAGGGAGTCCCTTTGTCTAACCACTTAGATAACGCAGTCAGCATGGTAAAGCGGACGTAAATGTTAAAGCTGTTTTGTTCTATTCAATATAATATTCATTGAATAGATCATAAAAATGAACATTTGCCATTTAGATACAGTGAAGTTATGACATTTGCGCCACCTGGTGTTTAAAATCGTATAGCAATGTATATATCTACCAATGACAACAGATTATTCTTGTATTATGGTAGAATAAAAAAATCGAACATCAGGGTATTCCTTTTAATTAACTGGTCCAGAGTAAAGTTAAATTAACAGTACTTAATATTAATAATAATAATCTTTATTTATATAGCGCCAACATATTACGCAGCACTTTACAATTTAGAAGGAACATAAACAGGAAATATCAGACATTACATAGTGACAAAGCTAATTTACAATTCAAACAAGAGGAGTGAGGACCCTGCTCGCAAGAGCTTACAATCTATGAGGAAATAAGGGAGACACAAAGTGTAAAAGTGTTTGTTAAGTACAATGGTGCAGCCATCTTTTATACACATGAGGAGGTACACATAAACATGCATGAGCCGGTCACCAGCCAGTGTCTGTGTATGACTGACATGAAGTGCATTCGGGTGCAAGGAGTGTGAGGGAAACTTATTCTAATGGGGCCAAGGAAAGGAGTCAGACTAGAGAAGGTTATAGGTCTGTCTAAAAACATGTGTTTTCAGAGCATGTTTAACCCCTTCCCTCTTTGGCCACTTTTGACCTTCCTGACAGAGCCTCATTTTTCAAATCTGACATGTTTCACTTTATGTGGTAATAACTCCGGAATGCTTTCACCTATCCAAGCGATTCTGAGATTGTTTTCTCGTGACACATTGGACTTTGTTACTGGCAAAATTTGCTCGATATGTTCAGTATTTAATTGTGAAAAACACAAAAAATTTGCGAAAAATTGCAAAAATGTGCATTTTTCTCAATTTAAATGTATCTGCTTGTAAGACAGGCAGTTATACCACACAAAATTGTTGCTAATTAACATCCCCCATATGTCTACTTTAGATTGGCATCGTTATTTAAAGATCCTTTTATTTTTCTAGGACGTTACAAGGCTTAGAACTTTAGCAGCAATTTCTCACATTTTCAAGAAAATTTCAAAAGGATATTTTTACAGGGGCCAGTTCAGTTGTGAAGTGGCTTTGAGGTCCTTATATATTAGAAACCCCCAAAAAGTCACCCCATTTTAAAACTTCACCCCTCAAAGTATTCAAAACAGCATTTAGAAAATGTCTTAAATCTTTAGACATTTCACAGGATTTAAAGCAAAGTAGGGGTGAAATGTACAAATTTCATATTTTTTTGCAGAAATAAATTTTTAATACAATTTTTTTTATAAAGGAAGGTTTTACCAGAGAAACTCAATATTCATTGCCCAGGTTCTGCAGTTTTTGGAAATATCCCACATGTGGCCGTAGCGTGCTACTGGACTGAAGCACCGGCCTCAGAAGCAAAGGATCACCTAGAGGATTTTGGGGCCTTATTTTTATTAGAATATATTTTAGGCACCATGTCAGGTTTGAAGGGCTCTTGCGGTGCCAAAACCGTGAAAATCCCCCAAAAGTGACTCCATTTGGGAAACTACACACCTCAAGGAAATTATCTAGGGGTATAGTGAGCATTTTGACCCCACAGCTTTTTTACAGAAATTATTGGAAGTAGGCTCTGAAAATGACAATCTAAATTTTTTCAAAGAAAATGTAGGTTTAGCTAATTTTTTCTCATTTCCACAAGGACTGAAAGAGAAAAAGTACTGCAAAATTTGTAAAGCAATTTTTCCCGAGTAAAACAATACCCCACATGTGGTAATAAACGGCTGTTTGGACACACGGCAGGGCTTAGAAGGGAAAGAGTGCTATTTGGCATTTGGAGCTCAAATTTAGCAGGAATGGTTTGCGGAGGCCATATCACATTTACAAAGCCCCTGAGGGGACAAAACAATGGAAACCCCCCACAAGTGACCCCATTTTGGAAACTACACCCATTGAGGAAATTATCTAGGGGTATAGTTTGGACACACGGCAGGGCTTAGAAGGGAAAGAGCGCCATTTGGAGATCACATTTAGCAGGAACGGTTTGCGGAGGCCAGGTCGCATTTGCAGAGCCCCTGAGGGGACAAAACAATGAAAACGCCCAAAAAGTGACTCCATTTAGGAAACTACACCTCAGAAGGAATTCATTTAGCGGTGTAGTAAGCATTTTGACCCCACAGATGTTTCATAGAATTTATTAGAATTGGGCAGTGAAAATAAAAACAATCCTTTTTCTTCAATAAGACGTAGCTTTAGCGCAAAATGTTTCATTTTCTCAGCAAATAAAGGAAAAAAAGAACCCAACATTTGTAAAGCAATTTCTCCCGAGTACGGCAATACCCCATATGTGGTCATAAACTTCTGTTTGGGCACACGGCAGGCCTCAGAAGGGAAGGAGCGCCATTTGGAGTGCAGATGTTGCTGGATTGGTTTCTGGGCGCCTGTGGGCCCAAAACAGTGGAAACCCCCCAGAAGTGAGCCATTTTTGGAAACGACACCCCTTAATGCATTTACCTATTGGTGTAGTAAGTATTTTAACCTTGCAGATGTTTTGTAGAAATTAGTGTGCACTCGATGTTGCAGAGTGAAAATGGGATTTTTTCCATAGATATGCCAATATGCCCAGCTTCTGCCACCATAACAAGACAGCTCTCTATTTTTATGCAGTGTTTCCCGGTTTTAGAAACACCTTACATGGGGCACTAATCTTTTGCCTGGACATTCGACCAGGCTCAGGAGTGAAAGTGTACCATGTAAAATTGAGGCCTAATTTGGCCATTTACAAATTATTGGTTGACAATTGCAGAGGCTCAGATGTGAAATAATAAAAAGAAACCCGAGAAGTGACCCCATTTGGAAACTACACCTCTCAAGGCATTTATTAAGGGGTGTAGTGAGCATTTTCACCCCACAGGTCTTTTCCATAAATGATTGCACTGCGGATGGTGCATATAAAAAATTTATATTTTTCCCTAGATATGCCATTTCAGTGGCAAATATGTCATACTCAGATTATGCCACTGGAGACACACACCCCAAAAATTGTTAAAAGGGTTCTTCCGGGTATGACGATGCCATATATGTGGAAGGAAACTGCTGTTTGGGCACATTGTAGGGTTCAGAGCGGAGGGAGCGCCATTTGCCTTTTGGAGAGCGGATTTTGCTTGGTAGTAGATTTGTTTGATTACTGCTGGTGTTTCCATTTATAATGTAAGCTGGGCAGAGGGAATCAGGGGCATAGTCAGGTGGCATAATAATGGGGTAAAAAAACAATAAAATAATCCATAGATGTGTGTTACGCTGTGAGGCAATCCTTTCTGCACAGGCCGATGTCGCACTGATATATGGCGTCCTTTCTTATGCCCCTTTTGGTCCACACTCCGCACCTTTGCAGTTTGGGGAATTTTGCTGGGAAAGTATTGTCCTGGTATAATACGGGCACCCTTGCTTTCAGCAGATGTTTGGGCCCTCCCCCCCTTCCTGGTTCCCTAATTTTAGGTTCTTGATAAATCGCCTCTTGAAACAGAAGAAATGTTCCCCTCGGGCCGGCACATCTGCATATTTTTTATTTTCTGACTTATTGAAGCCTTAACTAATTTTATTTTTTCAAAGACGTAGTGGTATGAGGGCTTTTATTTGCGGGACAAGCTGTAGCGATTATTGGTACCATTTTGGGGTACATGCGACTTTTTGATCACCTTTTATCCTATTTTTTGGGAGGCCAGGTAAACAAAAAAACGCAATTCTGCCATAGTTTTTTTATACAGCGTTCACTATGCGTTATAAACTACATGTTCACGTTATTCTGCGGGTCAGTACGATTCCGGCGATACCCAATTTATAGAACTTTTTTATATTTTACAACTTTTTGCACAATAAAATTACTTTTGTAAAAAGAATGTATTTTTTCTGTCGCCAAGTGGAGTTGTATGAGGGCTTGTTTTTTGCGAGACAAGCTATAGTTTTATTTTGGATACGTGCGACTTTTTGATCACTTTTTATTCCAATATTTGTAGAGCAAAGTGACCAAAAAACAAACTCTGGTATAGTTTTTTACGTTTTTTTTTTACGTTGTTCACCGCGTGCAACAAATAATAAAATATTTTAAAACCTCAGGTCGTTACGGTCGCGGCAATACCAAATACGTATGGTTTATAATTTTTTTTCAATAATAAAGGACTTGATAAGGGAAAAAGAGCGATTGTGTTTTATTTTATTACTTAAAACTTTTATTGTTTTCAAACTTTAATTTTTTTTCTACACTTTTTTTCAAGTTCCACTAGGGGACTTGAAGTTCTAACTGTCTGATGTTTTTTTTCTAATATATTGCACTACCTACGTAGTGCAATGTATTAGATCTGTCAGTTATTCACTGACAGCAAGCCGATTAGGCTTCGCCACCCGACCGGGCCTAATTGGCTTCCGTAATGGCAGAGCAGGAGGCCATTGTGTTTCCTGTTGCCATAGCAGCAGTCGCCAGTCCCGATTGCCTGTCAGGGCTGGCGATCTGCTAGTAACCGCTACGATGCAGCAATCGCTTTCGATTGCTGCATTGAAGGAGTTAATGGCAGGGATCGGAGCTAGCTCCGGTTCCTGCCGTTACAGGTGGATGTCAGCTGTAACATACAGCTGACATCCACCGCTGATGACGTCGGATCAGCTCCTGAGCCAACGCCATCTTGTCGGCAGCTACGGAAGCCGATCAGGCTCCGCCGCCGGGTGGATCTTGACCGGCTTCCGTGCTAGGCAGACCGGGAGGCCAGTATTAGGCCTCCGGTTGCCATTGCAACCACCGGAACCCCGGGAATTTCATTGCTGGGGTTCCGATGAGCTGCAAACAGCTTAAATGTAGCGATCACGTTTGAACGCTGCATTGAAGGGGTTAATGGCGGGGATCTAAGCTAATTTCGGTCCCCTACCATTACAGCCGAATGTAAGCTGTAAGATACAGCTGAGATCCGGCGATAATGGCACCGGCTCAGCTTCTGAGCCGGTGCCAAACATTTGTCGTAAGTATACGACATTTTGCAGGAAGAACTGGCTTTCCATGACGTATACTTACGAGAAATGTCGGGAAGGGGTTAAAACTGTGGACATTGGGAATTGATCTGATTGTTTGTGGTAGTGCATTCCAGAGGACTGGTGCAGCACGAGAAAAAGGAGTGGGAGGTTCGGATTATGGAGGATTTTAATCTAAGGTCGTTGGCAGAAAGTAGAGCGCGAGTAGTCTGGTAGACAGAGATGAGGGAGGAGATGTATGGAGGGGCAGAAGTGTGGAGAGCTTTGTGGGGAAGAGTAATAAGTTTAAATTTAATTCTGAAGGGGTGGGCAACCAGTGCAGTGACTGGCACAGGGGAACGGCGTTGATGTAGCAGTTGGTCAGAAAGATGAGCCTGGCTGCTGCATTAACAAAAGATTGGAGAGGGGAGAGTTTAGTGAGGGGAAGACCGACTAATAATAAGTAACAGTAGTCAAGACGAGAGTGAATCAGAGCAACAATGAGTTTTGGCTGTTTCCTCAGTAAGAAATGGGCGGATTCTGGAGATGTTTTTGAGGTGAAAATGACAGGAGCGTGAGTGATTGAATGTGAGGAGTAAAGGTAAGATTGGAGTGAAAACTAACCCCGAGACAGCGGGCGTGCTGCCTAGGACTTATGGTAGTACCACACTTTTAGATGGAGACATCAGGTTTAGGTAGGTTAGTAGACGGTGGGAACACAAGGAGCTCAGTTTTAGAAAGATTCAGTTTCAGATAGAGAGAGGACATAATGTTAGAGACAGCGGACAGACAATCACTGTTGTTCTGTATTAGAGCAGGGGTGATGTCATGGGAAGTGGCATGTAATTGGGTGCCATCAGAGTAGAGATGGTACTGGATGCCAAATCTGCTGATGGTTTGTCCAATAGGCGATGTGTAGAGAGAAAAGAAGACCGGACCTAGGACTGATCCCTGAGGAACCCCGATAGCAAGGGGAAGAGGAGAAGAATTAGAACCAGCAACTGACACACTGAACGAGCCTCCAGAGAGATAGGAGCAAAACCAAGAGAGAGCAGTGTCTTTAAGGCCAATAGAGTGGAGCATGTGAAGAAGCAGTTTGTGGTCTACAGTGTCAAAGGCTGCAGAGAGATCCAGAAGAATCAGGAGAGAGTATTTGCTGAAAGATTTAGCCACCAAGAGATCATTTGAGACTTTAGTAAGCGCAGTCTCTGTGGAGTGTAGAGTGCGGAAACCAGATTATAACGGGTCAAGAATGGAGTTCGCAGGGAGATAGCGGATAAGTCGAGAGTAGACCAAGCGTTCCAGGATTTTGGAGATGAAGGACAGATTAGAAACTGGTCGGTAGTTAGCAGCGCTGGATGGGTCAAGAGTTGTTTTTTTCAGTAATATGTTTATAATGGCATGTTTAAAAGAGGTGGCAAAGATACTAGAAGTAAGAGAGAGGTTAAATATTTTAGTCAGGTAACTAGTGACAGCTGGTGAGAGGGACTGGACGAGGTGTGAGGGAATAGGATCACTAGGGCAGGTAGTGGGACGAGAAGAAGAGAGGAATTTAGTGACTTCTGTTATTGGGTCAAATGCTGAAAGTGAAGAAGAGGGAGAGCGGAGGGAAGGGGATCGATGATACTAGGGGACTGCGAGATAATATCATCCCGGATGTTGTCAATTTTAACTTTAAAATAAGTGGCCAGGTCTTCAGCACTGAGATCTGTGATCGGTGTCTGCACTTTAGGACTAAGGAGGGAGTGAAAAGTATCAAAAAGGCGTTTTGGATTATTACATAGTGTGGAGATTGGAGAAGTGAAATAGACTTGTTTGGCTCGGAGAAGGGCAGAGTTGTACGTTTTGAGAATAAAATTTGTAATGGAGGAAGTCTGCTGCTAAATGCGATTTTCTCTACAGACGTTCAGCACATGTCAAGCACCGCTGAATAAAGCGGGATGGAGGCGTGTGCCAGGGTTGTCGTTGTCTTTGTCGGGTGGTTCGGAGTGTAGGGGGGGGGGGGGCTGCTTCATCCAATGCATTTTTGACAATGTTATTGTAATGTTTGGCGGCCAGATTGGGACAGGACAGGGAAGAGATAGGGGACAATGAGGGCTGTAGACTGTCTATGAGTTTCTGAGTGTTTATGGCATGTAAATTTCTGTATGTCTGATATGTAGGGATGACCTGAGGAGGCAGAGAATATTTGATAGTAAAGGACAGAAGGTTGTGGTCAGAGAGCGGGAGAGGAGAGTTAATAAAGTCAGAAACTAAGCAAAGCCGGAAGAAGACCAGGTCAAGCGAATGCCCGTCCTCATGTGTAGGAGAATTAGTAAGTTGTGACAGACCTAGGGACGAGGTTAAAGATAGAAACTGGGAGGTAGATGGGGAGATTGGATTATCAATGGGGATCATGAAGTCACCCATCATGAGAGTGGGTGTTTCAGAGGATAGAAATTGTGGAAGCCAGGAAGCAAAATGATCCAGGAATTGGCGGGGTGAGCCCGGGGAGGCGGTAGACAACTGCCACTCAGAGGGATTAAGGGTGAAAGAGTCTGAGGGTGTGGACTTCAAAGGAGGGGAATGTGAGTGAGGGTACCAGGGAATGACCTGGAAAGTGCACTAAATCATTATAGGGAAGCCGATCATTATAGTTAAAGAGGCTCTGTCACCACATTATAACTGCCCTATCTCCTATATAAGGAGATGTGCGCTGTAATGTAGGTGACAGTAATGCTTTTTATTTCTAAAAACTATCATTTTTAAACCACTTCATTAGCGATTTTTAGCTTGATGCTAATGAGTTTCTTAATGCCCAAGTGGGCGTGTTTTACTTTAGACCAAGTGGGCGTTGTACACAGGAGTGTATAACGCTGACCAATGAGCATCATGCACTTCTCCATTTATTTACACTGCACTAGCGATATAGTTATATTGCTATGTGCAGCCACATACACAAACACTAACATTACTGCAGTGTCCTGATCATGATTATACATCACTACCAGCCTGGACGTAATGTTTATTCAGAATCCTGACATGTCTGGAGCATCTCTGGGATTTACAGCAAGGCAAGCGTAATCTCGCGAGATTACGATGTAACCTGTCATTTCAAACGAGATTACGCTTGCCTTGCTGGAATCTCACAGAAAAGATTCAGATGTGTCAGGATTCTGAATACACATCACGTCCTGGCTGGTAGTGATGTATATTCATTATCCGGACAGTGCAGTTATGTTAGTGTTTGTGTATGTAGCTGCACATAGCGATATAATTATATCACTAGTGAAGTGTAAATGAATGGAGAGAAGTGTATGACACTGATTGGTCAGTGTCATACACTCCTCTGTACAATGCCCACTTGGTCTAAAGTAAAACATGCCCACTTGGGCATTAAGAGACTCATTAGCATAAAGCTAAAAATCGCTCATAGAGTGGTTTAAAATAGATAGTTTTTCTAAATAAAAAGCATTACTGTCACCTACATTATAGCGCCGATCTTCTTATATAGGACATAGGGCACTTATAATGTGGTGACAGACTCTTTAACCCCTTCCCGACATTTGCCGTACATGTACGTCATGGAAAGCATTGACTTCCCGCAAAATGCCGTACATGTACGTCAAATGTTTGGCACCGGCTCAGAAACTGAGTCGGTGCCATCATCACCGGATCTCAGCTGTATCTTACAGCTGACATCCGACTGTAACGGCGGGGACCGAAATTAGCTTCGATCCCCGCCATTAACCCCTTAAGTGCAGCGCTCAAACGCGATCGCTGCACTTAAGGTATTTGCAGCTCATCGGAGCCCCAGCAATGAAATTGCCGGGGTTCCGGTGGCTGCAATGGCAACCGGAGGCCTAATACTGGCCTCCCGGTCTGCCTAGCACCGAAGCCGGTCAAGATCCGCCCGGCGGCGGAGCCTGATCGGCTTCCGTAGCTGCCAGCAAGATGGCGCCGGGTCAGGAGCTGATCCGGCGTCATCAGCGGTGGAAGTCAGCTGTACTGTACAGCTGACATCCACCTGTAACGGCAGGAACCGGAGCTAGCTCCGATCCCTGCCATTAACCCCTTCGATGCCGCAATCGAAAGCGATTGCTGCATCGTAGCGGTTACTAGCAGATCGCAAGCCCTGACAGGCAATCAGGACTGGCAACTGCTGTTATGGCAACAGGAGACACAATGGTCTCCTGCTCTGCCATTACGGAAGCCGATTTAGGCCCCCCCGTGAGGCGAAGCCTAATCGGCTTGCTGTCAGTGAATGACTGACAGATCTAATACATTGCACTACATAGGTAGTGCAATGTATTAGAAAAAAAATAATCTGACCGTTGGACCTTCAAGTCCCCTAGTGGGACTTGAAGAAAAGTGTAAAAAAAAGTAAAAAAAAGTGCAAAAAATAAAAGTTTGAAAACAATAAAAGTTTCAAGTAATCAAATAAAACACAATCCCCCTTTTACTCTTATCAAGTCCTTTATTATTGAAAAATAATAATAAACCATATGTATTTGGTATCGCCACGACCGTAACGACCTGAGGTATCAAAATAATGTATTATTTATTGCACGCGGTGAACAGCGTAAAAAAAAACGTAAAAAACGTTACCAGAGTTTCTGTTTTTTAGTCACTTTGCACTACAAATATTAGAATAAAAAGTGATCAAAAAGTCGCACGTATCCAAAAATGGTACCTATAAAAACTATAGCTCGTCCTGCAAAAAATAAGCCCTCACACACCTCCGTCGACAAAAAAATTAAAACGTTATGGTTCTCACAACTTGGCGACAGAAAAACAATACATTCTTTTTACAAAAGTAATTTTATTCTGAAAAAAGTTGTAAAAAACATAAAAAAATTCTATAAATTAGGTATCGCCAGAATCGTACGGACCTGCAGAATAAAGTTAACATGTAATTTATAACGCATGGTGAACGCTGTATAAAAAAAACGAAAAAAGCTGTGCCAGAATTGCATTTTTTTGTTTACCTGGCATCCCAAAAAATAGGATAAAAGGTGATCAAAAAGTCACATGTACCCCAAAATGGTACCAATAATAACTACAGCTCATCCCGCAACAAACCAGCCCTCATACCACTACGTCTATGAAAAATAAAATTAGTTATGGCTCCAATAAGTCAGGAAATAAAAAAATATGCAGTTGTGCCCGAGGGGAACATTTCTTCAGTTTGAAGAGGCGATTTATCAAGGACCTAAAATTAGGGAACCAGGAAAGGGAGGGCCCAAACATATCCGCTGGAAGCGACGGTGCCCGTATTATACCAGGACAACACTTCACAGCAAAATTCCCCAAACTGCAAAGGTGCAGAGTGTGGATCAAAAGGGGGATAAGAAATTACACCATTTATCAGTGCGACACTGGCCTGTGCGGAAAGGATTGCTTCACAGCGTAACACACATCTATGGATTATTTATTTTTTTTCATACCACCTGACTATGCCCCTTATATACTCCGCCCCGCTTACATGTACCCCCACATCATAAAACACCAGCAATACTCAAACAAATTTAGTATCAAGCAAAATCCGCTCTCCAAAAGCCAAATGGTGCTCCCTCGGCTCTGAACCCTACAGCGTGCCCAAACAGCAGTTTCCTTCAACATATATGGCATCGTCATACCCGGGAGAACCCTTTTAACAATTTTTGGGGTGTGTGTCTCCAGCGTCATAAGCTTGGCATGACATATTTGCCACTGAATGGCATATCTAGGGAAAAATATACATTTTTAATTTGCACCATCCGCAGTGCATTCATTTATGGAAAAGACCTGTGGGGTGAAAATGCTCACTACACCTCTTAATAAATGCCTTGAGGGGTGCAGTTTCCATAATGGGGTCACTTCTCAGGGGTTTCTTTTTATTATTTCACATCTGAGCCTCTGCAGTTGTGAACCAATACTTTGTAAATCGCCAAATTAGGCCTCCACTCCGCATGGTACTCTTCACTCCTGAGCCCTGTCATATGTCCAGGCAAAAGATTAGGGCCACATGAAGGGTGTTTCTAAAACCGGGAAACACCGCATAATAATTAGAGGGCTGTCTTGTTATGGTGGCACAAGCCGGGCACCACATATTGGCATATCTATGGAAGAAAATCCCATTTTCACTCTGCAACATCGAGTGAACACTAATTTCTACAAAACACCTGCAGGGTTAAAATGCTTACTACACCCCTTGGTAAATGCATTGAGGGGTGTCGTTTCCAAAATGGGGTCACTTCTGGGGGGTTTCCACTGTTTTGTGCCCACAGGCGCCCAGAAACCAATCCAGCAACATCTGCACTCCAAATGGCGGTCCTTTCCTTCTGAGCCCTGCCGTTTGCCCAAACAGCAGTTTATGACCACATATGGGGTATTGCCATACTCGGGAGAAATTGCTTTACAAATTTTGGGTTCTTTTTTTTCCTTTATTTGTTGAGAAAATGAAAAAAATTTGCGCTAAAGCTACGTCTTATTGAAGAAAAAGGACTGTTTTTATTTTCACTGCCTAATTCTAATAAATTCTATGAAACATCTGTGGGGTCAAAATGCTTACTACACCCCTAGATGAATTCCTCAAGATGTGTAGTTTCCTAAATGGAGTCCCTTTTTGGGCGTTTTCATTGTTTTGTCCCCTCAGGGGCTTTGCAAATGTGACCTGGCCTCCGCAAACCATTCCTGCTAAATGTGATCTCAAAAAGCCAAATAGTGCTCTTTCCCTTCTAAGCCCTGCCGTGTGTCCAAACAGCCGTTTATTACCACATGTGGGGTATTGTTTTACTCGGGAGAAATTGCTTTACAAATTTTGTGGTGCTTTCTCTCCTTCAGTCCTTCTGGAAATGAGAAAAAATTAGCTAAACCTAGATTTTTGGGGAAAAAATGTTGATTATTATTTTCAGGGCCTACTTCCAATATTTTCTGCAAAAAAACTGTGGGGTCAAATCGCTCACTATACCCCTAGATAATTTCCTCAATGGGTGTAGTCTCCAAAATGGGGTCACTTGTGGGGGGTTTCCACTGTTTTGTCCCCTCAGGGGCTTCGTAAATGTGACATGGCCTCCGCAAACCATTCCTGCTAAATGTGGACTCCAAAAGCCAAATGGCGCTCTTTCCCTTCTAAGCCCTGCCGTGTGTCCAAACAGCCGTTTTGTTATTGTTTTACTCGGGAGAAATTGCTTTACAAATTTTACGGTGCTTTTTCTCCTTCAGTCAGAAATGAGAATAAATTAGCTAAACCTACATTTTCTTTGAAAAAATTTAGATTATCATTTTCACAGCCTTCTTCCAATAATATATGCAAAAAACCTGTGGGGTCAAAACGCTCACTATACCCCTAGATAATTTCCTCAATGGGTGTAGTTTCCTCAATGGGGTCACTTGTGGGGGGTTTCCACTGTTTAGTCCCTTCAGGGGCTTTGTAAATGTGACATGGCCTCTCAAACCATTCCTGCTAAATTTGAGCTCCAAAAGCCAAACGGCGCTCTTTCCCTTCTAAGCCCTGCCGTGTGTCCAAATATCCATTTATTACCACATGTGGGGTAGTGTTTTACTCGGGAGAAATTGCTTTACAAATTTTGCGATTCTTTTTCTCCTTTAGTCCTTGTGGAAATGAGAAAAAAAATCGCTAAACCTACATTTTCTTTGAAGAAATGTTGATTTTAATTTTCACGGCCTACTTCCAATAATTTCTGTAAAAAACCTGTGCGGTCAAAATGCTCACTACACCCCTAGATAATTTCCTTGAGGTGTCTAGTTTCCCAGATGGGGTCACTTTTGGGGGATTTTCACTGTTTTGGCACCGCAAGAGCCCTTCAAACCTGACATGGTGCCTAAAATATATTCTAACAAAAATAAGGCCCCAAAATCCACTAGGTGCTCCTTTGCTTCTGAGGCCGGTGCTTCAGTCCAGTAGCACGCTACGGCCACATGTGGGATATTTCCTAAAACTGCAGAAACTGGGCAACAAATATTGAGTTGCATTTCTCTGGTAAAACCTTCTGTGTTATAAAAAAAATTGTATTAAAAATTTATTTCTGCAAAAAATTATGAAATTTGTAAATTTCACCTCTACTTTGCTTTAATTCCTGTGAAATGTGTAAAGGGTTAAGACATTTTCTAAATGCTGTTTTGAATACTTTGAGGGGTGAAGTTTTAAAATGGGGTGACTTTTTGGGGGTTTCTAATATATAAGGCCCTCAAAACCACTTCACAACTGAACTGGCCTCTGTAAAAATAGCCTTTTGAAATTTTCTTGAAAATGTGAGAAATTGCTGCTAAAGTTCTAAGCCTTGTGACGTCCTAGAAAAATAAAAGGATGTTAAAAAAACGATGCCAATCTAAAGTAGACATATGGGGGATGTTAATTAGCAACAATTTTGTGTGGTATAACTGCCTGTCTTACAAGCAGATACATTTAAATTGAGAAAAATGCTAATTTTTGCAATTTTTCACTATATTTTCGTGTTTTTCACAATTAAATACTGAATGTATCGACCAAATTTTACCACTATCTTAAAGTCCAATGTGTCACGAGAAAACAATCTCAGAATCGCCCGGATAGGTGAAAGCATTTCAACGTTATTACCACATAAAGTGACACGTCAGATTTGAAAAATGAGGCTCTGTCAGGAAGGTCAAAAGTGGCTAAAGAGGGAAGGGGTTAAAATTGGTTTATTTGACTGCTAATTATGTAATTTTATGTGAACACTACAAACAAATGCAAATATTAGACTGGGGCAGGACTTTGGGGTATCCACATGAAAAGGCAAATAATGAAAATGTATTTTCACATTTCTACCATTTCATGCAAATATTTTGTTGGAAGTATTTTTGTAAATTATACAAAAGCTATAGACCTGGTGTAAACAACCTTTTTTTGTACAGCTTGCAGATAAAAAAAAACAACCAGATGAAGTAGTCATGAAAGTCATCTAACACAAACTGTTAAACTGTATGTGACAAACAATCAGTTAATTAAACTTACACTTATTAAATATACAAAGAGTGGCTACTAAACACTAGCTTGGGTGGTTCACATAGGAGAGAGTGCAGCTACAGAATACCAGCTTAGGGGGGTGCACCTAGGAGGGACCGCAGATACTGAAAGGCAATGAGCTAGTGATGGGTAGTTCACGAACGATGGGTAGTTTACGAACGATTAGTTCAGAATTACTTGATCTCCAAAGGGAACTAACTCACTTAGTTCACATCCCTAGCAAAGATCAGTTCATCAGGAACTAAAGCAAGTGGGAGGTGTCAGACAGTGAGAGAATCAGCACAGCAGCTCCTCAGTCCTAACTGTCACACCACCACTTGCTTTATAGCTCCTAATGCTGGAAAAGGAAAGCAGAAAAACACAACACAGCCAAACCAATACAAATCTTATAAAATAAACTAAACTCTGAAATTGAACTGCCCAGACACAGCCCAAGAGTAAGGCCCCACGAACGAACGTGCTTTCGCGGCCGCAATTCCCCTGAAAATCCATGGGAGAATTTTGGCCCCATTCATTCCTATGGGGCCATGCACACGACCGTGGTTTCCACGGTCGGTGCATGGCACAGTAGCCTGGACCGCAGAAAGAACGGGCATGTCTTATTACGGCCGTGTTCTCCGTGTCCAGGCTTATAGCAAATAATGGCCGTTGCCATGTGCACGGCCCACGATTTGCGGGCGGCTCGCGGGTGACACTCCGCCGCCGACCCGAAAATCACGGCCGTGCACATGGCTACGGTAGTGTGCATGAGGCCTAAGTGAGTGTAGGTACATGCAATTCGCCTGTTTTTGTGATAAAATCACTATCTTGTTAGGACGCGATATCTATTCACAATCCCGACACTTCAGTAACGTTTGTTTGTCACTTACTCACACAGCACATCGAGATCACGCTGTGTTGTCATTTACAGCGTGATCTCGCGAGATCACGCTTGCTGTCATTAAGTCCCACATAAACGTTACCGAAGTGTCGGGATTGTGAATAGACATCGCGTCCTGGCTGGAGGCAATGTCTATTCACTCTCAAGACACTTCAGTAAAGTTAATGTGAGAGTAAGTGACAGCACGTCGTGATCTCGCAAGATCACTATGTGCGGAGTACATGAATGGAGAGGAATGTATGACGCTGATTGGTCAGCGTCATACACTTCTCTTTACAAAACCCACTTGGTCAAAAGGTAAAAACACGCCCAGTTGTCTATTAAGAAAGTCATTCGAATAAATTTAAAATAGGTCATAACTTGGTCAAAATTGATCGTTTTTCTAAATAAAAACTGCTGTTATCTACATTACAGCGACGATCACATTATGTGGAAGATAGGGCATTTATAATGTGGTGACAAAGCCTCTTTAATGAACTAGACTGTCATGATTCATTCTCCTAGCATATTAGTTCACTAGTTCAGTTAGTTCACAAGTCACATGATACATTCCTTATCAACCTCCTCAGGACACAATATTTTCAAAAGCAGCAGAAGTAGTTACAGAGAGAAGAAACAGACCAACAACATCCAAAGTGGGATACATCCTGTTTTTGAACCATAATATGAAACTTTAGTTATTGTTCAAATTAAAGTTTGTTATGTGGGAGTATATACATATTGCTTGAGAAAGGCCCCATGACCTAGGGCTGAAACGTCGCGCATGTGGTGAATATTTTATCCACTTTTTATAGAAGTGCTGCCTTTAATTTCTTGTAATATATATTATATATATATATATATATATATATATACACATACATACACACCCCCACAGTCAGATATATATATATACACATACATACACACCCCCACAGGCAGATATATATATATACACACACACACACACACACACACACACACACACACACACACACACACACACACACACACAGTGAAGGAAATAAGTATTTGATCCCTTGATGATTTTGTAAGTTTGCCCACTGTCAAAGTCAAGAACAGTCTAGAATTTTTAGGCTAGGTTAATTTTACCAGTGAGAGATAGATTATATTTAAAAAAAAAAGAAAATCACATTGTCAAAATTTTATATATTTATTTGCATTGTGCACAGAGAAATAAGTATTTGATCCCCTACCAACCATTAAGAGTTCAGCCTCCTCCAGACCAGTTACACGCTCCAAATCAACTTGGTACCTGCATTAAAGACAGCTGTCTTACATGGTCACCTGTATAAAAGACTCCTGTCCACAGACTCAATTAATCAGTCTGACTCTAACCTCTACAACATGGGCAAGACCAAAGAGCTTTCTAAGGATGTCAGGGACAAGATCATAGACCTGCACAAGGCTGGAATGGGCTACAAAACCATAAGTAAGACGCTGGGTGAGAAGGAGACAACTGTTGGTGCAATAGTAAGAAAATGGAAGCCATACAAAATGACTGTCAATCGACATCGATCTGGGGCGCCATGCAAAATCTCACCTCGTGGGGTATCCTTGATCCTGAGGAAGGTGAGAGCTCAGCCGAAAACTACACGGGGGGAACTTGTTAATGATCTCAAGGCAGCTGGGACCACAGTCACCAAGAAAACCATTGGTAACACATTACGCCATAATGGATTAAAATCCTGCAGTGCCCGCACGGTCCCCCTGCTCAAGAAGGCACATGTACAGGCCCGTCTGAAGTTTGCAAATGAACATCTGGATGATTCTGAGAGTGATTGGGAGAAGGTGCTGTGGTCAGATGAGACTAAAATTGAGCTCTTTGGCATTAACTCAACTCGCCGTGTTTGGAGGAAGAGAAATGCTGCCTATGACCCAAAGAACACCGTCCCCACTGTCAAGCATGGAGGTGGAAACATTATGTTTTGGGGGTGTTTCTCTGCTAAGGGCACAGGACTACTTCACCGTATCAATGGGAGAATGGATGGAGCCATGTACCGTCAAATCCTGAGTGACAACCTCCTTCCCTCCACCAGGACATTAAAAATGTCTCGTGGCTGGGTCTTCCAGCATGACAATGACCCGAAACATACAGCCAAGGCAACAAAGGAGTGGCTCAAAAAGAAGCACATTAAGGTCATGGAGTGGCCTAGCCAGTCTCCAGACCTTAATCCCATCAAAAACTTATGGAGGGAGCTGAAGATCCGAGTTGCCAAGCGACAGCCTCGAAATCTTAATGATTTACAGATCATCTGCAAAGAGGAGTGGGCCAAAATTCCATCTAACATGTGTGCAAACCTCATCATCAACTACAAAAAACGTCTGACTGCTGTGCTTGCCAACAAGGGTTTTGCCACCAAGTATTAAGTCTTGTTTGCCAAAGGGATCAAATACTTATTTCTCTGTGCACAATGCATATAAATATATATAATTTTGACAATGTGATTTTCTGTTTTTTTTTTTTTTTTTTATATAATCTATCTCTCACTGGTAAAATCAACCTAGCCTAAAAATTCTAGACTGTTCATGTCTTTGACAGTGGGCAAACTTACAAAATCAGCAAGGGATCAAATACTTATTTCCTTCACTGTATATATATATATATATATATATATATATATATATATATAGATCTATAATATACATATATATAGATCTATAATATATATATATATATATATATATATATATATATATATATATATATAGATCTATATTATATAAATATATATATAGATCTATATTATATAAATATATATGTATATATATAGATCTATATTATATATATATGTAGATCTATATTATATAAATATATATACACACACACACACACACACACACACACACACACACACACACAGGTAGATCTATATCTGTATATATATATACACACAGATAGATCTATCTATCTATCTATATATCTATATATCTATATATATATATATATATATATATAGATGTGAAATGTTACACGTTCCAAGCTAGAGACACAATGAACTAATCTTTTGAGTGAACTAGATCTTAATGAACTAATCCACAAAATGAACTAGATTTCCCATCACTATTATGTGCACTTTGAAAGGCAATTTTTTTTAAAAATTTAATAAACAGGTCACTCAGTGTGTTTGGTGCAACTTTATAAATACTTTTTATTAAAAGTTAGTTTTACTTTTTGAGATACAGCTGCTCTCTATTCTCTATACAGAGCTGCTGTATCTAGGGCTATTACGTGAATCCATCAGCCCCACTAAACTGACGGGTTAAGTTACAGCGGGTCCTGCGTGTTCACCTGTAAACTATCACATCTAACTTAGGCCTTATTCACACGAACGTGTACGTTTTGCGCGCGCAAATGTTCAGTGTGACGTGTACATGGTGCGTGGTTGAGTGATTTTCACGCAGCCGGCATCATTATGACACTCCCTATTGATGTGACAACACAGTAAAGGAGGAGGGGATTTTATGTTTCCCATCTCTACTTTACCAGCTGTAGCGCGAACCACGCGCATCACCCGGAAGTGCATCCGTGTGCCGTGCGCGATTTTCACGCACCCATTGACTTCAATGGGTGCGTGCTGCGCGAAACACGGGCAAGTATAGGACATGTAGTGAGTTTTACGCAGCACACATACGCTGCGTGAAATTCACTGACAGTCTGAACGGCCCCATTCACTAACATAGGTCCGTGCGACGCGCGTGAAAATCACGCGCGTATTACGGACGTATAACACGTTTGTGTGAATAAGGCTTTAGATGTGATAGTTTAAAGGTGATTCCTGCTGGTCAGAGAGATGTGATAGTTTACAGGTGGATCCTGCCTGTCAGAGACACGCCGGACCCGCTGTCACTGAACCGGTCAGTCCCACAGACCCGACGCGAGCAGGATTTAGCGCTAGATACAGCTGCGCTGTATAGAGAACACAGAGCATCTGTATCTCAAAAAGTAAAACTATTTATTAATAAAAAATATTTACAAAGTTGCACAAAACACACTGACTAACCTTTTTATTATTATTAAGAAAAAAATAAAATAAAATTGCCTTTCAAAAGGTTTACATAGCCTGGAACACCAGCTTGGGGTGGGGATAGCAGAGACCGCAGCTACTGAACACCAGGGTGCACGGAGAAAAAGCTGCCAGAGATTTCTTGGGGGGAGGGGGGCGAGGACACACATACGTGTACCAGCATGTGTGTCCATCTCTTGATGACAACCCCCTCCCTCCTTTTTTTCTTTTATAGTGTACAATTATAGATGTGTTTAAAATGTAATTATATTATATAATTTTTGACATTATGATATGTTATACATGGAGTTTAATATATGTTCATGCATAAATTTATATCGCCTGGGGAAGGTCAAGGATTTGACCGAAAAGTTGCACGGATACTGGCAAGAAAAAAATTATCATTCTTTGAAATTACTCCTATTGGTGTGTATTGTACAATTAATTGTCACATCAGAAATAAGTATCTGGATGTTTAGCTATATGTTAGGTTTAGGTAAATATTAACATTTAAAACAAATAATATGAACTAGCTTTTATCCCCGGCGTTGCTCGGGAGGTTGACTTACGGTATAGATAGAGTAAAAGCTCACTATTTAAATACCCAACTATGTGTTGTAAGGCCCCATGCAAACGACCGTAGAATTCGTCCTTAATTACGGACCCATTCACTTCTATTGCCCATGGACACCTTCCTGTATATTTACAGGAAGGTGTCCGTGCCGTAGATAGGCTCTGCAAAAGATAGGACATGTCTATAGGACTTTATATGGGAGCACGACCCGCATAATAATTAGAGAGTATTAAAAGTTAACTTACCTGCTTCTTCCTCCAGTACGGCCTTCCGGGATGACGTTTTATCCCATGTGACCGCTGCAGCCAATCACAGGCTGCAGCGTTCACATGGACTGCTGCGTCATCCAGGGAGGTCGGACTGGATGTCAAGACGGACGCGTCACCAAGACAACGGTACGTATGAACTTCTTTTGCTTTTAACGGTACGTATGAACTTCTTTTACTTACTCATTGCTTCTCCATGCATTTTAGTCCCTCAATTATACGAGACAGGACAACTGTCCTGCCTCTGTGTAAACCCGCTGTGGCCAACATCGCAGTGCTGCTGTGTTAGGCAATTCAGAAAGGAATGATGTACGTTGCAGCCAATTATGGGCTGCCACGTCATCAATAGGGGGCGTAGCCTATTCCCTGATTTTAAACCAATGACAAATCAGGCTACAAACAAACTGTCAAAAATATATATAAGATTAAGTTACGTATACTTAAAAACGAAGACTGTCAATTATTTAATGATAATCATAATAAACAATATCTGAATTGATGTACCTTTGTTTTCATCTGTCCGCACGACCTGAACAAAATTCCCTTTGACAAAGTACTGAAATGCAGGTGCTCGCTTATCATGGTTTTCATCAAATATCCATAAGTTTACTCTGGCTCTAGTTATAGCTGTATATAGTTGTTTCAGTTCTCCATTTAGCATCTAGATTAGAACAAGGAAATGTTAGATATGTTAAATCAGAATACTTCAGTCTCCGATTACCCATATAAAAGGGAGATTGTGATAAAATATTAAAATACAATGTTAAAAATGTTATTATCTACAATAATCATTCTAGGGGTTAGTAAGTTTATTCTAAGTATCATACGAATATACCGTATAAAAGGCAAGCTGTGTTGCCATAGACTCACTTCTCCTCTGATTGGCTGCAGCGGTCACATGGTGTAACCAATTCAACTAACCAGTGGCTAACTGTAACTGCTGAGGCAGGTCTTCTCAGGCGGCCTCTGAGCTCCCTGTATGAACTATTCTAAGGGAAACCGGTCACCAGCATTTTCAGCACTAACTCCTCAGGTGAAAATGCTGGTGATAGGTTCCCTTATCCCCTTCCCGCCTATGCCCTTTTTCAGATTTTCATTTTAGTTTTTTCCTCCCCACTTTCCAAAAGCCATAACTTTTTTTATTTTTCCGTCGATATAGTCCTATGAGGACTTGATTTTTGCGGGACGAGTTGTAGTTTTTAATAGCACCATTTATTGAGCCATATAATGTACTAGGAAACGGGAAAAAATTATTTGTGGGGTAGAGAATGAAAAAAACTGATTCCTCCATTGTTTTTTGCGCATCGTTTTTACGGAATTCACTGTGCAATTAAAACAACATGTTAACTTTATTCTATGGGTCAATACGATTACGGCGATACAAAATATGTATCGTTTTTTTCTATATTTTACTACTTTTACAAGTAAAAACCTAAGTGTAAAAAATAAAATTTCTTTTGTGTCGCCAAATTCTGAGAGCCATTTTTTTCTATTTTTCCGTTGATTAAGTTGCATGAGGGCTTATTTTTTGCGGGATAAGCTGTAGTTTTTAGTGATACCATTTTGGTGTACATGCGACGTTTTGATCACTTTTTATTACATTTTTTGTGGGAGATGAGGTGACCAAAAAAAAGAGCGATTCTGGCGTTTACTATTTTTTTTTTACGGCGTACACCGTGCGGGTTAAATAATGATATATTGTAATAGTTCAGACCTTTACGGACACGGTGATACCAATTATGTTTATTTATTTATTTTTTACTATGCTCTAGGGGGAAAATGGAAAAAGGTTTTTTGTTTTTTTAACTTTTCATATTTTTTTTTTTACATAAAAAAACAAACTTTATTTTACTCATTTTTACTTTTTTTATTAGTCCCCCCAGGGGACTTCAACCAGCGATAGTTAGATCGCTTGCACTATATACTGCAATACTAATGTATTGCAGTATATCGTGATTCTGACAGGCATCTATTGAGCACAAAGATGGCGGAGTTGGGGTCCTTCATTAGGCCCTCAGGCAGTCATAGCAACCATCGCGCGATTGCATTGCGGGGGGCGCAATGAGCTGTTAGAGGGGGTCGCCCCCCTCTTTCTAACGATTTAAACGCCGCAGTCGCTATTGACAGCAGCATTTAACGAGTTAAACGAGCGGGATCGCGCCCGAGCACGCTCATTACTCTGAAGTGTCGGCTGTAACATACAGCCAATACCTGCATCATACGGAGCCCATTCCATACTCCCCGACTTTGGCGTACGGATACGTCATATGTCGGGAAGGGGTTAATAAATGTGTTTCAGTGAGCAAATTTATCCAAACTGTCTAACAGAAAAACTGTTTGTTGCCCATAACAACCAATCACAGCACAGCTTTCATTTTACCAGAGCAGTTTAATCAAAGGAAAGCTGATCTATAATTGGTTGCTATGGACGTGACAACATCACCTAGAGACAGATAGCAATGTAATACAAGTACATACACACAGTGAATGAGCTGCTGCGATAATAAAAATAATTCCACCATTATTCCTACTAATTTAGTCCATGGATCTCATGTAACCTTGTTAACTGAATGACAAAGGTCACATGGTGTGTTTGTGGGGGGTAAACGTACTGCAGACAACATTACTTTACTTCTATAAACAATGCCATGTCCAAAAAATGCAGCTAACTGCAGAAGAACAAGCTGACGCTAAACATAAGAAAGCCAATTATAGCAGAGCAAGACGGCAACAACAAACCGTAGGTAAGAAATGCTGCCCTTCTAAATCTGCGTGATCGTTATAACGAAATGACAACACAACAACTTGAGGCTGGATCTCAGCGCATGTGTAATGTGAAAATTGCAAAAGCAAAAATCATGACCTCTGAAAAAAGCACGTCTCAGCAACTGAAAGGCACAAAGAAAACGAACAAACAAACAAACAAACAAACAAACAATAAACAGCCTGAAAAAACTATTCGAAGGCATCAAAATCATAATAATAGAGATGTTAGAGCTCTCCGAGCTAGACAAAATTCTACACGCTATAGGCCTTAAACTAGATACAAGATGAAAAGGCTATTGCAACATATTCATGTAGCACTCTTATTCTCGGCCATGTGACGGACGTTTTTTGACCGGCCATCACATGGCCGCAGTAGGAACATTAGACCCCAAATGGGGCTATTCACACAGCCGATTTTTTGATGGCCTAGTAAACTGGGCCGTCAAAAAATGGAACATGCCCTATTTTGGGCCGTTCTCCCTGCCGCACGGCTCCCAGAGAAGTCTATGGGACTGTGTAAAGCATGGCTGTCCCTTGGATGTGATCCTAGTGACGGTCGTGCTTTCTGCCGCTCGCTCTCTTCTCCTCACAGTGCGAAATGCATGAGGAGGAGGAGTAGGAGATTTTTTTGCTCCCCGTAGGAGCGGAGTCCCTAATCCCCGGCCACAGCGTTGCCCGGGGATTCCGCTCCAGGAAGAAGTCCCTGACTTCACTGTCCATATATGGGACAGTGACAGTATCTGCAGAGGGCAGTGTGTGGCATTATCTACAGAGGGCAGTGTGTGGCATTATCTACAGAGGGCAGTGTGTGGCATTATCTACAGAGGGCAGTGTGTGGCACTATCTACAGAGGGCAGTGTGCGGCACTATCTACAGGGGGCTGTGTGCGGCACTATCTACAGGGGGCTGTGTCTGGCACTATCTACAGGGGGCTGTGTGCGGCACTATCTACAGGGGGCTGTGTGCGGCACTATCTACAGGGGGCTGTGTGCGGCACTATCTACAGGGGGCTGTGTGGCACTATCTACAGGGGGCTGTGTGGCACTATCTACAGGGGGCTGTGTGGCACTATCTACAGGGGGCTGTGTGGCACTATCTACAGGGGGCTGTGTGGCACTATCTACAGGGGGCTGTGTGGCACTGTCTACAGGGGGTTAATGCGCAACAGATAGGGTGGAGTGAAAATTTTAATTTTCCGCCGATATGCCATTTTAGTGCGCTACATGTTATGCACAGTTTGTGCCACTGAAGATTAATACCTCAAAAAATATTAACCGGATTCTCCCGGGTATGGCGATGCCATATCTGTGGTCGTAAACTGCTGTTTGGGCATGCTGTAGGGCTCAGAAGGGAGGGCGTGCCATTTGGCGTGCAGATTTTGCTTGATAGTAGTTCTGTTTGGCGTTTTGCCGGTATTTCCGTTTATAATGTGGGGGCATATGTAGTATGTGCGGAGAATATCAGGGTATAATAATGGGGTAAATAAATAATAATCCGCAGATGTGTGGCCAGTGTCGCAATGATAAATTTGTGCCCAATCTTATCCGCTTTTGGACACTGCATATTTTGCCTCGCCATATTCGGAGAGCCAGAACATTTTTATTTTTTCACCACCGGAGCTATGTGAAGGCTTATTTGTTGCGGGACAATCTGTACTTTTCATTGGTACCATTTTGGGGTACATGTGATTTTTTTGATCAGTTTTTATGCCATTTTTTGGCAAGCAAGGTGAACAAAAACCATCAATTCTGACAATGGTTTTTATTATTAATTTTTTACGGCATTTTTTTACGGCATTCACCCTGGGCTATAAATGACCATTTTACTTTATTCTGTGGGTCGGTACGATTACGGCGATACCATATTATATATATATATATATATATATATATATATATATATATAATATATATATTGTTTTTTCATGTTTTGCAGCGTTTGCGCAATAAAATCACTTATTTATAAAATAATACATTTTTTGAGTCACCATATTCTGAGAGCCATAACTTTTTTAATTTTCAGTCAAAGCAAAGCTGGGTAAGGGCTTGTTTTTTGCGGGACGGGTTGTAGTTTTTATTGGTACTATTTTGGTGTGTATGCGACTTTTTGATCACTTTTTATTGTATATTTTGGGAGGGGTGGTGACCAAATAATAAGGATTCTAGCATAGTTTTTTTACTTTTTTTTTGCGGTGTTCATCGTGCGGGAAAAATATTATTATAGTTTTATAGTTGGGGTCGTTACGAACGCGGTGATACCAAATATGTGTACTTTTTGAACGTGTTCATTTTTTTCCTGTAATAAAAGACTTATAGGAAAAAAAAAAGCATTTTTTGTTTATGTAACTTATAACTTTTATTTTTACACTTTTTTAAAGCATTTTTATTATCTTTCTTTTTAAACTTTTTTTACTTGTCCCACTAGGGGACATTTAGACTTGCAGCACTGATCGCTGCTAGAACACATTACACTACTTACGTTGTGTAATGTGTTCCGCCATTGTGCCGTGACAGTCAGTCACGCGCCATCTTGAAGATCCAGATCAGGTACGGGGGGGAAGGGGGTTAATCGGGGGTGCTGGCCCTTATTTAGACCATTTCTCTCTTCTCTCACAGAATATATTCTGTAAGAGAAGAGAGAGAACGAACCGCCACTGTTTTTACAGCGAGCTTGTAGAGGGTTAATATTTAAAATTTAACCTTTAATAATGTCCATATAAAAATGGAATATCAATATAGTATAGTTATACTGTTGAGTTTCTCAGACATACTCTATTCACAGTGATGTATAGAGGGTTCCAGTTTCTTGTATATGTAGCAGAGTAAGCTTGGGTCATGCACATTTGCACAATGGCATTCTGTCTGTCACCAGATTATAAGTGCCCTATCTCCTACATAATCTGATCGGTGCTGTAATGTAGATAGCAGCAGTGGTTTTATTTTGAAAAACGATCATTTTGAGCAAGTTATGATCAATTTTAAATTTATGCTAATGACTTTCTTACTAGACAACTGGGCGTGTTTTTACTTTTTACCAAGTGGGCGTTGTACAGAGGAGTGTCTGACGCTGACCAATCAGCGTCATACACTAGATTACAGCGCCAATCAGGTTATGTAGGAGACAGGGCACTTATAATCTGGTGACAGAGCCTCTTTAAAGTGGCTCTGTCACCAGATTATAAATGCCCTATCTTGTACATAATGTGATCGGCGCTGTAATGTAGATTACAGCAGTGTTTCTTTTATTTAGAGGAACGATAATTTTTGACGGAGTTATGACCTATTTTAGCTTAATGCTAATGAGTTTCTTAATGGATAACTGGGCGTGTTTTACTTTTTTACCAAGTGGGAGTTGTGGAGAGAAGTGTATGACGCTGACCAATCAGTGTCATAAACTTCTCTCCATTCATTTATACAGCACATAGCGATATCACTATGTGCAGCCACATACACACACACTAACGTCACTGCAGTGTCCTGACAGTGAATATACATTACCTCCAGCCAGGACGTGATGTCTATTCAGAATCCTGACACTTCGCGAACGTTTCTGTGAGATTTACAGTAAGGCAAGCGTAATCTCGTTTTAAATTACCGTTTACAGCGTAATCTCGCGAGATTACGCTTGCCTTGCTGTAAATCTCACAGAAACGTTAGCGAAGTGTCAGGATTCTGAATAGACATCACGTCCTGGCTGGAGGTAATGTATATTCACTGTCAGGACACTTGAGTAACGTTAATGTGTGTGTATGTGGCTGCACATAGTGATATAGCTAGATCGCTATGTGCTGTGTAAATGAATGGAGAGAAGTGTATAACGCTGATTGCTCAGCATCATACACTTCTCTACACAACGCCCACTTGGTCAAAAAGTAAAACACGCCCAGTTGTCCATTAAGAAACTAATTAGCATAAAGCTAAAATAGGTCATAACTCCGTCAAAAATGATCGCTTTTCTAAATAAAAAAACACTGTTGTAATCTACATTACAGCGCCGATCACATTATGTACAAGATAGGCCATTTATAATGTGGTGACAGAGCCTCTTTAAGCCTTACACTCAGCTCTCACTGTTGACAAAGATACTGGCACTCGTTCTGAAAAGAATGACCCTGTTGTCTCCGGAACCTATCACTAAAATTGCTTTGTAATTCCCTAGCTAAAGCTCGTGCTTCTGTAAGAGAAGAGAGAGAACAAACCGCCACTGTTTTTACATCAATCGCCGTTATTCGTTGAATAACGGCGATCATGTGACAGGACAAAACGGTCCTCGGTCTGTGCTCCGAGGCCTCCGCTAGTTTATGCCCCTTTCGGGGGACGCTATCTTATGCCAAACCGCCGCCGTGAAAAGGCGGCGCTATGGCATAAGTACCCTTAATGGCTGCCGTGAAAACACGTATAGGCGGTCATTAACCCCTTCAGGACACAGCCTGTTTTGGCCTTCAGGACGCAGCCAATTTTTTCAAATCTGACATGTTTCACTTTATTGGTAATAACTTCGGAATGCTTTTACCTATCCAAGCGATTCTGAGATTGTTTTCTCGTGACACATTGGAATTTATGTTACTGGCAAAATTTGCTCGATACATTAAGTATTTAATTGTGAAAAACACCACAATTTTGCGGAAAATTGCAAAAATTAGCATTTTTCTAAATTTATATGTATCTGCTTGTAAGACAGATGGTAATACCACACAAAATTGTTGCTAATTAACATCACCCATATGTCTACTTTAGATTGGCATTGTTTTTTGAACATCCTTTTATTTTTCTATGACATCACAAGGCTTAGAACTTTAGCAGCAATTTCTCACATTTTCAAGAAAATTTCAAAAGGCTATTTTTACAGGGACCAGTTCAGTTGTGAAGTGGATTTTAGGGCCTTATATATTAGAAACCCTCGATAAGTCACCCCATTTTAAAAACTTCACCCCTCAAAGTATTCAAAACAGCATTTAGAAAGTTTCTTAACCCTTTAGATGTTTCACAGGAATTAAGGCGAAGTAGATGTGAAATTTTCAAATTTCTTTTTTTTTTGGCAGAAATTAATTTTTCATCTATTTTATTTGTAACACAGAAAGTTTTACCAGAGAAACGCAACTCAATATCTATTGCCCAGATTCTGCAGTTTTTAGAAATACCCCACATGTGGCCCTAGTGCACTTATTGACCGCAGCACAGGCCTCAGAAACAAAGGAACACCTAGAGGATTTTGGGGCCTCCTTTTTTATTAGAAAATATTTTAGGCACCATGTCGGGTCTGAAAGGCTCTTGCGGCGCCAAAACAGTGGAAATCCCCCAAAAGTGACCCCATTTCGGAAACTATACCCCTTGAGGAAATTATCTAGGGGTATAGTGAGCATTTTGACTGCACAGGTTTTTTGGAGAAATTATTGGAAGTAGGCCGTGAAAATGAAAATCTACATTCTTTCAAAGAAAATGTAGGTTTAGCTAATTTTTCCTAATTTTCACAAGGACTAAAAGGAGAAAATGCACCACTACATTTGTAAAGCAATTTCTCCCGAGTAAAACAATACCCCACATGTGGTAATAAACGGTTGTTTGGACACACGGCAGGGCTTAGAAGGGAAAGAGCGCCATTTGGCTTTTGCAGCTCAAATTTAGCAGGAATGGTTTGCGGAGACCACGTCGCATTTGCAAAGCCCCTAAGGGACCAAAACAGTGAAAACACCAAAAAAGTGACTCCATTTAGGAAACTACACCCCTTGGAGAATCCATCTAGGGGTGTAGTGACCATTTTGAACCCATAGGGGTTTCATAGATTTTATTAGAATTGGGCAGTGAAGATAAAAAAAATCCTTTTTTTTCCAATAAGACGTAGCTTTAGCTCAAAATTTTTCATTTTCTCAACAAATAAAGGAATAAAAAAAAAAACATTTGTAAAGCAACTTCTCTGGAGTACGGCAATACCCCATTTGTGGTCATAAACTGCTGTTTGGGCACACGGCAAGGATCAGAAGAGAAGGAGCGCCATTTGGCTTTTGGAGCACAGATTTTGCTGGATTGGTTTCTTGACACCATGTCACTTTTGCAAAGCTCCTAAGGTGTCAGTACAGTGGAAACTCCCCAAAAGTGATCCCATTCACAAAACTACACCCCTTGAGGAATTCATCTAGGGGTGTAGTGAGCATTTTGACCCCACAGGTGTTTCATAGATTTTATTAGAATTGGGCAGTGAAAATTAAAAAAAATCCTTTTTCTTCAATAAGACGTAGTTTTAGCTGAAAATGTTTCATTTTCTCAACAAATAAATGAAAAAAAGCACCACAACACTTGTAAAGCAACTTCTCCTGTGTATGGCAATACCACATATGTGGTCATAAACGGCTGTTTGGGCACAGAGTAGGGCTCAGAAGGGAAGGAGCGCCATTTGGCTTCTGGAGTACAGATTTTGCTGGATTGGTTTCTGGGCGCTATGTCGCATTTGCAAAGTCCCTGTGGGACCAAAACAGTGCATCCCCCCCAGAAGTGACCCCATTTTGGAAACTACACCCCTCAAGGTATTCACTTAGGGGTGTAGTGAGCATATTAACACCACAGGTGATTGGCAGAAATTGGTGTGCACTCGATGTTGCAGAGTGAAAATGGGATTTTTTTCTATAGATATGCCAATATGTGGCGCCCAGCTTGTGCCACTGGAGACACACATCCCAAAAATTGTTAAAAGGGTTCTCCCGGGTATGGCGATGCCATATATGTGGAAGTAAACTGCTGTTTGGGCACACTGTAGGGTTCAGAAGGGAGGTAGCGCCATTTGGCTTTTGGAGCGTGGATTTTGCTTGTAGTAGTTTTGTATTGAGTCTTACTGGTGTTTCCGTTTATAATGTGCGGGTACATGTAAGCCGGGCGGAGTATATAAGGGGCATAGTCAGGTGGTATAGTGGGGTAAACAAAAACAATAAAATAATCCATAGATGTGTGTTACGCTGTGACACAATCCTTTCTGCACAGGCCGGTGCCGCACTGATAAACTGTGTCCTTTCTTATCCCCCTTTTGGTCCACACTCCGCACCTTTGCAGTCTGAGGAATTTTGCTGAGAAGTGTTTTCCTGGTATTATACGGGCACCGTCGGTTCCAGCAGATATGTTTGGGCCCTCCCCTTCCTGGTTCCCTAATTTTAGGGGCCTTGATAATTCGCCACTTGAAAACAGAAGAAATGTTCCCCTCGGGCCGGCACATCTGCATATTTTTATTTCCTGGCTTATTAGAGCTTTAACTAATTTTATTTTTTCATAGATGTAGTGGTATGAGGGCTGTTTTTTTTTCCAGGACGAGCTGTAGTTTTTATTGGTACCATTTTGGGGTACATGCAACTTTTTGATCACATGTTATCCTTTTTTTTTTGGGAGGTAATGTGACCAAAAAACAGCAATTCTGACATTATTTTTTAAATTCTTTTTATACAGCGTTCCCCACGCGTTATAAATTACATGCTTTATTCTGCGGGTCAGTCCGATTCCGGTGATACCTAATTTATAGAACTTTTTTATGTTTTACAACTTTTTGCACAATAAAATAACTTTTGTAAAGAGAATGGATTTTTTCTGTCGCCATGTTGTGAGAGCCATAACGGTTTTAATTTTTTCGTTGACTGAGCTGTATGAGGGCTTATTTTTAGCGAGACGAGTTATAGTTTTTATAGGTACCATTTTTGGGTACATGCGACTTTTTGATCACTTTTTATTTCAATTTTTGGAAGACAAAGTGACCAAAAAATAGCAGTTATGTCAGTATTTTTTAGTTTTTTTTTTACGGCGTTCACTGTGCGGAATAAATAACATAATATTTTTATAGTTAAGGTCGTTACGGTCGCAGCGATACCAAATATGTATGGCTTTATTATTTTTTTCAATAATAAATGACTTGATAAGGGGAAAAGGGCGATTGTGTTTTGTGTTATTATTTGAAACTTTTATTGTATTTTTACAACTTTTATTTTTATTTTTTTTTACACTTTTTTTTTTAACACTTTTCTTTAGTCCCACTAGGGGACTTAAAGGTCCAACTGTTTGTTTGATGTTCTAATACATTGCACTACCCATGTAGTGCAATGTATTAGAACTGTCAGTTGTTCACTGACAGCAAGCCGATCAGGCTCCGCCTCCGGGCGGGGCCTAATCGGCTAACGTAATGGCAGATAGGAAGCCTTTGTTAGGCTTCCGGTTGCCATAGCAATCGCCCCCCCCCCGCAACAATCGCCCCCCGCAATTGCGTAGCGGGGTGCCGATGTTGCTATAACAACTTAAATGCGGCAGTCACTATTGACTGCCGCAATTAAGGGGTTAATCGGTTTGGATCACCGCTGTGATCCGACCCGATGTTTTCCCGCAGTACTAAGGCTGCTAGTACCAGCCTGTACTGGGAGATGCCGGGCTGCGGGGAGTGTCTGTGAGCACTGTTAGGCGCACACGTGGATTAAAGGGCTGCAGGCACAATGACCAGCTTTGCAACCGGTTAATCTACGTGGGGTGGTCGTGAAGGGGTTGATGCCCAACTGGGCGTTTTTTAACTTTTGACCAAGTGGGCATTGTAAAGAGAAGTGTATGCCGCTGACCAATCAGCATCATACACTTCTCTCCATTCATGTCCTTTTGTAATCACAGTTGTGAATGACAGCACAGCGTGATCTCGCTGTGCTGTGTGAGTAAGTCCCACAGAAACTTTACTGAAGTGTCGGGAGTGTGAATAGACATCGCATCCTGGCGGAAGGCAATGTCTATTTACTCTCAAGACACGTCAGTAAAGGTAATGTGGGTGTATGTGACAGCACAGCGTGATTTTGCGAGATCACGCTGTGCTGTGATTACAAATGGACATGAATGGAGAGAAGTGAATGACGCTGATTGGTCAGCGTCATACACTTCTCTTTACAATGCCCACTTGGTCAAAAGTTAAAAAACGCCCAGTTGAGCATTAAGAATCTAATTAGCATAAATATAAAGTTGTTCATAAGTTGCTCAAAAATGATAGTTTTTCAAAAAATAAAACCCACTGTTATCTACATTACAGCGCCGATCAGATTATGTAGGAGATAGGGCATTTATAATCTGGTGACAGAGCCTCTTTAAAATATAAAAAATTTATAAATATAAAAAACGGTGTCACGTCATGGGTTGCCCTTATTTTTTCTCATTACTTTAAATGTGTAAAAATATGACAAGGATGATGGATGTTTAGGTTACTTAAACATTAGAAGTTATTGTTCCTTTCAGAACTATTGTTTTATATACATGTATTTATATTTTGGTTTCAATTTACAGTGTACATGAATGTACCCAAGACATTATATAACTGTCAACCGCCTGGCAAATTTAAGCAATAGCGGATGACAGCCTTAATGCCTACAGATACCATCAGACCCCTTGCCCAATGGGTGGATTTTTTCTTTTATCTCTAATTTCATCAAAATGAGGTGATGCTAAACAGCAGCAATCACTGAGTTCCCCTTTTTCCCACATTCCTTATATCTGCTATTTTTTAGCATTTGTAAAGGTTTAAAGTACAAATCAATTATCATTTAGAGTACCTTGTGCATTTCTGGATTTAGAACAAATGGTCTATTAGTAGAATTACATGCACTCTCCAAAGGAACTTCTATAAGAGGCTGATTCCCCTGATTTTTTAGAGGCACTGCATTGAAAGTAGAAATTATTCCCCACTCCTTGGAAGCCTAAAAAACAAACACAAGATTGCATCACTAGACCACTAAATAAAATAAATACTGAAATCTTTAGAAATAGAATTGTAATTCAGGAATGCAGAGTACTGTATGAATTTTGATAAATTTACATCACACGTTCAAAGGAAACACTGGTGAAATTCAGGGCATTTTAAGTGTGTATTACATTAGACCATAGATACCTCAGAGTCAGTGAAGAAATTGTACAGAAGTACATCATCAAACTCCAAGCCTTTTGCCTCATAAATAGTCAGAACCAGAGCAAGACTCAATTCCTCTGGGATATTTTCTTTGGCATTTTCATTTACTACCAAAATCACCTAAAAAGTAAATCAATAAATTAAGTCAAAAAAAGAAACTAGGCAAAGGGTTGAATTACATTGTCTGATCTATTCATTTCTACAATATTAACCCCTTAACGATTGAGCCTATTTTGGCACTAAGGACCGCAGATTGTTTTCGTCTTTGCCATTACTTTTTTATTTTTCCATCAATTTAATTTCCGAGGTTCACTGTGCATCATAAATAGATTTATTCTATGGGTCGTTACTATTACGGCGATACCAAATACGTATAGTTATTTCTTTTAGATGTTGCTACTTTTGCACAATAAAAGCACTTTTCACGGAAAAAATTTTTTTTATGTCGCTGCATTCCAACAGCCATAATTTTTCCGATGACTGTATGGTGGCTTGGTGGAGTGCATTATCTCGGTTTAACCACTTAGATTCCATGATTGCTATTGGCTACAGCATCTAAGCGGTTACAAAGCCGGGGTAAAAATTATCTCCAATCCCGGCTGTTGCCGCAGAATTTAGGCTGTATATTACAGCTGGCACCACTCGCACAGTACCTGTGCCCGCGACATTCACTGGACATACGATTATGTCCTACTTCGGTCAGACATGTACTGTTAAGTAAGGTATTCATTGGCATTAAAAGTTAAATTGTCTATTTATTTTGAGATTTAATGAATCATTTATACAGTCAATTCTCCCTTCCCACCCATGAGCAGAAAGAAGGGGCCACGGATTGATTAACGACCTGGGAATCAGACCCACATCCCACAATAATGGCCTATGCTAATGCTAAGCCATCAATGTGAAATCCTGGAAAATGCTTATAAATAATATTTTTCCCCATATAGTATCTGAAAAGAGATTTCATCTTGTGGGTCCCGAGGTTTACTTTGACTTTTTTTTTTTTTTATAATTTGACTAGTAGGAAATACGTGTAACTTACATAATAAAGTAGATTATTACATTTCTTAATTAGCTAACACTTGTACAGTAATTTCTGTTGACTACTAGATTTTTTGTATTTTTATACCTGTTGTATATAATGTACCTGGCCTTTTTAGACTGAACCATTTCATATGACCATTTCTGACACTATTTTATAAACAGAAAACTTATTAGTATTCATTTATAACCTGATGTGCTCCAAATTCAATTGGTTGTGTCTTCCTTTTGTTGCCGCGTAATAGTATTGCCAGGTCACTAATACAACATGAATCAAGCACCGTCGGCTTTGGACCATCAAACAAACCACAGTCACGTGGCAATCGATCAAATGACTCTGGGAAAAAGTACTGCAGCAGGTCTACAACTGCAGATGCCAAATAAAGAATGCCTAGCACAAGAAAAAAAAATATAGATTAACTGGATATTAATGTAAAATTGTGAAGCTTAAGTGTACCTCCACTTTCAGTGAAAAGCGGTTATAGTGCAGGAGGGGGCATTATAGTCTATATTCTACATCACTTGTATTTGCTATCTTGCTTCTAGCAGCAGCCCGGACTATGTAAAGTCCATTCTGCCGGCTGTTCTTAACCCTTCAGTGGGAGACAGAGCGACCTGCTCGTCACCATGGCTTTCATATTGGATTTTATAGCGCTGGCGGCCGTTCTGGATATGGGAGCCATGGCCACGAACAGGTCGATCTGTCCACTACTGAAGAGTTAAAAACAGCCGGTAGAATGGACGCTACACAGTCCGGGCCGCTGCTGGAAGCAAGATAGCTAATACAAGTGATGTAGAAAAACGATTATATTGCACACTCCTGTACTATAACAGGTTTCACTGAAAGTGGAAGTACACTTTAAAGTGTAGCTAAACATTTGACAAACTTCTGACATGTCATAATGACATGTCAGAAGTTTGTATTGGTGGGGGTCCGAGCACTGAGACCCCCACCAATCGCTAGAACGAAGCAGAAGAAGTGCTCGTGGGAGCGCTCAGCTGCTTCGTGTCTGTTCAGCTTTTTCTGGAAAGCCGATGTATCGGAGTGCGGGCTCATAGACTTTCTATCGAGTCTGTAGACGATACATTTATTTCCAGAAAAAGCCAAACAGACACAAAACGGCTGAGCGCTCACGCGAGTGCTTCAGCTGCTTCGTTCTAGTGATTGGTGGGGGTCTCAGTGATCGGACCCTCACCAATACAAACTTCTGACATGTCATTATGACACATCAGAAGTTTGTCAAACGTTTAGCGACACTTTAAAAAAATTGTAAAGAAATCAATTATGTTGCCAAGTAGATAGAAAATAAACAATGATCTGAAGACACTGTTCTTAAAGAAAATGTATCACTCAGAGCAGACTACTCAGTCTGAATGACTGCCAGTTCGGAGCTACGGTTTCCACCTCTGATACAGACATTGCTGTGGAGACAAAATCTACAGTCAAGTTTCAATTAATTTATATCCAATGCCCAGCTTAAAGAGGCTCTGTCACCACATTATAAGTGCCCTGTCTCCTACATAAGGAGTTCGGCGCTATAATGTAGGTCACAGTAATGCTTTTTATTTAATAAAACTATCTATTTTCACCACTTTATTAGCGATTTTAGATTTATGCGAATGAGTTGCTTAATGCCCAAGTGGGCGTGTTTTTACTTTAGACCAAGTGGGCGTTGTATAGAGGAGTGCATGACGCTGACCAATCAGTATAATGCACTCCTCTCCACGGAATGTCTATTCACAATCTCTGAACTTCATTACTGTTTTTGTGGTAGTTACAGCAGAGCAAAGTGTAATCTCCCTGTAACCGGTCATTTACCGTGTAATGTCGCGAGATTACGCGTCCTCTGCTGTAACTGCCATAGAAACAGTAACGAAGTGCAGAGATTGTGAATAGACATCCCGTGGAATGTCTATTCACTGTCTAAATACTTCAGTATTGTTAATGTGTTAGTATAAAACAGCACATAGCGATCTAAAAGGATCCCTATGCGCTGACTAAATGAATGGAGAGGAGTGCATGATGCTGATTGGTCAGCGTCATACACTCCTCTGTACAATGCCCACTTGGTCTAAAGTAAAAATACGCCCACTTGGGCATTAAGAAACTCATTAGCATAAATCTAAAATCGTTAATAAAGTGGTGAAAATAGCTTGTTTTATTAAATAAAAAGCATTACTGTCACCTACATTATAGCGCCGATCTCCTTATGTAGGAGACAGGGCACTTATAATGTGGTGACAGAGCCTCTTTAAAGAGGCTCTGTCACCAGATTTTCAAACCCCTATCTCCAGATCGGCGCTGCAATGTAGATAACAGTAACGTTTTGTTTTTTTTTCAAAAACGAGCATTTTTGGCCAAGTTATGACCATTTTTATATTTATGCAAATGAGCCTTTCTTAAGTACAACTGGGCGTGTTTAAAGTTATGTCCAAGCGTGCGTGTATTGTGTGTGTACATCTGGGTGTGTTTAGTTGCTTTACTAGCTGGGCGTTGTGAATGGAAGTGTATGCTGACAAAACAGCATCATCCACTTCTCTTCATTACCACCCAGCTTCAGGCAGTTCACAGACGCACAGCGTGTCCTCGCGAGATCACGCTGTGACGTCACTCACTTCCTCCCACAGGAACTTCATCGCGTCGGACGCTGTGTGTCTGTGAACTGGCAGAAGCTGGGTGGTAATGAAGAGAAGTGGATGATGCTGATTCGTCAGCATCATACACTTCCATTCACAACGCCCAGCTAGTAAAGCAAGTAAACACACCCAGATGTACACACAATACACGCCCAGTTGTACTTTAACTTTAAACACGCCCAGTTGTACTTCAGAAAGGCTAATTTGCATAAATATAAAAATGGTCATAACTTGGCCAAAAATGCTCGTTTTTGAAAAAAAAACAAAACACGTTACTGTTATCTACATTGCAGCGCCGATCTGCTGCAATAGGAGATAGGGGTTTGAAAATCTGGTGACAGAGCCTCTTTAAAGAAAGTAAAACAATAAAATTTAAGGCAAGTTTGAGAATGACAAAAGAAGGGTAAAGCTTTAACTGTAACTCACCTGAATGAGATCTATAGTTTTGAATTAATTGGTACACTTGTTTTGGTTTGCGGACAATGCAGTTCTTCTTGCTACCTGAGCAGTTTTTGTTTGCATAGTAGAACAAGGATCTCAGGTCACTGAAACGAAATGCAACCCCTTTCATTATGCTCTGTGCTGTGTCTCCAGTAAGAAACATGGAATTGGGATCATTAATGCATCGCATAAGCAAAAACAGCTCTGCCTGAGTGAAGTCTTGAATCTCATCCCCATAAAGTTCATGGATAGACCATGGCAACTCTTCAAGCTGTGAAACTCTGTAAAATAAATTATACAAGACATCCTCTTCATCAAAGTACCCAAGCTGTGATTTAATTTGTTCATACAAGCAAAAAAGGCGATAGATTTCCTTCCGATCTCCTTGAAAGTTTGGTGCTCTTTTCTTTCCCAGTTTAATGTACTCCTGTTCAGTAAGTCTGCCTTGTTGGCAGCTTAATGCTTCAAATGATCCTTTCATAAAAGACTTGATCTCTTTCCAGACAAGTGCAGCATTGTACAGAGACTTTCCTTTCACCATCTTAGGCCACAAAGTATTGGCAAATACCTCAAAGGTGACAAAAACGCGAGGATCAGACTCTTTCTGTTCACAGTCATTTTCTTCTTCTTCATTTTCGGGGTCAGACTCCATCTCATAATCCTCATTCAACAAATCTAGCACATCAATGTTATCCAAAGCAGACCATCCAACAATATTCCTTTTTAGACTTCCATCTTCATTTCTGGGGAAGTATGGATCAGGCATTGAGGCATCCAGTAGGATCAGCAGCTGCTGGGAAGTTATGAACAAAGGATAGTTCTCATCTTGGATATCTTGCAACCTATAAACATTAGGCTCAATTGGTTTATAATTGCTTGTTGCTTTTGTAGATTTGCTTAACTCAAGAAAATTTCGTTGTACCTCTTGACAAAGCACTTGGTTTTTGGTAATAAATATTGGATGATAATGTTCCAATTCAACACTGTTGTCCGTTTCATCAGCGGATTGGTCTTCTGCATCCATGCTCTCTGGTTCTGGAAGTACCTGCTCTTCATATGTATTATTAGACCATTCTGTTTCAGAATTCTCCTCATCATCCATGTCACCAAAATCAACATTTTCACTATATTTTCTCCTTTGCCAGGTCTGCTTCACTAGCAATGGGCCAACTAACTCAGCTTTTGCCCAGTAAGCGTGAAACTTATTCCAGAGACGATACAAACAACAAGTTGTTTTTCCTGTCCCACTCCTACCAATTAATATGATTGTTTCAATGGGTTTGGGATTTAGATCAATCACTGCATACTCTAACTCCCCAACTCTAAAGGGATACTCAACTCTGGAGTACATGTTGCTTAATACATTTAGTGCCATGTCTGTGCTGAAGCTGTGGAATTTCATAATATTGTATTCAGTTTCTGCTGCACTGGCAGGGGGGAAGTAATCTGGAACTACATGTTCCATATAGAGATCAAATTCTGTATCTTCCATAAAATATTTTGGAATACGCTTTTGTGTGTTTGAGGAAATTGTAACCTTTGTTATGCCCTTTAGTTTCTTTTTTAGTATACAGGTTAGACCCCTATTGTAAGCACTGCATATGCTTTCAATAGAATGATTCAGCTTCCCATGGTCAAGAACAATGTCCCAAATCCGTATAATTTCTGTGTAGACCCTGCCTGTTTTTACCAATGAAGATTCGGTCGAAAGAATTTTTTCTGGCTCCTCACTACATCGAGGTGAAAAATCAATTGCAAGTTCCCACAGCATCCGGGCTCCTTTATCTAGCTTAACCTCATAAAGCTTGATATTGCTCTTCACTTTCAGTAGTTTTTGAAGACTGCGTGTCCATTCCCCATTTCCAAGCTTCTGAATGGACACAAT
The DNA here is from genome assembly GCF_050947455.1 of Rhinoderma darwinii. NCBI lineage: Eukaryota > Metazoa > Chordata > Amphibia > Anura > Rhinodermatidae > Rhinoderma > Rhinoderma darwinii. The sequence continues at coordinate 224,277,925 of NC_134691.1, forward strand.
TATTTTATTTTTCATGTACTGTGGCACTGATTTGCATCCCAATTTCTTCAGGGCTTCAGGTGAACACTCAATTTCCCAGGTCATATTATTGAAATCTATTTTTGAAAGGTCAATGTCCTCTCCCAGTGGCTCAACATTATCTTCAACATTGTCAGACATTGCTAAATCCTTTGTGGCACATTCATTATTCTCCATCCAGGAGTCATTAGATAACCCATTCTGACTTGCTGTAACTCCATTTACATAGACCTCAGGTGCCTGATTGATCCCACTTTCTTTGGTCTGTACAGTGGTTGATGGCCTCAAACTGTCAAAGACGGGTTCCGTACATTTTATTAACTCTCCTATGATTTGCAGTAAGCTTTCTTTTGGAGTCATTGCTTTCTTTGTGCTTACAACTGGAAGTTCAATGGTAGTGTGTTCAGATATCTCAAGCTGAACAATTTGATCATCTATCACAGATTCAGGCGCAACGAAGAACGACTTTGCATTGTTCTTTCGTTGCGTTACATTTCCATTTGTCAGTGTCTTGGAAACAGAAGTTGGCTGATTTTGCTTGTATTTCTTTCTAACTTCACTCCAAGCTATGAAGCGCTGATCAGAGTTCTTTATCTTGTATTTTGCATCTTTTCCCTGGCGATTTGTTATTGTTAACTTAATGTCAAATCTTGCAAGCACATCCATTATTTTGCGATAATGTTTGCCATTATTACTCTGAAAAACCAAATGCATAACTGTGTCTCCATTTTGGTCCTGGGTGTTGGGTTCTAAATAAGAGTACTTCCGAGGTTCAGAAGAATACAAGTCCAAAAGGTATTTTGCCATGAATACACCATGATCCTCTGGGGAATGAAGGAAAATAAGAAAAAAAAAAGGTTATACGGTTTATTACATAGCACAAATATAAATCTTCAGCTTCTTCATTTAGCAGTTATGCATAGTAATAAAACCATGTTCTGGGACTTGTTTTATTAAATATAATTACCAATACCAATTTCTATATTGTCTCAACTATACTAACACACACGCACACGCACACACGCACACACGCACACACGCACACACGCACACACAATGATCTTGTACCACCTTAAAGGGAAGCAAATAATACAGAAACATTGAGAATGTCCAACAATGCAGCTGAGTGGTGCTTAGCTAGTCTTCTCTCTCCTAGTATAAGTGGATAGTATTAGTCGACCACCTGCATATTAGTAGAAGTTTAAGAAAACATTAATATGTGTCAGGTCCTCTTTAACCCGTTAGTGACCGCCAATACGCCTTTTCACGGCGGCCACTAACGGGCTTTATTCTGATGCATAGGCCTTTTCACGGCACTGCATCAGAATAAAATTGCGGCGCCGTGAAAAGAGATAGCTCCCTGCTCTCAGCTACCGGAGGTAGCTGAGGGCTTGGAGCACAGTCTGGGGACCGTTGTTTGCGGTCCCCAAATCGGCGATCGCCGGTATTCAACGAATACCGGCGACCGCCGTTACAATTAATGCAGCGGTGGAAAATCGACATTTTTATCTCCTCTCACCATGAATGTTTGGTGAGAGGAGATAAAAAACTAAACTGAAGGGCCTCCGATGCCCGCGATCGTGCCCCCCTTCTCTTCTCCTCCCGCAGCTGCCGGGAAGAGAAAAAAAATGGCACCCGCGCACACAATCTAATTAAGATTGCGGCGCCGTGCAGAGTGATAGCTCCCTGCCCTCAGCTACCAGAGGTAGCTGAGGGCTTGGAGCACAGTCTGGGGACCGTTGTTTGCGGTCCCCAAACCGGCGATCGCCGGTATTCAACGAATACCGGCGATCGCCGTTACAATTGATGCAGCATTGAAATCTAACTTTTTATCTCCTCTCACCATGACTGTTTGGTGAGAGGAGATAAAAAACTACTTGTTAGGCCTCCGATCGTGCCCCCCCTCCCCCCAACCGCCGGGAAAATAAAAAAACAATGGCGCACACATGCGCTGTCAGTAAAAGGCAGCTATTCTGCCTGTAAATAGAAACTGATCAGGGACCGTTATAATTGGTCCCTGATCAGATGGTCACTGTGATATACCTATCACAGTGACCATAGTCCCATATTTTCAAAATACAGCACAAGATTTGTGCTGTTTCCCTCCCTCCTCTCACTGTAGTTGATCTGTGAGGAAAGAGAGATACTATACAAATCTTGTGCTGTATTATACTGTAGAATACACCACATACTTACTCGCCAGTGTTCCGATATTATCCGAATATTGTCCGTAATTTACCCCAGATTACCCGTAATTACCCTAGATTACCCGTAATTAACCCAGATTACCCGTAATTAACCCAGATTACCCGTAATTACCCCAGATTACCAGTAATCACCCCAGATTACACGTAATCACCCTCGTTTTTTTGTTTGTATTCTAAAAAAAAACAAAAAACAACAATTATTAGTGTGGTGAACATGAAGCGCAGAATGTTCTCTGCAGAGCAGGCATACGCCATGCTGTGCTCTAGCGGTTCCGGCAGTGATACGGACACTGCGTCAGAAGCAGAACTTGGCTCAGAAAGCGACACAAGTTCTGCTTCTGCCACTGGACCCCCCCAGCCTTATAGTGGTGGACGCAGCGGTCAGCGGTGAAGCGTCAGGAGACGGGCCTAGTACTGCAGTCCCTTCCGCAATTTGGGATCCTGCAATTGCTTTCTCCCCCCCAAGTTTTGCCATTTACAGCGACTCCAGGCATCAACGCAGATGTCTCAAATTTTAGTCCCTATAATTTTTTTTCATTTGTTTATAGGCGATCAGGTCCTGGAACTAATCGTCCAGCAGACGAATTTATACGCTAAGCAATTTGGCACCCAAAATCCCAGGTCTTGCTATGCCAGAGGATGGATCCCCACAACAGTTTCTGAAATAAAAAAATTTTGGGGAATTACCCTAAACATGGGGATAGTAAAAAAAAACTCTATCCGCTCCTATCCATAGCACGCCTGTATTTGCAGCCGTTATGGCCCGAACGCGCTATGAGACTCTAATGCGTTTCATGCATTTTTCTGACAATACACAAATCCCCCCAAGAAGTGACCCAGCCTATGATCGCCTCAACAAACTGAGACCCCTAATCTCCCTCCTAAGTGACTCATTTTTCAATTTATACACCCCAGGCCAAAAACTAGCGGTAGATGAGTCCCTTATGTCCTTCAAGGGCCGTCTATCGTTTCGACAATACATCCCCTCCAAAAGAGCCCGATACGGAGTGAAACACTATAAGGTGTGCGAGAGCACAACGGGCTACACCTGTGGCTTTTTCATTTATGAGGGCAGGGACCGCCACATTAATCCCCCAGGATGCCCAGAGGATATTGGCATTAGTGGGAAAATTGTCTAGGAACTCATGGTGCCATTCCTACAAAAAGGGTACCATGTGTACACCGACAATTACTACACCAGTGTCCCCCTGTATAAGTCCCTCCATGCTGCGAATACAGGGGCCTGTGGGACGGTACGAAAAAATAGAGTCGGCTTCCCTCAACGACTGGTGTCCAGGCGACTAGTAAGGGGTGCGTCACTCTCATTTTCAAGTGACCAGCTGCTCGCTGTCAAATGGAGTGACAAAAAGGACATGTACATGCTCTCCACCGTGCACGAGGACACCACAGTGGCAGTAAGAGAGAGGGGTGCTACCTCTGATAAGAGGAAACCGGTCTGCGTGGTGGACTATAACAAGTTCATGGGGGGAGTCGATCTATCTGACCAGGTCCTACAACCGTACCTGGTCAAGCGCAAAACTAGGGCCTGGTATAAAAAGGTAGCGATCTACCTTATCCAAATGGCCACTTACAACAGCTATGTGCTCTATAAGACCCAGGGAACGCTCAGTTTCCTCCAGTATCAGGAGAAAATTATAGAGCACCTCCTGTTTGACTCCCCCGCACCTAGAGACTCCTTCGAGTCAGAGGATGTCAAAAGGCTCACTGAGCGCCACTTCCTTCACCCCGTCCCTGCCTCTGTGAACCAAAGATACCCCCAAAAGAGATGCCGGGTGTGCAGTAAACACGGAAGGAGGAGCGATTCCCGGTTTTACTGCCCCATGTGCCCTTCAAATCCAGGCCTGTGCAACTACCCCTGTTTTGAGAACTACCACACCGTTTCTAATTATTAATTTGATCTATAATTTAGGGAAAACCAAAAAGGGTGGGGTGGGGGGGGGATTCTTTTTAGGGAGTCAATTTCATTTATGCATATTTTTTTGTTTCGTTTCTGGGCTTTCCAAGGGAGGGAGGGATTCTCATGGGGAGGTTTATTTATTTCAGACTGTAAAACTAAATTTCCCCTTTATGATTTTTTTTATACAATTCTTGGACAATTAAATCCAGGACTTGATCACTCACAAATGAATACAGTTTATTGTGCAGGAGCCCACATCTGTCTATTCAGAACATGGACCCCACAAGTGTTCTTGAAATAAAAAATAAATGTGGGCATTGCATTTATTAGTAGATAAATCCAACACCTGCGGCCCGTGCCGCCCCTGAATTAGTGGAAGTCGTGCATTTTAGCAATGGTTACAAGAATAAATTGGGGATGTATTTCCTTTTTCTTATGACTATGTCCTGCCACATACGGCTGTTACATTCCTAATTCTGTACCGTGATACGGGCATGATATTTTTTTTTGGAGGATCTCTAATAATCGAGCTGTTCCTTATCAATACACCATGGGCTTTGTTACGGTTCTTCTGGAAATACTGACATCATTTTTGGGATTAGTGATCCTTTACTGTTCCTACAGATGGTTTTGGACACTGTCCCTTTATATATTCTGTAGGTGATTGGTTGTTTTGTGCACATAGCGGTTCCTACCTTGCCGGGCAGGGGCCTGTTATGGTGTACCGCGTCACTTGGCACATTCGTCCCTCATAAGGATTGATGGAGCTAAAGAGACGTTGTACAACCAGTCACTGAAAAAAAAAAAGCTTGTCTTGACAGCCCTGCAGGTGTTCTTCTATCTAGTGAACAGACTCGAGTTTGCAACATAGTTGGATACATTTTCCTCCATTTGTTTGAAGATATTGCCCGTCACTCCAGTACAGTTTATTTTTTCCTCTCTGACTGATTTTATATTAGGACAGAATTCTGTCCACAATGACATCATAATGGCACCAACTGCTTCTTCAGCAAAACATAGTCATAAGTACAGGCAAATACGTCTATAGCGACATGTATCCGTTATGAATACACGGCTTCACTTCTCTTCTGTATGCCGCACAAATTTATTAATGAGGCATATTTCTAACAAAATAACCTTCTACCACGTCTCCTCTATTTCATGTGGAAACGTAATAAGAGTTTGAAGAAAACATTATATACCCATAGTGTCTGAAATTATACCCATTATTTCCTCCTTTAAAAAATTTTTGGTCCGCATGCCCACTACACCACTAGATGAATACCTTTAGGGGTTTAGTTTTTAAAATGGGGTCATTTCTGCGTGGTTTTTTTTTTGTTCAGGCAGCTCAATGCCTCTAAATGCATGATATGGGGCCGAGAATTTATTCAATTGTGCCCTGAAAGCCAAAGCGTGCTCCCTCTCTTTTTGGCCCAGCCACACGTCTAATAAGCAGATTGGAGCAACAATGAGAGTATTTTTGAAAACAGGAGAAACGGGGTGATAGATTTTGGGGTGTGTTTCTTCATTCTTATGGTCGCTTTACACAGAAATCGGTCTTCAAAGTGATATTTTTATGGAAAAAGTGATTTTTTATTTTTCAGAATTTAAATGCATCTGCTTGTAAAACAGATGGTTATACCACCCAAAAAAGTTACTAGTTCACATTTCCCATATGTCTACTTTAGATTGGCATCGTTTTTTGAACATTCTTTAATTTTCTTGGACGTTACAAGGCTTAGAACATAAACAGCAATTTCTCATATTTTTAAGAAAATTTCAAAAGCCTTTTTTTTAAGGTACCTCTTCAGCTCTGAAGTGGCTTTGAGGGGCCTATGTATTAGAAACCCTGATAAAACACCCCATTTTAAAAACTAGACCCCTCAAAGTATTCAAAACAGCATTTAGAAAGTTTTTTAACCCTTCAGGCATTTCACAGTAATTAAAGCAAAGTGGAGGTGAAATGTGCAAATTTCATTTTTCTTGCTGAATTTCAATTTTGTTCAATTTTTTTTTCTGTAACACAGAAGGTTTTACCAGAGAAACACTACTAAATATGTATTCTGCCGTTTTTAGAAATGTCCCACGTGTGGCTCTAGTGTGCTCGTTGACTAAAACACAAGCCCCAGAAGAAAAGAAGGATCTAGTGCATTTTGAGGCCTCTTTTGTATTAGAATATATTTTAGGCAGCATGCCAGGTTTGAAGAGGTGTTGAGGTGCCAAAACAGTAGGAATCCCCCAATAGTGACCCCATTTTGGAAACTACACCCCTCAAGGAATCCATTTATGGTTGTTGTTGTTGTTACCATTTTGACCGCACAGTTTTTTCACAGCACCTATTTGAATTGGGCTGTGAAATGAAAAAAATAAAAAAATTTCCAATAAGATGTCATTTGTGATCAAAATGTCTTATTTTCTCAGGGAACAAAATACCCCATTTTGTTGCACAATTTGTCCTGAGTGCAGCAATACCCCATTTATGGTGATAAACTGCCGTTTGGGCCCATGGGAGGGCTCAGAAGGAAAAGAGCGCCATGTGCTTGATGGAGTCCAGATTTTGCGGGATTGGTTTTTGGGTGCCATGTCGCATTTGCAGAGCCCCAGAGGTATCAAAGCAATGGAAACCTACCAGAAGTGACCCCATTTTGGAAACTACACCCCTCAAGGAATTCAAATATGGTTGTTGTTACAATTTTGACCGCATAGTTTTTTCACAGCACCTATTTGAATTGGGCTGTGTAATGAAAAAAATGTCATTTTTTCCAATAAGATATCATATTTTTATCAAAATTTCTTATTTTCACAGGGAACAAAATACCCCATTTTGTTGCCCAATTTGTCCTGAGTGCAGCAATATCCCATTTGTGGCGACAAACTGCCGTTTGGGCCCATGGGAGGCCTCAGAAGGGAAGGAGCACTGTGTGTTCTTTGGAGTGCAGATTTTGCTTGTTTGGTTTTCGGGTGCCATGTCGCATTTGCAGAGCCCCAGAGGTATCAAAGCAATGGAAACCCACCAGAAGTGACCCCATTTTGGAAACTACACCACTCAAGGAATTCATTTATGGGTAAGGTGAACATTTAGACACCATAGTTTCTTCACAGAACTTATTTGATTGGACTGCGAATTAAAAAAAATATATTTTTTCCAATAATATGTCGTTTTAGCTCAAAAATTCTTGTTTTCACAAGAAATAAAATACTACATTTCGTTGCCCAATTTGTCCTGAGTGCGATAACACCCCATTTGTGGTGATAAACTGCCGTTTGGGCCCATGGGAGGGCACAGAACGAAAGGACCATTTGGCCTACTGGGGATTTTCTGGCGTGAAGTCATGTATGCAGAAGCCCCTGAGGTACCAGTACAGTTGAAACCCGCAAGAAGTGACCCCGTTTTAAAAACTAGACCCTTAAGGCATTCATCTAGGTGTAGTGAGCATTTTGACCGGAGATATACACCCCATAAACTGTAATGTGGGATCTCACGGGTACGGCAATACCCTCAATGTGGCAGTTAACAGCTGCCTGGGCACACAGCAGGGCTCAGAAGGGAAAAACGAGGGGGAATAAGCTGTGCGGAGTACATCAGGGTAAGTAAAACTGGGGTAAATTATAAACCAAGGGATGTATGATAAATTTTAAAACACTCTTTCATACAGACCTCTGATTATTCGGGACACGTGTCAAATTGATATATTGTGTCCTCCCTTATCCCCCTCTTATAGCAGACTTTGCACCTCTTCTGACTTTTTCCATTCTTGCCAGTTCGGGGAACTTCTCCTGGAAAGTGTTGCCCTGGTATGATGTGTGTGGCCCCGCTTCCAGAAGTACTGGGTGCCCCCCCCCCTTCCTGGTCCCTAAAGATTAGTTTCTTGATAACCACCTCTTGAAATTCCAGGAAAGTACTCGTCTGGCCTGTACATCGATGTAGCACGTACACATTGTACAATGCCATCTGTATAATGATGATGATGATGATGTGCACGGCCAGCTTCTTATACCACACCGCATGGCACTGAAAGGCTTCAGGACTTGATCTGACATGTCCACCCCTCCCATGTACCTATTGTAGTCCAGGATGCAGTCTGGTTTGGGGGTCTCTGTACTGGTACCTCGTACAGGTACATAGGTACTGGTGTAACATCTCTCTTGTCTTGTACTTGACACACAATATGTTGCTGCTGGATTGTGCCCTGCTCTCACCCCTTCTGAGTGTTTGCCCAAGCAGAGTCTTAGGGAGGCCTCTCAGGTTTCTTCTAGCAGTGCCGCATGCCGCAGTACTTCTGGAAGCGAGGCAGTTGAAGAGTGGGACGCTGGTATCAAAATTATCTCCCAGTAAGGGGGGCCATTCTGGGGGCTGAATACTGGTGTTCTTCCCTTCATATATCCTAAATCTGTAGGTATACCCTGATGCACTCTCGCACAGCTTATACATCTTCACGCCATGCCTTGCCCTCTTACCCGGCAGGTACTCGCGGAATTGAAGCCTCCCTTTAAAATCTACCAAGGACTCATCAATAGAAATACACTTCTCGGGGGTGTATGCTTGGGAAAACCGGGCACTGAAAAGGTCTAATAGGGGTCTCCGTTTATACAAACGGTCAAAACTGGGGTCATCTCGGGGTGGGCACGGCTCATTATCAATATAATGTAAGAAGCGAGGTATTGCCTAATTTTATTTATTATTTTAGGTTCCAGTTCAGAAGTTGCTTTGAGGGACCCATATATTAGAAACCCCTATGAAACACCCCATTTTAGAAACTAGACCCCTCAAAGTATTCACATCAGCATTTAGAAAGTTTATGAACCCTTTAGGTGTTTCACAGGAATTTAGAGCAAAGTAGAGGTGAAATTTACATTTTTTTTTTGTCAGAAAATCCTCTTTATACCATTTTTTTTTAGAACACAAAAGATTTTATCAGAGAAACGCAACTTAATACTTATTTCCCAGATTCTGCAGTTTTGAGAAATATCCCACATGTGGCCCTAGTGCGGTAATGGACTGAGGCACCGGCCTCCGAAGCAAAGGAGCACCTAGTGGATTTTGAGGCCTCCTTTTTATTAGGCACCATGTCCGGTTTGAAGAGGTCTTGTGGTGCCAAAACATTGGAAAACCCCCAAAAGTGACCCCATTTTGGAAACTAGACCCCTTGAGGAATTCATTGCAGTTTTCTTGGGGTGCATGCAACGTTTTGATCAGTTTTTATTCTATTTTTAAGTGGCGTGGTGACTAAAAAACAGCAATTCTACTATTGTTTTTTTATTCTATTTTTTTTACAGCGTTCACCGTGCGCTATAAATGACATATTCACTTTATTCTGCGGGGCGATACGATTACGGCGGTACCAGATGTTTATAGTTTTTTTTATGTCTTATGGCGTTTGCACAATAAAATACGTTTTGTAAAAAATTATTTACTTTTTGTGTTACCTTATTCTAAGAGCCAGAACTTTTTTATTTTTCCATCAATAAAGCCGTGTGAGGACTTATTTTTTGCGTAACGAACTGTAGTTTCCATCAGTACCATTATTAGGTACATGCGACTTTTTGATCTCTCTTTATTCCATTTTTTGGGAGGTGAAGTGACCAAACAATTGTGATCCTGGTACGGTTTATTATTATTTTATTTTACGGCGTACACCGCGCAGGATAATGAAATAATTTTGTAGTTCAGGCCGTTACGGACGCGGCGATACCAATTATGTATAGTTTATTTGTTTGTTTATATATTTTTATTAATAATAAAGGACTGATAAGGGAAAAAGGGGGATTTTGACTTTTATTACTTTTAAAACTTTTATTTTTACACATCTTTTTTTAACTTTTTTTTTTACTTTATTACTTTGTCCCACTAGGGGACTTGAGGGCAGGAGGCCCTGTTCGCTATTCTAATACACTGCACTACATGCGTAGTGCAGTGTATTAGAACTGTCAGCTACTCACTGACAGCAAGCATAGTGGGTCCTGACTTTGGCAGGACCCACTAGGCTTCCGTCGATGGCATAGCCGGACGCCATTCTTTGGTGTCCGGTTGCCATAGCCACCATCGCCAGCCGCTATCGTGTAGCAGGCCGGCGATTGTAGCTTAACCCCTAAAAAGCCGTGATCGCTATTGAACACGGCTTTTAAGGGGTTAATCAGCGGGGACACAGCGATCGGTCCCTGCTGTAGGAGCTGTGACAGCTGCTGTACGAGACAGCAGCTGTCACAGCTCCTGCATGTGTCGGGAGGACGGCCGAAATGGCCGTTACTCCCGCAACATAATAGTCCGTCGCTGAGCGCTAACGATACAGTTAGCACGACGGATTATTATGCCGCTGAGCGTTAAGGGGTTAATATTTACAAGGAATAAAGAATAAAAATTCACCCGAACATTTGTAAAGCATCTTCACCCGATTACGGAAATACCCCATATGTGGTAATAAACTGCTGTTTGGACCCACGGCAGCGCTCAGAAGGGAGGGAGCGCCATTTGGATTTTGGAGCACAGATTTTGCTGGATTGGTTTTTAGTGCCATGTCGCTATTGCAACCCCCTGGAGGGAACAAAATAGTGGAAACACCCCAAAAGTGACCCCATTTTGGAAACTAGACCCCTCAAGGAATTTTTCTAGGGGTTTAGTAAGCATTAATACCACACAGGTCTTTGGCAGAATTTAGTAGAATTAGGCCATGAAAATGAATATAAACATTTTTGTCCACTAAAATGTTGAATTTTTTCATTTTCACATAGGATAAAGGAGAAAAAGTCGCTCTAAATTTGTAACGCAATCTCTCCCGAGTACGACAATACCCGACATGTGGTAATAATTTATTTTTTTAATAGAAATTAATTAACCTTTGCAGGACTGATCCTTTTTTGCTTTTCCATTTTAGTTTTTCACTCCCCGCCTTCCATGAAATGAGCGGTGTGAGGGCTTATTTTTGGCAGAACGAGCTGTAGTTTTTATTGGTACCATTTTTTGGTAGATGCAAATTTTTGATCACTTTTTATTACATTTTATTTAGAGCTTTGGTGGCCAAAAACAGTGATTTTGGCGTTTTAAATTCTTTATTTCTTACGGCGTTCAGAATGCGCTATAAATGACAATTTTACTTTATTCTGCGGGTCGGTACGATTACGACGATACCACATGTATATAGTTTTTTTATGTTTTGCAATGTTTGCACAATAAAATCACTTCTTTATAAAATTATTTATTTTCTGTCACCATATTCTGAGAGCCGTAACTTTTTTATTTTTCAGTCAAAAAAGCGGTGTAAGGGCTTGTTTTTTGCGGGACAGATTGTAGTTTTTATTGGTACTATTTTCAGGTACATGCGACTTTTTGATCACTTTTTATTCTATATTTTGTGAGGGGTGGTGACCAAAAAATAGTGATTCTGGCATTGTTTTTAGTTTATTTTTTTTGTGGCCTTCACCGTGCGGAAAAAATAACATTATAGTTTTATAGATTGGGTCGTTACGAACGCGGTGATACCAAATATGTGTACTGTTTTTTAACGGTTTCATTTTTTCCCTATAATAAGAGACTTATTATAGGAAAAAAAAAACTTTTATTTTTACACTTTTGTAAAACATTTTTATACATTTTTTTTCTTCTTTACTTTTGACACTTTCTTCTTTTACCTGCAGCTCTGATCGCTGCTAGAATACATTACACTACCTAGGTAGTGTAAAGTATTCCAACTGTCAGTGTGACGTCACAGTCACTCTGACAGTTAGTCTACGAGGACCAGCAGAGGCTGATCCTCATAGGCTTGCATACATTGCAGACCCGGGGGCCGTTGTCTGGCCCCCGGTTGCCATCACAAGCATCAGCAGCCCCCACAATTGCATGGGGGCTGCTGATGTGCTACAAACCCCCTACATGCGGAGATTGCAATCGAGCCCTGCATGTAATTGGTTAATTGCCGAAATCAGCGGCAATGAGCCGCTGATCGGCAACTAGTGTAGTGTCAGCTGTCAGGGACAGCTGACCTCCCGGTTCTCGATGCACACTGTCGCCGACACTGTCACAGACACTGTCATCGACAATGTGCAGCGCGAACGGCAGTGACGTCCTGTCACTCTGACAGGAAGTCTATCAGGAGGCTGATCCTGATAGGCTTCCGTACATGGCAGACACGGAGGCCATTACTTAGCCTCCGATCGCCATGCTAGCCATCCGCAAACCTCACGATTTCATTGTGAGGTCTGCCGATGAGCTAGAAACCCCTGAATGCGGTGATTGCAATCGATCACCGCAATCAAGGGGTTAATTGCCGGAATCAGCGGAAATAAGCCTCTGATCGGCATACAGTGGAGTGTCAGCTGTCAGGGACAGCTGGCCTCCCGGTTCCCGGTGCACACTGTCGCCGACAGTGTGCACCGGGAACCACGCAGTAACTGTACGTCCCTGTGCCTTAAGACACTGGCCACATGGACGTACAGTTGCGTCCTTGTGCGCGTAGGGGTTAAACAAAATAAAAACCACAACAACAACCAATCACTCCTCTTTCACTATTACTGCTATAATAAGGGAAAGAAGCTCACCCACATCAGCTTATTGGCAGGCACATCACACAAATGTTTACGATGCTAAGTTGTGGTTCCTCAATCAACAATTTGTAGAGCCATTCAGTGAACACAATAATAGTCTAAAATTCTACTTTGTGGGAATCTTAACGGTTATGTGACCAGATGGTCATAATGTAGGGAGACGTCCTATAGTGTGCTTTGATATAGCTCCTCTTTGACTATAGGATGTAACTAATGTAGCATGAATTATTTAAATATTAAATTAATTTACAGATACCTAGCACTGGCAAACTGTTTCTGCAATATTAACCCTTCCACCAACATACTCTTAACGTACAAACTCTCATATTTAAAAAAATAACAATTGTATAAAAACATTTTTTCCAGTCTTCATTTTTCCTGCAGTGATGGGTAACATCCCTAGTGGGCTAGGGTAGTGAAGGGGTTTTCCCACGAGAGGTATTTATGACATATCCACAATGTATATCCAAAGAAGTAGTAGGACAACAGCACACGTCTTCAAATCATCAAAGTGGTTTTATTGTCAAGACATCCACAAACGACAAGCAACGTTTCGACCCATAGTGAGTGAAGGGTCTTTGTCAAGCCTAACATTATGTCTAAAAACATCGTTATAAATGGGTGAATACAAATGATCACATGGCCCATTCCAACCAGTGAACATCGTGAATCTGGTCTCCCAGGTGAAGCATACATTAGTCTTAATGACATACATCAAATAGTTATATAATCTTCAAAAACGTGCAAAACTACAATGTGTAATACATCTTTAATACATCATCATCAATAATATATCAATCATTGTTATTACAATAGAAAAGTGAATTTCACTGGAGTTACATCTATCTACATTATTGGAGTACTACAAGGCACAGAGAATCCCCAGAGGCTTAAGATCACATTTACGCCCGAATCTGTTTCCTAATAATGAGTACTTCTGCACGAAGTTTGAACACATATCTAATAAATATGCCTTTGATTTAATACTTCTCAATGTGGAATATCTACAATCAGAAATTGCATTGATTGAAAATAAATTGAAGGAAGTTGAAGTATCAATTGTCCAATCTTCCAATGAGCTAATCTTTGGTTCTCTAAAGGAGAAAATCTCCATGAATTTGGATAGAGTGAAGACCGAGATAGAGAGAACGAAAAGAGATAAATGGCATCGTGATTTGGAGGACTATCGTAATGGTAAAATCTACAATTGGCAAAATATGAATTCATATGGTCCTTCCCAGAGGCGGAGAAAACCGAGGAAATTGGGGAGTGGCAATCTGTTATACACTACCGGTGATTCTGATTCAACCGATGACGCCAATCATGCACCTTTTTTAGACAAAGGTCCACTTGGAAGTATGGACGGTCTAGGAGGGGTGGACGGAAACACCAACGGCAACGCAAGAGGCCGATTTCGTTCGAGATCGAGACCCCCAATGAGGAGGAACCCTCCAAGAACGAAAATATAGTGGTAAATATCTCATCTATAGACCTCACGAATGACCAACTTCAGGTGTTACAGAAAGGTCTTTCATTTTGTCTTGATACTGATGTTGATTGGTTCCAATTGGATCTTGATCTTAAAAGTTTTTTTAGACGTCTGAACCTTAAAGTAATGTTTTCTAAAGATAATGTTACTGTCTGTGAGAAAAGTGATTCTGATTGTATGTTTCAGTCTAGCAAATTGGGTCTTAGACCAACTAGCACATATATGCCTCCCTCTAGCCCGATTATTGATACGTTTTCAAAGATTGTGTTAGATGAGATTAAATCATTAAAAGAGAGTACTACACATGATACAAGGAGTAATTTGAATCTTACAAATAAGGAAAGGAAGGCTTTAAAGGAACTTATGAATAATAAGGAGATTACTATAAAGCAGGCCGATAAAGGTGGAGCCACGGTCATTTTGGACAGTAGTAAATATGAGTCAGAGATTTATAGTCAATTGGCAGATAGTGAGATATATCAATTGTTACCTAGAGACCCCAAGTTAGAGCTATTGAAAGAGATCAAAGGTATTATTGATGTTGCAGTGGAACAGGGTATTATTGACCAACAATTGGGGAAGTTTCTGAAGGTGGAGGAACCAATTACTCCAATATTATATACACTACCTAAGATTCACAAAAATCTCCATGCCCCCCCAGGCAGACCAATTGTGTCGGGGAGGGGTTCAATTTTTAATAATATTGCAATCTTCCTTGACAAAATCCTGAGAGAATATGTTTTGAAGGCCTCGTCTTACATTAAAGATACAACAGATTTTTTACATAAATTACAACTGATTGAGGCCAGTGGTCCTGTATTACTTGTATCATTTGATATTGTATCTTTATATACTAGCATTGAACACAATAGAGGTTTAAGGGCAATAGAGAAATGTCTCGCCAGCACCGGATGTGACCCAGGGTGTAGACGCTTCATCCTCCAGCTGCTGGAGCTGGTACTAAGGAAGAATTATTTTCTCTTTGGTGACCAGTTCTATTTACAGCTAAGGGGGACGGCGATGGGGTCCAACGTGGCCCCAACGTATGCGAACATCTTCATGTCCACCTTTGAGGAGGAGTATGTCTACACCTCCCCCCATATGGATCACATCCGCTGCTGGTGGAGATTTATTGATGACATTTTTGTCATATGGGAAGGTGATAGGTTGGGTCTTGATCAGTTTTTGTTAGAACTTAACACTCATATTCCAGCTCTTCAATTTACCATGGTTTGTTCTGATCGAGAATTACAATTTTTGGACACTTTGGTACAATGGAAAGACGGAGTATTTTCCACAGATTTATTTGTGAAACCCACAGACAGAAATAATCTCCTTTTATATAGTAGTAACCATCCTAGACACATGATTGAGTCGTTACCATGGAGTCAATTATTAAGGGTAGATAGGATTGTGTCAGATACTACACAGAAACAAATTAGGTTGACTCAGATGTGTAATAAATTTACGAAGAGAGGTTATCCTAGGAAACTTGTACAGAAACATAAGGATAGACTAGACAATTGTTTGGAATCCAATATTAAGGGTGTACAAGTTGAACGTATACCATTTATATCAACTTTTGGCAATTTGAGTGGTCGCATAGGTAATATTCTGCGAAAGAATTGGCCTATAGTGTCCAAGGGACATAATGAGATTGACACGTTGAGAATACCACCTATTATGTCATATCGGAGGACTAAGAATATCAGAGACACACTGGTTAAGTCAGACGTGGGTAGTAGAAAGAAAAATACACAATTGCTACTTTGCCCCCCCAAAAATGGTAATTTTCCCTGTCTGAATTGCTGCAATTGCAATAATATTGTGAAAGGGAATAGTTTTCAGCATCCACATACGGGGAGGGTCTTTAATATCAGACACAGATTTACGTGCAATTCAGATTTCGTTGTATATATGATTACATGTCCTTGTTCATTGATTTACATAGGAGAGACAACTATGCCTATTAAATTGAGAATTAATAAGCATAAAAGTACAATCAGAAAGAAAATGATGGAACTTCCATTACCAAGGCATTTTATTGAAAAGAATCATCAGTTAAATCAATTGAGATTTAGGGTAATAGATTGTGTCCCGATACTCAGGAGGGGAGGGGATAGACAGAAGCTATTGAAAAAGAAAGAATTACGTTGGATCTTTGAGTTAGATTCCCTATACCCCAAAGGTTTGAATCTAGAATACAAGATAATTCCTGGACTCTGAAATCCCATTGCTGTTTTTAACATTTTTTTAATATTGTACACTTGATGGGTGATTTCTGACACATTGTGTAGCATCTATTTTTTTGCATCGTCTTGTATCCCTGAGGGTCTTGATATTTTTGGAATATTTCTTACAGATTTGAGCATGTTCGTGATGGAGGTTTATTCACCACACGCCAGTGGATTTATGATCAGAACGAAGGTTATAGCGGTTCCTTTCATGTTGGCATCCATCTGTATTTTTTATGCAATATTTTTGAGTATAGTGGTTTTTTGATTGGGTGGGCTATGGTTGATGCTCTATCATCATAATATAAATCTCGTGTTCTGTGCGATATAGGTGTCCGACATGTTTCGTTGGACAGATATTACGAGCATTCCCTAGAAAGTCTTTTAATCACTTTGAGTGATTCGATTTATGTAGGCGAATTAACACTAAAGAGTATTTGATGACACTAACTTTTAGTGATTGATATCATGTAGTAATATGAACCTGATCCCTTCTTCTTCTGTCTGCCCTGTTCACATGTGACTTCACATCACGGAATGAAGGCTTTTTTATCATCATTATATAAATCTCGTGTTTTGTGCGGTATTATTGTCCAACATGATTTGTCGGACAGAAGTTACAAGCATTCCCTAGAAAGTTTTTGAATCACTTCGGTGATCCGATTTATGTAGGCGGTTTAACACTAAATAGTATTTGATGACATTAACTCCTAGGGATTGATATCATGTAGTAATATGAACCTGATCCCTTCTCCCTCCGTCTGCCCTGTTCACATGTGACTTAAACAGAGTGAAGGCGTTTTTAATTATTGAATTATTTTTGCCTCAAAATATACAGATATGGAGCTGCAGTATGATGGATTCTTGTTATGACTGAGGATGTCTTATATTTAACTTCTAGTGATTGATATCATGAAGTAATATGAACCTGATCCCTTCTCCCTCCGTCTGCCCTGTTCACATGTGACTTATACAGAGTGAAGACGTTTTTAATTATTGAATTAATTTTGCCTCAAAATATACAGATATGGAGCTGCAATATGATGGATTCCTGTTATGACTGAGGATGTCTTACATTTATACATACTTTGATCACTATTTTGGATCGAATGCTGGTCTGTTTTTGCACAGCAGAGATGATTGATTGCTGAGCATGCACAGTAGAGCTCTGTGATCGTAGCTGGAACCTGGAGTGTGGTGAACTTTCCTCCTTCACTTTTCTATTGTAATAACAATGATTGATATATTATTGATGATGATGTATTAAAGATGTATTACACATTGTAGTTTTGCACGTTTTTGAAGATTATATAACTATTTGATGTATGTCATTAAGACTAATGTATGCTTCACCTGGGAGACCAGATTCACGATGTTCACTGGTTGGAATGGGCCATGTGATCATTTGTATTCACCCATTTATAACGATGTTTTTAGACATAATGTTAGGCTTGACAAAGACCCTTCACTCACTATGGGTCGAAACGTTGCTTGTCGTTTGTGGATGTCTTGACAATAAAACCACTTTGATGATTTGAAGACGTGTGCTGTTGTCCTACTACTTCTTTGGATATACATCGTGCTGGAGTTGGTTTGCCTGGCTTGACAGCGTGCACCGCACCATACTCGGGACTAGTGCTGCTTCAAAAATCTCCTTTTTTCTGATATCCACAATGTATGTCATAAATGCGGGTCCGACCTCTGGGACCCTCACCTATATCTAGAACGGGGTTCCCTAAACCCTGTTCTGTCGCTCTGTGTCGCAGCAGTAACAAATGAATTCCGACCATGCTTCCCTAACGACCATTCACTACTATGGGAGTAATGGAAACAGCAAGGCTTAACGATTTTCAGAACTCCCGACCATATAGTCAAGAAGTGGCCGAGGAGGCAGAGGGAGCAGAAAAAGGTAGAATGGGGTTTAGGTGGCCGTTCTAGAGATAGATGCGGGTCCCACCTCTAGGACCCGCACCTATCTGACATTTATGACATATCCTATGGATATTGGCTCAGTGATTGGTTGACTGGGATGATGAAGTGTCTGTGTAATCTATTAGAGACCCATGTAGAGTGAGAGCGGTGGATCGACATGCAAGAAGAAGAATATTTGTTTTAAACAGTCAGTGGCCAAATTGGGACCCATCCCCCCCCCCCCCAACCGAGCCGCTGTGAAGCTGAGCAGGCTATATGTCCCCACTGTATATATGCCTTGTCTACCTACCTACTTATACACAATATGATGCTACATTTCATGGGCTCACCTTTATTTAGGGCAATAGAAACTGCAGCATGCAGAGGTGTGTCCCCTTCTGTGATCGATAAACTCTTTGGATCTCCACCATTTGAGAGTAACAAATTAGCCAAAGCAAAATCCCTTTTCTTCAAGCATGCCTGGATTGGGTGTTTCAAGTTGGCTCCAATGCCATTAGGAGACACTATGGTAAAAAAAAATAAAAAAAAAATAAAATATATATATATATATATATATATTTATTTAAAAAAAACAATTGAAGCATGCAAATGTTTGCAAGATTTGATTCCTACTACTGTATTACAAGAAACATAATATGTGACTCCATATAACAGGTTCACATATGCAATTTTTGGTGCATTATTTAAAACTACAGGATGCCCTATATGAGGGTTCAGCAACCTGTGGCACGCCAGCTGTTGTAAAACTACTCCTGCCCTATAATCGACACCACTGAGAAAAAACGACAAAAGCATTCCCCATGTAAACACTTTCCTAAAACAGTTTTTATAGAAAAAAACGATATGGTAGGATAGAAACGGTTATAAATAGCTAATGCGGTTTCTACACTTTAGTGACAATTCATAAACCGCCCCCAGTGACGATCCAAACCGTGACCGATTATTCAAATTAAGGTCGACTTATACATTTTTTACCCATTCCTGACATATTACATACAGTTACGTCATAGCCAGGTAGGGGAAGTATGGAGCGGGCTCACGGCCTGAGCCCGCTCCATACAACGCGGGTGTCGGCTGAATGTTACAGCCGACACTTCACTGTAACGAGAGGGATCGCGCCCTTTAAATGCCACTGTCAATAACGAACGCAGCATTTAAATCGTTAGAGAGAGGGGGCGACCCCCTCTAACAGCCCATCGCTCCCCAGTGACACGAGTGCGGGGTGCGGATTGTTGTTATGGCAGCCTGAGGGCCTAATGAAGGTCCCAAGGTCTGCCATCTTTGTGCTCCTATTAAGCATTTTCCCCTTCAGGGCTTAATAGAAACCTGGCAGAAAGACGAAATACTACAATACATTAGTATTGAGGTACATAATGCAAGCGATCCAACGATCACTGGTTCAAGTCCCCTAGGGGGACTAATAAAAAAAGTAAAATTCAGTTAGATTTTTCATGTACAAAAAAATATATTAAATGTTAAAAAAACAAAAAAAAACCTTTTCCCATTTCCCCCTAAACCATTGTAAAAAAATGAAATATACAAACATAATTGGCATCGCCACACCCGTAGAAGGCTGAACTATTACAATATATCATTATTTAACCCGCACGGTGACACCGTAAAAGAAGAAAAAAAAAAAGTAAGCCGCCAGAATCGCTGTTCTTTATTCACCTTATCTCTCACATAAAATGGAATAAAAATGAACAAAACCTCGCATGTACCCCAAAACGGTACTATTAAAAACTACAGCTTGTCCCGCCAAAAAAATGCCCTCATGACGCTCAAACGACGGAAAAAAAAAAAAAAAAAGTTATGGCTCCCAGAATTTTGTGACACAAAATACATTTTATTTTTTACTTAGTTTTTTCCTTGTAGAAGTATTAAAACATATAAAAAAAAAATATATAAATTTGGTATCGCCTGAATCGTATTGACCAATAGAATACAGTTAAAATGTTGTTTTAATTGTACGGTGAATGCGGTAAAAACGAAGCGCGAAAAACAATGGAGGAATCGCTTAATTTTCTAACCCACAAATAATTTTTCGCCCATTTCGTAGTACATGATATGGTACAATAAATGGTGCCATGAATAACTACAACTCACCCCGCAAAAATCAAGCCCTCATAGGACTATATCGAAGGAAAAACAAAAAAAGTTATGGTGGAGAGGAAAACACTTAAATCTGAAAAATGGCTGCAGCGGGAAGTGGTTAAAATTAATCTTTTCTAAAATGATATATATACTAGAGCAGAATGTCAGTGTAGACCAATAGCTCCCAAGCTTCCACAGAAGGCTTTCCTTTCACCAATATCCGCCTTCCAAAAGGGCAAGATATGGACAAGCTATGCGAAAATGGGAAAGGATACACCACCTCCTTCAGAATTTATGAAGAGCGGGACTGATCAATTTATCCTCAAGGGTGCCTTGATGATCTTTCGACCAGCAGCAAAATAGTGTGGCGGATAATGCAGCCTTTGCTATACAAGGGGCACCACCTGTACCCCAATAATTTTTTATTCAAGTGTACAGCGGAGTTGGTTTTCCATAGCAATTAGTATGAAATCGAATGGAAAAGGGGGAGTCATCTGCTTATGCATGTGAGGAATTGTTGGCGGTCAAGTACAGGCACCACAATGATGTTTATGTGCTTAGCACAATACACTCCGTAAGCAACAGCGGCAGTGAGGGAAAGAGGGACATCATCCGACAAGCACAAGCCAGTGAGCGTGTCAAAATGCAATAAGTACGTGGGGGGAAGGGATTTGAGTGACCGGGTCGTACAGCCATAATTGAAGAGAAAAACAAAAGGCTGGTACAAAAAAGTAGCCATTTATCTTGTACAGGTGCAATCCACAACTCATTTGTGCTCTATAAAAAACAGGCAAGAAAATCACTGAAACCCACCTATTTGAAGTAGTATAAACAGGACAATGCTCCAGCATAATGATGTAAAAATATTAGTAGAAAAGCATTTTATTCATCTCAGTCCCGCCACAACAACAACACTCCCCCAGAAAATAAAGTTTTGAATTTAACCAAAAGTAAAAATCTGATCGCAAGTTCTTGGAATAAAGACATAAAATTATTTAAAAACAAACAAACAAACACTAAAGGAAAAAACAAACCAAAGTAAGTATAGAAATTTACCTTCCTGTTCTAAAAGTAATTTGATTAGTTGCAAACGAAACATCATTTTGGGACTAAGATTGTTTATTACATGGCAAATGTTGATATTAGGAAGAGGGCATCGTTGAATTATTCCTTCTTGAGCAGATTCCCCACTAGCATTTCTAGTCAGCAGGAGTAAAACCTCTTGCCACCTTTGTTCCTGTGTTAACTGTGTGATGAGGCGTTCAGCAACGGAGTCTGGGATGTCACATTTTATGTCAGATGGAATCTCTATAAGAATTAAGAAATCATTATATGCAAACTGATCATAGGCAGGCACTTTTTATGTGAACAAGTTGTGTTTTTTAAAGGAGTTGTTCCACCACAAACACATTATTTCTATATAATATACAGGGTGGGCCATTTATATGGATACACCTAAATAAAATGGGAATGGTTGGTGATATTAACTTCCTGTTTGTGGCACATTAGTATATGGGAGGGGGGAAACTTTTCAAGCTGGGTGTTGACCATGGCGGCCATTTTGAAGTTGGCCATTTTGTATCCAACTTTAGTTTTTTCAATGGGAAGAGGGTCATGTGACACATCAAACTTATCGAGAATTTCACAAGAAAAACAATGGTGTGCTTGGTTTTAACGTTACTTTATTCTTTCATGAGTTATTTACAAGTTTATGACCACTTATAAAATGTGTTCAAAGTGCTGCCCATTGTGTTGGATTGTCAATGCAACCCTCTTCTACTCTTCACACACTGATAGCAACACCACAGAAGAAATGCTAGCACAGGCTTCCAGTATCCGTAGTTTCAGTTGCTGCATATCTCGTATCTTCACAGCATAGACAATTGCCTTCAGATGACCCCAAAGATAAAAGTCTAAGGGGGTCAGATCGGGAGACCTAGGGGGCCATTCAACTGACCCACGACGACCAATCCACTTTCCAGGAAACTGTTCATCTAGGAATGCTCGGACCTGACACCCATAATGACATAAATAACTCATGAAAGAATAAAGTAACGTTAAAACCAAGCACACCATTGTTTTTCTTGTGAAATTGTCGATAAGTTTGATGTGTCACATGACCCTCTTCCCATTGAAAAAACTAAAGTTGGATACAAAATGGCCGACTTCAAAATGGCCGCCATGGTCAACCCCCAGCTTGAAAAGTTTCCCCCCTCCCATATACTAATGTGCCACAAACAGGAAGTTAATATCACCAACCATTCCCATTTTATTTAGGTGTATCCATATAAATGGCCCACCCTGTATCTGTGTATATATATATATATATATATATATATATATATATATATACATATACATACATACATACACACACACACACTAGTCCTTCTCATTTAATTAGAATATCATCAAAAAGTTAATTTATTTCAGTAATTCAATTCAAAAAGTGAAACTCATATTGTATAGATTCATTACACACAGAGTGATCAATTTCCAGCATTGTTTTCTTTTAATGTTAATGATTATGGTGAACAAATAATGAAAACCCAAAATTTTGTGTCTCTGGAAATTAGATTATAGAAGACCAATTTCAAAAATGATTTTTAATACCGAAATGTTGGCCTACTGAAAAGTATGTACAGTATATGCGCTCAATACTTGGTCAGGGCTCCTTTTGCATGAATTACTGCATCAATGCGGCGTGGCATGCTTCCCCCTGCTGACTAGCTTTATGGAGATGCTGATTTAATTTTCCAGCAGGACTTGGCACCTGCCCACACTGCCAAAAGTGCCAATACCTGGTTTAATAACCACAGTATCACTGCGCTTGATTGGCCAGCAAACTCGCCTGACCTGAACCACATAGAGAATCTATGGGGCATTGTTAAGAGGAAGATGAGAGACACCCGACCCAACAATGCAGATGAGCTGAAGGCCGCTATCATAGTAACCTGGGCTTCCATAACACCTCAGCAGTGCCACAGGCTGATCGCCTCCATGCCACGCCGCACTGATGCAGTAATTCATGCAAAAGGAGCCCTGACCAAGTATTGAGGGCATATACTGGACATACTTTTCAGTAGACCAACATTTCGGTATTAAAAATTATTTTTGAAATCGGGCTTATATAATATTATAATTTTCTGAGAGACAAAATTTTGGATTTCATTAAGGCTGGGTTAAGTCTTGCTTCTAGGAACAGTTACTACCCTATGCATGAACCTTGCACTGTTGCTACTGTGGAGACTCTCCTTTTCCTGACGGTTGACTGTTTAGACATGTCTACGCAATTCTCATATTTTGACAATGGTCTTTAAGATTGTATCACATAATGTTAAGGGATTGAATTCCCTATTCAAACGCTCAAGATTGTGGTCTGAAGCTCTGCTTTCACAGTCAGATGTTTTATGTATTCAAGAAACGCATCTTAACAAAGATGATACTCATAGGCTTTAAGTCAAAGCTCCCGCATATTTTCTCGGCTCCAGACACGGGTAAGAAGTGCGAGGTCTCTATAGCGGTAAAAGACTCGGTCACTTTCCGTTTGCAAACTGCACTTATTGATGAGCAGGGTCAATATGTTATGCTATTATGTCTTAGGCTGGGTTCACACGACCTATTTTCAGGCGTAAATCAGGCGTATTATGTCTCGATTTACGCCTGAAAATAGGGCTACAATACGTCAGCAAACATCTGCCCATCCATTTGAATGGGTTTGCCGACGTACTGTGCAGACGACCTGTAATTTACGCGTCGTCGTTTGACAGCTGTCAAACGACGACGCGTAAGTTGACTGCCTCAGCAAAGAAGTGCAGGACACTTCTTTGCAACGTAATTTGAGCCGTTCTCATTGAACTCAATGAAGAGCAGCTCAAGATTTACGAGCGTCACAGACGCCTCGCATAATACGAGGAGGAGCTTTTACGGCTGAAACAAGGCAGCTGTTTTCTTCTGAAAACAGTCTTGTCTTTTCACACGTAAAAGCCTCTCATCGTGTGCACATACCCTAA
Source organism: Rhinoderma darwinii (assembly GCF_050947455.1). Lineage (NCBI taxonomy): Eukaryota > Metazoa > Chordata > Amphibia > Anura > Rhinodermatidae > Rhinoderma > Rhinoderma darwinii. The sequence continues at coordinate 224,302,368 of NC_134691.1, forward strand.
CTCTTACCATAATCAACAACATTAAGAGAAAAAAAATGCTGAAATAGATCAGTGTGTATGTAATGAATCTATAGAATATATGAGTCATTTTTTCAATTAAATTACTGAAATAAATTTATTTTTTTGATGATATTGTAATTCATTAAGAACTAGTATATGTGTGTATATATATATATATATATATATATATATATATATATATATATTTGGTAAAGAAAGCAGCACTGTCGTCATACTTTCTACTTTTTCACTATCTATGAGAAGTGCTGCCTGGAATTTTTTCAATTGTATCTATTGGAATTGGGGACACTGGTCACGTGTCCTATCGAAGCTTTTTTGCACCCTACCTGATCGCCTGACAACAGTGCTGCTTTCTTTACCAAATCGGGATATTGACCCTTGTGGCCCCACTGCTCTCCTCTCCTTCCCACCAATCAAAAAGTATAAACGAGCAACAACAGAGAGGGATAGAGCAATTTTTTTTAATAAATACACATTACAAAACATTTGTGTGCAAAGTGCTTCTATGATGGTTAAGTTCAGATCAAAAAGGAAAGTGAAGGACTACAATCACAGAACGTCAAGCGTGAGTCATTGGATTATTATTTATTGTACTTTTCGCTGCGCCTTAACAGTACTGTAGTCTTTTTTCCGTTCTGCATTGTGGGGATGCAATGTAGTCCAATTAATGCTTAATTTTGACCAAAATATATTTTAGGGCAACTATGGTGAACGTTCCAGTTGAGGATTTTCTCATTCCTCCATAATAACAATCATTCAAAAAGAACGCACTTTAGGCCAGTATACGGAATGCAGAAAGTTTCTCTTTAGTTTAGTCATTTGAAATATAGCATATACAATACACAAAATCCCATGAACAGTATTTAACCTTAGTGCTCAAGTTCTTAATCCATGGGGTTTAAAACTTTGTTATCCCATGGACAAATATAGATACCAAATGGAGATGCTGGATCTATCTCCTCGTGGAGTCTCTGTTTGGATATGTTTTCCCATGGGATAAAAAAAACTTTTAGACCCCCATGGATTAGGAAGTTAGGCACTACGGGTGAATACCATTCATGAGATGTTGTGAATTGTATACTGTATGCTATATTTAAAACGACTGAAGAGAAGCTTTTCACATTACGTATCCTGGCCTGAAGTGCATACTTTGTCAGTGATGCCATATAGACCGCCTGGAATGGAATCACTTGACCACTGATGGGTAGTATTCCGTCACTGTATGGTGATATTATTTTGTCGGACTATAGCTGTATTATACAGAGACTGTATAATGCTATTATTAAGACACTGTATGGCGGTAATATTTGGTCAGTGTACGGCAGTATTATACAGTCACTGTATGGCTTATTATTTGTTCACATACAGGGCTAAAAAAAAAAATTGTGTCACTAAGTGCAGCACTCAGATTTGCAAAAATGATGCTCCTGGTGTTTTGAGATTCTAGCAATAGCCCAAACTGACAAAGTTTTACAGTTTTAATGCAAAGGATAATACTATTGCTAGGAGCTGGTAATACTGTAATCACATAATGTCTTGAAGTGTTTTATGAAAGCTATGTCTAGAATTGCAGGAGTTTTGGGACTGTCCTCTATCGATTCAGCTGCATAGATATTCCTCTTGAGATATGGTGCAGCATACATTCATTTATTGTACTATGGCTGACCAGCGAGGTTCAGATCAGTCTAGTGTGATTTTTAGTCATAGCTATAAGGGGAGGCAAAACCTGAAAAATCTGTAGTGGCAGCGATGAGCTTGCTGTCTGTCTATCGCCTGCTCCCTGAGACACACCCTTATAAAATGTACAGTGGATGCCTATAGGATTGAAATTTTTAGACAAATTGATGTGTTATATAAAATACTGCTCATCTAAAGTTATAGCAATAAATGTGTGTGCAAAATAAAGTTTTATTTGGAAAAAACACATTCGATTTATCTAAGGGCTGTTCACATCAGCGTCACCCTTGCATTCATGGGTTCCACTAGACCTTTCCGCCAGAGGAACCCATGAACGGAAAGGCAAACGGAAACCACAGCTTTCGTTTGTATTACCATTGATTGCAATGGTAACGCTTCAGTTGCAAATGGCTTCCGTTTGTATATGTTCCGTAAGGTTTCCGCTTTTTTAGCGGAAGTAATAGCGTAGTCGACTGTGCTATAGTTTCCGCTAAAAAAACTGAAATCTTACATAACGGAAACAAATGGAAATCATTTGCAACGGAAGCATTACTATTGCAATCAATGGTAATGTAAACGGAAGCTATGGTTTCCGTTTGCCTTTCCGTTCATGGGTTCCTCCAACGGAAAGGTCTAGTGGAACTCATGAAGTTTGACGCAGATGTGAACACGGCCTAAAATGGCTTACCTTTCAGAGATAACAGAATATGCAGAAAATTCTGGACGGTTTTGTGCCCACAAAGTTTATTCACTTGACCATGTTTCTTGCAGAAGTCTATGAACTGCTCCAGTGCAATAGCAAGTGAATCAGTCTTGGCTTCAGCAAAACGGCACACCTCTACACACAAAGCCAGGAAACAAAGAAAGTTGAATTTATTGAGAACATGTAGAAATGCATTTACATATTTTTTCATCTGAAGAAATCTTGAAATTGATACTTGTTATCATAATCCTGCAAAACGACTGGTAAATACCACGCACAAGTTTAGTACAGTCGCCTCCTTGTATTGTGAACATTCATACCATTAAGGCTTTTTTCACATCTGCGTCGGGACTCTGTTCATAGGTTCTGTTGGAGCTTTCCGTCAGGGGAATTCAAACTGAAACAAACGGAAACCATAGGTTTCCATTTGCATTACCATTGATTTCAATGGTGACGGATCTGATGCAAATGGTTTCCGTTTATCACCATAGTGTAAGGGTTCCTTTGTTTTGACGGAATCAATACCATAGTCGACTGCGCTATTCATTCCGCCAAAACAACGAAACCCTTGCACAACGGTGGCAAACAAACCATTTGCACCAGATCAGTAACCATTAAAATCAATGCTGATGCAAACAGAAACCTATATTTTTCATTCATTTCAATTTGGATTCCATTGATGGGTTCCCCTGAAGAAAAGCTCAGACGGAACCTATGAACGGAGTCCCGACGCAGATGGGAACTAAGCCTAAAGCAGATGGACTAACAGAGGATAACAAGCAAAATAAAAAACACATTCAGCCTCTTGCCAAATACACCAATGTTCAGTCATGCAACGTATCTCATCCCTGCATCCTTTTGTACACCGTTTAGGTAAGGGCTTCTTCACATCAGCATTGAACTTCCATTTGGATTTCCATTCATCTGTTCGGTCAGAGGAACAGAAAGACAAACAGAACTTATCGTTTCCATTTGAATAACTATTTCAATGGTATATTTTGTTTCAGTTTGATTTCCAGTTTTTTTTACGAAAACAATGGTGTAGTGTGGTAAGCTATTGTTTGCCAGTAGAACCTTACCTAAAGGTATGCATACTGCCTTCTGTAACATTTGGTGGAAGAGAGATAATGGTTTGGTGCTTTTTCTTCAGGGTTTGGGCTAGGCCTCTTATTTCTAGTGAACGGTAATGTTAATATTACAGAATAAAAAATAAATTTTAGACAATTGAATGCTTGTGGCAAAAGTTTGGGGAAGGCCCTTTCCTGTTTCAGCATGGAAACATGCACATGTGCCCAATCCATAATGACATGGATTAATCAGTTTGGCGTGGAGGAACTCAAGTGGTCAGCACAGAGCCCTGACACCAACACCATCGAACACCTTTTGGAAAAATTCGAAAACCGGCTGCAAGCTAGGCCTCCACCTCCAACATTAAAATAATGTGGAAAGCCATCCCATAAAAGTGGAGTATGTTATAGCCGCAAAAGGGGGCCAAACTCTATAATAACTCCTATGGTTTTGTAACGTACAACAAGCTCATAAAGGTGTGATGGTCAGGTGTCCACATACTTTTCGCCGTATAGTTTACATCTTGGCAGAAACATGGTACATACCTGAAGTGCTGAAAGACATTTATTTTAATCAGTTGAAATACAGAAATGATCTACTCAAATCTGACCCAACTCTTAACTCCTTAATGACTGCACATAAGCCTTTTCACAGCAGTCATTAAGGGTACTGGTACCTATGGCATAGTCATGCCCTTTCATGGAGCGGTGTCATTAGCCCGGCACAGGTGTCTCACGCGTGTGGGCGACAGGCAGACCACTGTTATAACGACCAAGATCGGAGATGCCTCCGATCCCGAAAGTTTAGCTCCTTAGATGACGCAGTCAATAGGGACTGCTGCATCTAAGTGGCCTCAGAGGGAGGGTGGTTTCCTCTGTCACCCGAAAAGGAATTGCAAGGGGGTGATGGTTTTCATTGCAGCCAGAAGCCCAAAAAAGATCCCCAGGTCTGCCATTAGTGTACATCTATTAGGCCCTGCCAGAGCCTAAAAATTAAAGCAATTATTCAACGTATGTTTGTATTGTGTGAGCTGCTGTAACCATATCAAGTGAGGTTGATATAGCAGCGAATGTACATTAACTAGTACCAGTTGAGTTGGCTGACGGAACAGCACTTGAAAGTTGGCTCGCCAAATGCTTTTTAATGATGTCCTCTGCTTTGAAGTTTTTATTTCGTTTGAGTATAGTTGCTGCATCCTTCTGCTGCTTGTTTGCAATACTTGGGTCTACTCCGAAGTCCAGAAGCATCTTTACATCTTGTGCTTGACCTATGGAACATATATATTTTACAATTTTTAAAAGAAAATCTTGTTGCTTTGCCGTGTGTTTACCAGAGTAGGCCAAGAACATAAATAATTGATCATCTTTAGTTTAACATTTATTACATTTTGCATATCTATTTTGGCCTCCAAAAGTGCAAGTTCTATACTATGTATGGTCCCTTCCAGTGGTTTTCAAGGCGCGCTACACGTACTACAGGAGGTATGTGCCGCAGCCTCAGTGGATACGCGCCACAGCTGACCAAAAAAAAAAAGAAAAAAAAGACTGCCCCCCCTATGCAAGGCGCCGGTATACTTACCTTCCTGGCAACTCCAACCCCAGGCGCCACCATATTGAGTCCTGACACCATCTAGTGCACACAATGTCCTAGACGGCATCAGTACGGTGGCGCTCGGAGCTGAATTTGGGCCAAGAGGGCAAGTTAATGCATCTCAGTAGGACTGTGGTGGTAACTTTTATGGGGGCACTGTAGATGTCACTTTTCTGTGGGAACTTTGGCTCCTACTTTTCTGGTGTGTACTGTAACTGACACTTTTCTTAGGAGACCCTAGATTTTACGGTTATGGGGCCACTGTAGTTATTATGGAGGTATATGTGGTTATGGTGGCATTATCCTGGCAACACTGGTGGGCATTGTTATATGTCAGTGCTATAAGTGGGCCCTAGGTGTCACCTATTATGCGGGCACTGTAGTTGCCATGCTTATGAAACTGTGGCTGTTATAAGATCATGGTGGCTGGCTCTGTTATGGGGGCACTAGCCAGGAATAATTACAGCCTATCCATGTATTTGGGGGTGGGGCTCATTTATGATTTTTCTTTTTCCAGTATAAAATGTATAGGTGACAGATGCCAAAAATGTCTAGGAAGCAAACGCTGCAGTATTCGGGAGAACACCTCACGGCGGTCAGTGCCAGGTGGAGAAGAAAAGAGATTCTACATTCAGAGACGACGTCAACTGTGAGTCACTGGATGTATTTTTTTGTTATCCCTTCTGGTTGCAACTTCCTCTAATCCATACTGTTTTCCTTTATATACTCTGCAGACCGTCAGTGAAAAATTGGTACCTGACCACTGTATAGTCACTGTATGGCGGCATTTTTAGTTATATTAATTTTGTATAGCGGTAGAATACCACGGTTTAGGATTAGGATTTTTTGCGTACTCACCATAAAATCCTTTTCTTGTCCAGTTCATTGGGAGACACAGACCGTGGAATATATCCTGTTGCCACTAGGAGGCTTGACATTATGAAATAAAAAAGTGACTCCTCTTACATGATATGCTGTGCCCAAAGACACTGAGCTATTCAGTCTGTCTGCAAGCAGTAGGAGAAGCAGATGCAAGGTAAGATAAGTATGTCAAACACTAGCGGAGAATCTCTCAAAACGGACAACTCTAGAGGAAAAAACGTGAAATAAATGGGTGGCAGCTGTGTCCCGCCAATGACCAGGAAAAGAAAAGGATTTTACAGTGAGTACTGAAAAAAAATCCTGTTTTCTCGTTCGTTACATTGGGGGACACCGACTGTGGAACGTCCTAGAGCAGTCCCCAGGGGTGGGGACAGAACACAGGACAAGGTCAGCTATTTCACAGATGCCTGCAATACCTTGCAGAAGTGAAGGCATGCACCTGGTAGAACTTGGAACAAAGGTGTGCAGAGAAGAACATGTGGCTTCCTTGGACTATTGAAGGGCAGAGGCCCAATGGCGCACAGACAGGGAAGCCTCAACCCCTCTGATAGAGTTGGCAGTGATCCGGAAAGGGGGTACCTTTCCATGGACGCGATAAGTCTTGCAAACAATCATTCGAATCCACAAAGCAATAGTGGCCTTAGAGGCCGCTAAAACCTTTCCTGGGACCCTCGGAGGATGAAGAGGGAATCTGACCGTTGAAAGCCGTGACAGAAAGGTAAATCCACAGAGCACGGAGACATCCAGGTTGTGGAGGGAACACTCCCTCGGATTACTGGAAATAGGACAAAAAGGTGGCAAGACAATATCTTCATTGATATGGAAGGCCAAAAACAACTTTAGGCAAGAAGCAGGCTACCGTGTGGAGCAGTGTCTTGTCTTAGTGAAGAGTCAGAAACGGAGGACAAAAGAGAGCCACCAACTCAGAGACCCTCCGGGTGGGGGTTACCGCAACTAGCAAAAACATCTTCCAGGAAAGAAAACAAAGAGGGATCTCTCCCAAGGAAGTCAAAACGAAATTCAGATCCCACGAGAGAAGCGGAGGATGATAAGGGGAACCACATGAGCCCCCCCCCCCTGCAAAAAAGTCTTATCGTCAGCTTTAGACGCCATCGGGCGTCAAAATGGTAAGAGCTGACAGGGAGGGGAGCCCCTTCAAGGAGTGGCGTGCTAAACCGTGATCTAAACCCCTCTGTAAAAAGGATAAAATACTGGACAAGGAAAAACGCCTGCGATCCTCACACCAACCAAGGTGAGCGTTCCATGTACGATGGTAAATGCGGGCTGAAGAAGACTTTTAGCCTTAAGCATAGTGAGACTAACACTATGCGAAAAACCACAAGCCCTCAGAACGGCAACTTCAACAGCCACGCTGTTAGACGTAGCAACCTTAAATTCTGGTGGAAGATCGGACCTTGAGAGATAAAGTCGTGACAGAGGTTAAAGGCCACGGGACGTCAGCCAACAGGGAAACGAGATCTGCATACCAACAGCGTTGCGGCCAATCCTGTGCTACCAGAATGGCAGCAATACCTCCTGCCTTGAGCCACCGAAAAAGCCTTGGTGAAGAGGGAATACTGACAGGAGAGTAGTGTCGGACCATAGCGCCCAGAGTGTCCACGGCGCAGGCCTCCATATCCCAAGCACGGGAGATGAAGCAGTGGACTTAGAGGTCATCAAGTCCACGTCCGGACTAACCCACCTGAGATAAATTTGGTCGAAGAAATCTTGGTGAAGAGACCACTCCCCGGGGTCCACTGTTTCGCTAATGAGAAAGTTTGCAACCCATTTGTCAACCCCAGGAATGTAATACCCCTGTAAGAGCCGCAACGTGAGCTCTCCAGGATCCTGGAAGCCACGGCCATCACTGCGGTGCATTGTCCGTTTGAAGCAGCACCGGGTGTCCGCACATAGACTGAGACCAGTGCAGGAGGCACAGAAAAATGGCTCTCAATTCCAAAAGATAGTTTTCTGGGTATGTACTTCAACGATTGCAAGACTCTCTCCCACTGGGAGAAGATTGCCTGATGTAGAGTGCGTGCGGAACTGCGCAAATGGATTAGTCTCAATTGAGGCCAAATCGTCCCGAGTACCCGCGTGCAGAGGCGAAGTGATATCGGCACCACCGTAAAGAACGGATGCCATCCGGAATAATGAAGTGACACTCAGAAGGAAGGGAAACCTTCGCCGACTGAATGTCGAAGGCGATCCCACAAAAAAAACAACAGCAATCTCCTGTGAAGGAAGATAAGCAAGACTTGGACCGGTGTTTATGATCCAACCGAACGGACTCTGTTTCCAGAGTGATCTGGAGAGCCATCTCGTTGTCCTCCCGGGACAGAAACTTTATCAGAATGTCGTCCAGGTACGGGATGACAGACAAACCCCTTGTGCGAAGGAGTGCCATCATGACAGAGAATCTTCGTAAATTCTCTCGTGGCCACAAATTGGTAATGATGAGGCCGTACCGCAAAGCACTGGTGGGTAGTGCAGATAGGGACGTGTAAATACGCGTCCTTGATGTCCACAGAAGAAAGAAACGTCTCCTGTTCCATGGAAGCCATGAAAGATCGGAGATTCCATCCAAAAAGGATGGACCCGAACCTGCGCGTTGAGATGCTTAAGATTCGGGATGTGCCGAACCTCCCTTTTTGGGGAACCTTGAAACAGTGGACTGAAAGAAAAACTATGGAGAGAGGCTGGCAAATTCGATTTTGTATCCCGAAGATACTACCCCCTGAACTCAGGTGTCTGAAATGTGAGAGAGCCAGACATCCTTGAAGTGCAGAAGCCTGGCCGCATCCAAGGTAAATTGAGTGGGGGTGCACTTTCAGGAGGAAGTGGCTTTGCCGTTCTATCTTTTGCAGGTGGAAGTCAGGGAAGCCAGGAGGGCCGAGTCTTGAAGGAAGGTTTGGCCTTCTGATCCTGGTAAAGCTGCTGCCTGGAAAATATGGTGTTGGAGAAACCAAGAAAAGAAACAAAAAAGCGTACCCATCTATTTGGCCGTAGTAGTGTGCTCAGGCCTATTATAAGGAAGATGGATGCTTTTGCCACCCATGGCTTTCCAGATTATTTTATCCAACTTGGGTCCATAGAGACGAGACTCTGAAAAGGGGAGAGCAGTCAGGGAAGCTGAATCAGCAGACCAAGCCATGCATTGGAGATAAGGTGAGACGGATCAACCAGTTCCTCCTGAAGAGCGCCGGCCATACTGTAAAAAATAGTGCTGCCGGTCTAAAAGTGGTAGGGAGTGCAGAAAAGACCAAAAAAAAACCCCAGGGACTAGGCTGGTCCAGCGGACCGCTACAGTGCACAAGCGGTGGTGGGGGGGCGCTATGACACACTCAGAGATCCTTCGCGACTAGCTCTTCATGATGTAAAGAATAAAAGAAATACAATTAAAACTTAAAATTCTTTGTAGAGCTTCTGCTGCTATCAGCAGAAGTGTCTGCCTCCTAGTGGCAAAAGCATATATCCCACAGTCTGTATTCCCAAACGTAATGAACATAAAAATTTGTTTTTGTGTGCATTGAGTGCAGAGATTTTCATATGGGTTTGATGTTCGCCCTGTCACCACCACTGCCATCATTAGATTTGTCTTTAGCCCGGGGTATCTTGGAATTGGGGGAGCCCCAAATCGGTGGCGGTGTAAGGTTTTGAAACTTTTGGACACTTGTTAGGTCACATTTCTAGCCACATTGGGTATGGTGTGTATAGGGTAAGGGAGGATGTTAGGTTTTCTGTTTACTGTGCACATATTATCTGGGTGGTGTCATTGAAGGCTGTGTGAGTATTTTCTGTGAACTGATCTGCCAATTTGAACGGTTCATGTTTGCTGCTCATGATTCGAGAACAGTGGGCTGTGGCCTGTACAAAGTGGCGTGGTTTATGTAAAATATTAATTCATGTGCCGCATCTCCAATCTCACTGTTGTCCTTTTTAAAATATTGACAAGTATCCCTTTAACTTATTAATTGAAGACAAGCCCTTTGAACACTGTTCACTTTGTATGGAGAAAAACATAAAAGGTTGCTTGATCTAGCACTATTTTATATATTTAGAACTGATCGCTTCCTTGGAAGGTATTCGGTTGGAACTTCTTGTTGCTAGTGGTTACTTGGCTTGAAAATGTTGAGAAACACTAATCTATACTACAGTTGAATGGTGTATGCTATGCCCATGTACTGTTTAAGCTTCATAAAGAAATTGTAAATCAACTAGGATAGGCTACAAAAGATTCAGCATGAACCAGTTAACTGGTTGCCGACACAGGACGAGCATGCTCGTCCTGAGCGGCGAGCACTTCGCGCATTAGAACGAGCATACTCGTCCTGTGTGACAGCCGTCCCTGCGCGCGTCTGTGCGCGCGATCGAGAGCGGGGCAACGGCTGTAATACACAGCCACGGCCCCGCTCTGACAGCGGAGAGGAGAGAAACATCTTCTCTCCACTGTTAACCCTTTGAACGCCGCGATGACAGCTGATCGCGGCGTTCAAGGAGAGGGGACTGCACATTGATCGCGTCACAGAAAATAACTGACGCGATCAAAGCCCACAACTCGTATGGCCAGACAGCCCAGGGTCCAGTGAAGGACCCCAGGGCTGTATGAAAATATTTCCTGTTGTTAGGGCATACTGAGGTATGCCCTAACAACTGCCTGTGTACAATCAGTAACAGGCTAATGTACTGGAATATAGATCTATGCCAGTACATTACAGTTACAAAATAAAAATCAAAATGATAAATCCCTTTATGGGATTAAAAAAAAAAAGTTAAATGAATGTAAAAAAATAATAATGGTAAATAAATAAATAAAAAGTAAATAAAATACACAGAAACACACATTTTTTATAATAAATAAACTTTTTAAAATATAAGTCCCAAAACATGAAATAATATAGACATATTTGGTATCGCCACGACCGTAACAACCTGTACAACAAATGTATAACATTATTTATTATGATCGGTGTATGGTGTAAAAAAAAAAATATTAAAACTGCTGCGCAACTGCTTTTTTTCTGCATTTTAATCTAATTAAAAATTTATAGAAATTAAACGATAATGTATTTGTACCAAAAAATGGTACGTACATAAAGTACAACTCGTCCCGCAAAAAACAAAGTCTCATACAACTACGTCGTACAAAAAATAAAAGCGTTATGAGCGTCGGGATGCAAAGAGGGAAATGTAAAAAAAATTGCTCTGTCCTCAAGGCTAAAATTGGACGTGTCCTTAAGGGGTTAAGGCAATAAAATAAAAGTGTCTAATTGCAGCAAACGTATACTACCACATGTGCCGTTTTGATAAATGTGGAGCAATTCGCACCATCACGTAAAATAACATTGTGATGACATGGAAGTACAATAATCCCTTCAGCTCATGTAGCTACATGTCTTGTCTAAGTGTTTACTAGGAACCAATGTGCCAAAGTACAAAATTCTGCGACCGTCAAAGTGGGAAATGAACATAGATACACAAAGGTATGATTGGCAATGTATAGTTTAAAGAGGCTCTGTCACCAGATTTTCAAACCCCTATCTCGTATTGCAGCAGATCGGCGCTGCAATGTAGATTACAGTAACGTGTTTTTTTTTTTTCTAAAACGAGCATTTTTGGCCAAGTTATAAGCATTTTTATATTTAAGCAAATGAGCCTTTCTTAAGTACAACTGGGCGTGTTTAAAGTTATGTCCAACTGGGCGTGTATTGTGTGTGTACATCTGGGCGTTTTTACTTGTTTTACTAGCTGGGCGTTGTGAATAGAAGTGGATGATGCTGACGAATCAGCATCATCCACTTCTCTTCGTTACCACCCAGCTTCTGGCAGTGCACAGACACACAGCGTGTCCTCGCGAGATCACGCTGTGACGTCACTTCCTGCCCCAGGTCCTGCATCGTGTCGGACGAGCGAGGACACATCGGCACCAGGCGACAGAGGCTACAGTTGATTCTGCAGCAGCATCGGCGTTTGCAGGTAAGTCGATGTAGCCTCTGTCGCCTGGTGCCGATGTGTCCTCGCTCGTCCGACACGATGCAGGACCTGGGGCAGGAAGTGACGTCACAGCGTGATCTCTCGAGAACACGCTGTGTGTCTGTGCGCTGCCAGAAGCTGGGTGTTAACGAAGAGAAGTGGATGATGCTGATTCGTCAGCATCATACACTTCTATTCACAACGCCCAGCTAGTAAAACAAGTAAAAACGCCCAGATGTACACACACAATACACGCCCACTTGGACATAACTTTAAACACGCCCAGTTGTACTTAAGAAAGGCTCATTTGCATAAATATAAAAATGCTTATAATTTGGCCAAAAATGCTCGTTTTTGAAAAAAAAAAAAAAAACTTTACTGTAATCTACATTGCAGCGCCGATCTGCTGCAATACGAGATAGGGGTTTGAAAATCTGGTGACAGAGCCTCTTTAAAGCAGGAGCATATGGAAATTTGCCCCCCTGCTACCCATGATCTTTTTTTTTTTTTTTTTATAAAATAAAGTTATAAATCAAAGTTATGTTTAGTTTTTCCATAGCATCCTGCATTAATAAATGTCACCATCGAAATTCCTCACTAGCCCGTCGACTAGGCTACAGTGAAATTGCATTATTAGTGATTTCAGGTCACTAGGGCGCATTGTCCAGTGACTTCTGCAGTAGCTAACACATCTATGGATGAAACATTCCTGTAGCAAAGGTCACCGCAGCCATATAGCCATGGCCACATGATATGACTAGTATGGACACATACAAACATTTTATTTCCAGTTACTTACACTTAGCAGTATATCCATATGAATTGGTTTGAAAAGATGCTACCAGATGCAGGACTGTGTTGCCATCTCTATCTTTTGCATTGATGTGTTCCTTCATATTTGGTTTAATCTTTATAACAAGTTTGAAAAGGCTGTTGTTGGCTATTAAAACCACAAAAGAGAGCAAAGTAGTTAAATCTCAGGAAAAAAATATTGAAAGAAATGTATCATTAAACTTTGACATATTTAAATCATGTTTTTTTACTTTAAAATGTGACCATTCAAATACAAAAAAAACTTGCATGTTCAGTTTTCAAATTAGCCAGTGGAGCGTGCACAGTAGCTGACATTTCCCGCTTCCTGCAGATCTCTCTTTAGGTTTGGTATTAGTAGATGCCGGGGGGATTTAAAGCAGGGGTCTCAAAAATGCGGCCCCTGAGGAGGTCATCTCCGGCCCGCGGGGCACCGAAGCTCCCGAGATCTCCTTCAGCCTGGTCTCTGCTGTCCCAAGGATGAGCGCCACACACACACACACCCTGTAGATAGTGCCTTATACAGTCGACAGCGCTACATCCTGTAGATAGCTCCGTTGCGGTACTCTCTAGGAGCTTTGGCCAGGGATTCCTCTCCTTGGGGAAATCACTGTCCATATATGGACAGTGACATCACAGGCTTCTCCTGGACCGGAATGCCCAGCTAGATCGTTGCCAACACTCTGGCTGAGATTCCACTCCGAGAGTTGGTCACTTTCCATATATGGACGGTGACGTCAGGGGCTCCTCCAGGAGAGCAATCGTTCGCTGGGGATTCCGATCCTAGAGGTTGCCCCTGACATCACTGTCCATATTATCAGTACAAGAGGGAGACCCCCTGCCCCAGAGCAACGTAGCGCCAGGAGGGTATGAGAAACACAAATTGCCATTTTTATGTCCTCTGCTGCCATCGGTTCCCAGCAATCGCAAGGCAGGGCACCAATGGGGTGACAGAGGGCGAAACCTCCATTTATAGCCACTTACATGTTGCAGTTGCAATTGACCACAGAACAGCTGTTGCCGCTGGATGACGTGCCCGTGCCATTTACTGGACATACTATTAAGTCCAAATTTGATAAGAACACCACAATTAGGATGTAATAGCATGTTCAAATGTGGGAAGGGGTTAAAGGGGTTTTTCCGAATTTTAAAATTGATGGACAATCCTTAGGCTAGGTCAATATTAGATCGGTGTTACGACTCTCAGCACGCAAGCTGATCAGTTGTATTAAGGGGCTATGTCAAGGATAGACCATCAATTTAAAAAATCCGGATAACTCCATTAACCCCTTAAGGACGCAGCCACTTTTGGACCTTATGACACACTCATTTTTTAAATCGGACATGTGTCACTTTATGTGGTAATAACTCTGGAATGCTTTTACCTATCCAAGCGATTCTGAGATTGTTTTCTTGTGACATATTGTACTTTAAGTTAGTGAAAAAATGTGGTCGATATATTCAATATTTTTGTGTGAAAAACACCAAAATGTAGAGAAAATTTCAAAGAATTATCATTTTCTAAATTTAAATGTATCTGCTTGTAAGACAGATAGTTATACCACTCAAAATAGTTATTAGCCTACATTTCCCATATGTCTACTTTAGATTGGCATCGTTTTTTGAACATCCTTTTATTTTTTTAGGACGTTACAAGGCTTATAAGTTTAGCAGCAATTTCTCAAATTTTCAAGAAAATTTCAAAAGCCTATTTTTTTAGGGACCAGTTCAGTTCTGAAGTGGCTTTGAGGGCCTTATATATTAGGAACCCCCACAAATCACCCATTTTAAAAACTGCACCCCTTAAAGTATTCAAAACAGCATTTAGAAAGTTTCTTAACCCTTTATGCGTTTCACAGGAATTAAAGCAAAGTGGAAGGGAAATTTGCAAATGTAATATTTTTTTTTTTCAGAAATTCCATTTTAATCCATTTTTCCTGTAATACTGAAGGTTTTTACCAGAGAAACACAACTTAATATTTATTGCCCTGATTCTGAAGTTTTTAGAAATATCCCACATGTGGCCCTAGTGCGCTACTGGACTGAAACACCGGCCTCAGAAGAAAAGTAGTACCTAGAGGATTTTTGGGCCTTCCTTTTCTTAAATTATATTTCAGGCACCATGTAAGGTTAGAAGAGGTCTTGTGGTGCCGAAACAACGGAAACCCCACAAAAGTGACTCCATTTGGGAAACTATACCTTTTGAGGAATTCATCTAGGGGTGTAGTGAGCATTTTGAAAACACAGGTGTTTCATAGATTTCATTAGAATTGGGAGGTGAAAATGAAAAATTACATTATTTTCCAATAAGATGTAGCTTTACCTCAAAATTTTTATTTTTTTTAACAAATAAATGAGGAAAAGCACCCCAACATTTGTAAAACAACTTCTCCAGAGTACGGAAATACCAAACATGTGGTCATAAACTGATGTTTTGGCAAGCGTCAGGACTCGGAAGGGAAGGCACGCCATTTAGCTTTTGGAGTGCCGGATTGATTTCTCTGCACCATGTCGAATTTATAAAGGTGCCAGTGAAGTGGAAACCCCCCAAAAGTGACTCCATTTGGGAAACTACACCCCTCAAGGAATTTTTCAAGTGGTATAGTGAGCAGTTTGACCCCATAGGTGTTTCATACACTGGGCAGTAAAATAATAAAATGTAGAATTTTTTCAAAGAAAATGTTGCTTTAGCCCCAAATTCATAATTTTCACAAGGGGTTAAAGGAGAAAAAGCACCCACAGTTTGTTACACAATTTCTCCTGAATATGGCAATACCCCATTGGTGGAGATAAACTGCTGTTCGAGCACGTGGCGGGGCTCAGAAGGTAAAGAGCACCATGCAACATCTGAGGCCTAGTACGATGGCATTTACTGCCCTGTGTCATGAAAACAGAGGCTCTGGGTTGTCAAAACCTTAGAAACCCAGAAAAGTTGACCCCATTTAGGAAACGAAACCCCTCAAAGAATTCATCTAGCGGTATAGTGAGAAGATTTAGATTGTAATGTAACACCTTTCAAGGTATTCCTCTAGGGGTATAGTGAGAATTTTTAATTTGTGAAGTGACAACCCTCTAGGTATTCATCTAGGGGTATAGTGAGAATTTTTAATTTGTGAAGTGACAACCCTCTAGGTATTCATCTAGGGGTATAATAAGAAATACTTTAATTTTAGTAAATAAGGAGGACAACCTGGAAAACCCGCAATGGAGGGAAAGGGAATGGCAGGTCCCACTACCAACATACCCACCATTCCATAAAATCCAGCACAAAAAATAAATCAAAGGCCTCAGCAAAAAAAGATTTGCTGAGACAAGCAATCTCATCTGGATTTATTCCTCTCACCCAGATTTGCAACCTGGATGAGACAGACACTCCCTCGGGTCCTTGGTATAGTGAGAATTTTTAGTTTTGTTTTAGGTGTTTTTTTTTACAAATTTTAAATGATCAAATTTTAAATGGGGCTGGTCAGTAAAAAAAATGAATAATTATTCATGGCCAATATGGGAGACAGAAAAGGTGAATGAAGAATAAATGAATTAAAAATCCAAGGAGGTATGATATATTTTGAAACATTGTTTCATGCACAGGCCGGGATTTGTGAGACACGTCTCGCAATGGTATGTGGTGTCCTTACGAATGCCTCGCTTGGCGCACAGACAGCATTTTTTTTGGGGCTTCCGTTTTTTTTCAGTGGGGGGGATTTCTGTGGGGAAATGCTGGCCGGGAATTATCCTGCTGACGGAAGAACCGGATGAAGTGCCCTCCCCTTCCTGGTCACCAAATATCTGGGACTTGATGACCTTTTCCTGAAATTGCAGGAATGTATCCCCACTGCCAGCGTATCTGTAGAGGACCAAGGCGTTGTATAATGCCATCTGTGTAAGATGCACAGACAGCTTTTTATACCATACCCTGGTCTTGCGCATGGCAATGTATGGTTTTATAACCTAGTCGGACAGGTCAACGCCACCCATATGTTTGTTGTACTCCTGTACGCAGAATGGTTTGGGAACTTGGGTGGTGGATCCGGGTACAGGGACTAGGCTGCCTCTGCTGTCATGAATGTTGGTCAGTATAAGGACGTCCCTTTTATCCCTATACTTCAGAAGGAGCAGATCATCGCTGCAGACAGCTCTGCTCTCTCCTAATTTTAGGATCTAACAGATAATAGGTAAGAAAAGACCCAGCAGGCTGGCGGGCATTGAAATAGCAAGAAAAAATACAGTTTTGCGGTTAAGCAAAAAGAAGTGCCTTTATTACCAGCCAAGCTATAATGATATGTATAGGTTAAAACATAACTTTTATTAATTAGGGTTAAATATAGTTAGGACACACAAGAATGGATTTAAAATTTGACCAAAGTCCACTGACAGTTGTGAATTTTGCATCAGTCAGATGCAAACGGTATGTGATATAATCTGTCTATGTATGTGTCACCTACGGCGTCTGCAGAACGCCGGGTGATACAGATGAGTAGCGTCTGTATCTATGTCAGTGAAAACTCTGAAGTTTTAACCTATACATATCATTATAGCTTGGCTGGTAATAAAGGCACTTCTTTTTGCTTAACCGCAAAACTGTATTTTTTCTTGTTAATTTTAGGATCTGACCCAGAAAAGTTTTGGGGAGGCCTTTCTGATTTTTGCGGATTATTCCGCACGCCAAGGTGGATCTGGACGAGAGAACTTTTAACAATGGGACACTGTTGTAGAAGTTGTCCAGATACAGATGATATCCTTTGCCAAGTAAAGGATGGATAAGATCCCATAAATCTTTCCACTAATTCCTAGGAAGGGGGGCATTCTGGGGATCTATTTGGGAGTCTTTTCCCTCATAGACCCTAAAAGAGTAGGTGTAACCGGTGGCACTTTCACACAGCTTGTAGAGTTTTATGCCGTACCGGGCTCTTTTATTGGGTAGATACTGCCTGAAGTGCAGTCTACCCTTGAAGCTGCTAGGGATTCATCCACCGAAATATTTTGTTGGGGGGTATAAACTTGGGAAAAAATTTGGGAGTAGTGGGCAATTAATGGTCTTATTTTATACAGCCTATCAAGTTATGAGCCATTTTATATATATGCAAATTAGGTTTTAAATGGACAACTGGGCGTGTTTTTTTTCGTTATGTCCAACTGGGCGTGTATTGTGTTTTTAACTGGGCGTGTTTACTTGTTTTACTAACTGGGCGTTGTAAATAGAAGTGTATGATGCTGACAAATCAGTGACCAATCAGCATCATGCACTACTCTCATTCATTTACACAGCAGCATCACGTTCTTACTAGAACGATGTGCAGCCACATACACAGACATTAACGTTAATCAAGTGTCCTGATAATGAATACACATGACCTCCAGCCTGGACGTCATGTGTATTCAGAATCCTGACACTTCTGAACCTTTTCTGTGAGATTTCCAGCAAGGGAAACAAAATCTCGTTTACCTCGTAATCTCGCGAGATTACGCGTGACTTGCTGGAATCTCACAGAAAAGATTCAGAAGTGTCAGGATTCTGAATACACATGACGTCCAGGTTGGAGGTCATGTATATTCATTATCAGGACACTTGTGTATGTGGCTGCACATCATTCTAGTAAGAACGTGATGCTGCTGTGTAAATAAATGGAGAGGAGTGCATGATGCTGACTGGTCACTGATTCGTCAGCATCATACACTTCTATTCACAACGCCCAGTTAGTAAAACAAGTAAACACGCCCAGTTAAATACACAATACACGCCCAGTTGGACATAACGAAAAAAAACACGCTCAGTTGTCCATTTCAAAGCTCATTTGCATATATATATATATATATATATATATATAAAATAGCTCATAACTTGGCCAAAAATGAACGTTTAAAAAAAAAAACAAAAAAAAACGTTACTGTTATCTACATTGCAGCGCCGATCACATGCAATAGGATAGGGATTTGAGAATCTGGTGACAGAGTCTCTTTAAAAATATGCCCCAAAACTTCCGCAATTCCACTTGGTTTGTGGGGATCCAATTTTGGCTTCTCCCTTAAAAAGAGTCGGGGTTCTGGGCGATAAACTGTTCCGCATAAAGGTTGGTCTGCTGGACAATTAATTCTAAAAGGGAGTCTGAAAAAAAAAGTTTAAAATAATCAATGGGGCTGAAACCGGTAATTTCAATTTGAATGCCTGAGGGGGCTGTAAACTCAGGCACCTGGCGGGCATAATTGTCCGCAGCTTCCCAGGTCAGCTCTGGCAGAGCAGGACCTACGGCTCTTCTGCGCCGACCGGGGGGTGCAGACTCAGAATCACTGGATTCAGAGGAAGCGCTGTCCGTATCGGAATACAGCATTTCATATGCTTCCTCGGCTGAGAAGACTCTTTTGGCCATACTAATAAACTCTTGCTACCACTAACGAACAACTTTTTTTTTTTAACATTTTTTATTTTTATTTTTTTTATAAAAAAATAAACCGCTACTCTCAACCGTGGAATGAGAACAGACCCTGCTGTATTCAATTAGTAAGGGTATCCTACCTACCAGGGGAAAAACTAAATGAGACGTGGCATTGCTACCTAACAGGGAACTCGGGCAGTGGGCAATCTAGGGACATTGCAGGGTGATGGCGGCCGGGTACTGCGACAGATCACAGCACGGCGGAAGGACACTGTGGGGAACTGAATTGATATAATATATATATATATATCTATATATATATAGATATAAAGTGAAGGAAATAAGTATTTGATCCCTTGCTGATTTTGTAAGTTTGCCCACTGTCAAAGTCATGAACAGTCTAGAATTTTTAGGCTAAGTTTATTTTACCAGTGAGAGATAGATTATATATAAAAAAAAAAAAAGAAAATCACATAGTCAAAATTATATATATTTATTTGCATTGTGCACAGAGAAATAAGTATTTGATCCCCTACCAACCAATAAGAGTTCAGCCTCCTCCAGACCACGCTCCAAATCAACTTGGTGCCTGCATTAAAGACAGCTGTCTTACATGGTCACCTGTATAAAAGACTCCTGTCCACAGACTCAATGAATCAGTCTGACTCTAACCTCTACAACATGGGCAAGACCAAAGAGCTTTCTAAGGATGTCAGGGACAAGATCATAGACCTGCACAAGGCTGGAATGGGCTACAAAACCATAAGTAAGACGCTGGGTGAGAAGGAGACAACTGTTGGTGCAATAGTAAGAAAATGGAAGACATACAAAATGACTGTCAATCGACATCGATCTGGGGCTCCATGCAAAATCTCACCTCGTGGGGTATCCTTGATCCTGAGGAAGATGAGAGCTCAGCCGAAAACTACACGGGGGGAACTTGTTCATGATCTCAAGGCAGCTGGGACCACAGTCACCAAGAAATACATTGGTAACACATTACGCCGTAATGGATTAAAATCCTGCAGTGCCCGCACGGTCCCCCTGCTCAAGAAGGCACACATACAGGCCCGTCTGAAGTTTGCAAATGAACATCTGCAGGATTCTGAGAGTGATTGGGAGAAGGTGCTGTGGTCAGATGAGACTAAAATTTTGCTCTTTAGCATTAACTCAACTCTCCGTGTTTGGAGGAAGAGAAATGCTGCCTATGACCCAAAGAACACCGTCCCCACTGTCAAGCATGGAGGTGGAAACATTATGTTTTGGGGGTGTTTCTCTGCTAAGGGCACAGGACTACTTCACCGCATCAATGGGAGAATGGATGGAGCCATGTACCATCAAATCCTGAGTGACAACCTCCTTCCCTCCACCAGGACATTAAAAATGGCTCGTGGCTGGGTCTTCCAGCACGACAATGACCTGAAACATACAGCCAAGGCAACAAAGGAGTGGCTCAAAAAGAAGCACATTAAGGTCATGGAGTGGCCTAGCCAGTCTCCAGACCTTAATCCCATCGAAAACTTATGGAGGGAGCTGAAGATCCGAGTTGCCAAGCGACAGCCTCGAAATCTTAATGATTTACATATGATCTGCAAAGAGGAGTGGGCCAAAATTCCATCTAACATGTGTGCAAACCTCCTCATCAACTACGAAAAAATGTCTGACTGCTTTGTTTGCCAACAAGGGTTTTGCCACCAAGTATTAAGTCTTGTTTGCCAAAGGGATCAAATACTTATTTCTCTGTGCACAACGCAAATAAATATATCTAATTTTGACTATGTGATTTTCAGTTTTTTTTAAAATATATAATCTATCTCTCACTGGTAAAATTAACCTAGCCTAAAAATTCTAGACCGCTCATGTCTTTGACAGTGGGCAAACGTACAAAATCAGAAAGGGATCAAATACTTATTTCCTTCACTGTATGTGTATATATATATATATATATATATATATATATATATATATATATTTTTTTTTTTTATTTTTTTTTTTCTTAACCAGTGGGCACCAAAGGGGGTGATCACCGGTTAGTGGGCACAAAAGGGCAGAAAACGCAGATCGCTGGGTTTTTGGGTTCTTTTTTTTAACAATTTGACTTGTAATTGTACTTGTCTCCGACTCTGACAAGCTTTCAGACAGGAATGAGCTTGTCAGAGATGGAGATGCCGGCAAACCACTGCTCCTGAGCTGTGATTGGCCTGTCAGTACTGACTGGCCAATCACAGCTCGTGCCGGCACGGGACCACTGATTGGTCCTGTGCCCGCGAGTCCTGCTCGGCAACTGTCTATGACAGTTGCGATCGGGACGCTGTCACCATGTCTGTTGACATGGTGACAGTTTGAAGCTTGGGCGTAACTGTACGCCCGAATGCGGGAAATCACTTTCATTTCGGACGTACAGTCACGCCCGTGTGCGGGAAGGGGTTAATGACAGATGACCGTATTATTGTATTGCTGGAGGCCTACATCTCGCAGGATAGAAACACTATACACAGTGATAAGGCTCTTTATGCATCTACCTTGCCACTCACTGTTTTCTTGGGAAGGGGGACGTACTCTTCCTGACCATTAACTTTTTTATCCCATTTGCCATAAAGCACACATGTACTGCTGCCCTGTCTATACAGACAATGCAGGAAGGATGTGTGTGCCTCCTATATGGCAGTCCCCAGAGAAGTTTTAAAATAAATTGCTACAGCATAAATAAGGCTGGGTTCACACCAGTGTTGGTGCTTCCGTTGTTCTACTCTGTCAGTTCAGCAGAACAACGAAAATACCAGAAGAGCCGGTTCCATTAAAGTCTATGGGTTTCCGTCAGGGTGCCCGTGGTTTTACCCATAACTAATAGCACAGAATGCTGCGCTATTGTTTCCGGTATTTTTGGATGCATCTGTGACAGCGGCCTCTAAGGCAGATGTGAACAGGCACTAAACTGTTATATCATAAAGAAAACCAAAGTAATAAAACCAAAACAACATTTTGTTTCTATATACTTTCCCACAGCCATATGGCTATATATACATTCCAACTGCCGATGTCCCATGCAGTTGCCACGTATATATAAACGTTGACAGCCTGGAATAATGTGTGCAGTGCTGCTTCATTGTGAGCAGTGCTGAACTTTCCGGTCTACCAAAGTGACGGTATCTTTTCCCCCTAGTTTCATCAAACATGTTTGATCACTGTTAGGGGGCAAGGGGGCTTAGAAGTACAGCGTTTAATACACTGAAGCAGTGCTGCACTTTTCTGTCTGCCAGCTGTCTTCCCAATGGAGTCTCTGGCTTGAAAAAAAAAAAGAAGAAAATTCAAAGCGGTTGCAAAGATATTATCATTTAAAGAAGTGCATATCAAAAATAGAAAATTTTAAATGGACACAGGGGCATTAATGACCCTTTGTCAAGAAAGGGTTAAAAAGTATCTATAACCAGAAAACGTTTTATTTTAAAAATCAATAGCCCCCAGAAAAATGTAGGACTGCAAAAAAAATAACAAAAACAACAAAACAAAAATCAGATCCTGGGATGCCCAGCACCTCCCATTACCCACTATAAATGGTCAGACTGCAAGATCTCATCAATTACTGCGGGATCTCGCAGCTCTGACAAAAAGACCGCTATCTACTGAACATAGACTGCAGTTAAATACGTATAGAGCAAAATCCACTGCATTAACCCCTTGACGCTGAAGGACGGATATATCCGTCCTCTGCAGCTGCTAGTTCGCGCAGGACAACGGATATATCCGTCCTCTGATCGCGTGGTTACTGCTAGTGTACACACGCGATCAGCGGCAGGAGCGCGGCTGTTATACACAGCCTGGCTCCTACTGCAACTGCCGGAATGGAAGCGCGCTCCGATTCCGGCAGTTTAACCCATTAAATGCCGCTGTCAATAGTGACAGCAACATCTAATGTGTTTGACAGAGGGAGGGAGCTCCCTCTGTCACCCCAGCAAAGAAATCGCGGGGCGCTGTCGGGTTTCCATGGCAGCCGGGGGCCTAACAAAGGTCCCCAGGTCTGTCTTCAGCAAATGCCTGTTAGGCCATGCACTGACATGCAATAATGCTTTGGCATACTAAGTATACCAAAGCATTATATATGCGATCAGCAGATCGCATAGTGAAGTCCACTGGCGGGACTAGGGATGTCACGATACCAGAATTTGGACTTCGATACCGATACTTCGTTTAGTATTGCGATTTCGATACCAATTTCGATACTTTTGCCAACAGTAATAAAAAAATAATTCTTCCGTTTTCTGATGTGAGGCGCGACGTGTGATGAATTTTGAACGCGCCTCACATTAATAGTAATTAATCCCATCATGTTTCTCAGTCATAATGGGTTAATGTGCGAGGTACATGATGGGGTTAATTACTATTAATGTGAGGCACATGGAGGTTATATTCATCGCACCTCGCGCCTCACATTAATAAGTGAAAGAAAGTCGTGTTTATTTCATTTTTTTACAGCGTACACGTCATAAATGATGCAAAAAAATTGTTGCGCGCCCCAATACTGAATGTGTGAATATTTTATGTATTGAGACTTATTTTAATGTTAATTGTAAAAAAGGTGAATGTGTATTTTTTTTTTTTCCATTTTAACAATACTTTGTTTTTACTTTATTTTTAAACTCTAATGTACTGACATATATCAGATATGTGCCAGTACATTAGCCTGTGGACAGATAGCACACAGGCAGTTGTTAGGACATACTTGGGTATGCCCTAACAGGAAATATGGTAAGACAGCCCTGGGGTCCGTCAATAGACCCTGGGCTGTCTGCCCATATATGGTATGGCCCTCGATCGCGTCACAGGAATTCCCTGTGACCTGATCCAAGGGGCATCCCCCCTGCTCATTTTCTCCTGAATGCTGCAGTCAGCTGTGATCGCAGCATTCAGGGGAATAACGGCGGAGATGAGAGGTTTCTCTGATCTCCGCCGTTATAGAGCGGGGCTGCGGCTGTGTAATACAGCCATTGCCCCGCTCCTGACAGGAAGTGCGCGCGCGGTCAGCATGAGGAGGTGCGGCCGGCGCTGCACTAATGAGCGGAGGTTCAGGCACTGAGGACAGAACATGGGGGTGTTTTGGAGTGCGCCCGCCATGTTCTGTCTCCTGTGCCGCAGATCATTAGTGCAGCGCTGGCCGCATCGCATCATCCTGACCCCGCGAACTTATCATGACTCAGGAGCGGGGCTGTGGCTGAAGTACACAGCCGCGCTCCCATACATTCATGTATTACTATACTGAGCTGTGCGGCTGCGCAGCACAGTATCGAAATACAGGAAATAGCGGTATCGAACCGTTTAGGGATGCACAGTATCGAAACAGTATCGAAGTTTCGATGCACCGTGCATCCCTAGGCGGGACTAAAAAAAAAAAAGTAAAGCAGTTAAATAAAGTTTGTGAAAAAAAATAATAATAATTTGCAGTCAAAATAAAATAAAACCTTTTTTTGCCCAAAAAGTGGTTTTATTTAGAAAAAGCGCCAAAACAAATAACATACACTTATATGGTATCCCCGTAACGACTAGAACAATAAAATTAACACATTAATTAAACCGCCGGATGAACGGCGTCCAAACAAAACTCAAAAAATAACGGCAAAATTCTATTTTCTACTATTCCCCCCATAAAAAATTAAATAAAAGTTAATCTATAAGTTCTATGTACCCCAAAATAGTACTAATGAAAACTACACCTTGGCCCACAAAAATCAAGCCCACATATGGCCACATTGACGGAAAAACGGCTATTGGAATGCGGCGATGCAAAAACAAGTAATTGTTTTCTAAAAGGGTTTTTATTGTGCAAACGTAGGAAAACATATAAAACCTGTACATATACATATTTGATATCCCTGTAATCGTGCCGACCTATAGAATAAAGCGAACGTTATTTACGCTGCATAGTAAACGGCGTAAATTTATAAAGTGAAAATCAATGCTGGAATAGCTGCTTATTTTCAATTCTCTCCTAAAATAAAGTTAATAAAAGTTAATCGATATATTATAAGCATCTAAAAATGGTACAATTACAAAATACAACTCGTCCTGCAAAAAACAAGCCCTTATACGGCTATGTCCATGGAATAAAAAAAAGTTACGACTCTTGGAATGCGACCGCGAAAAAACAAAAAATAATCCTTGGTCATTAAAGCGCAAAATGGCCTGGTCATTAAGGGGTTAAGGACACAGCCGGTTTTGCTCAAATCTGACATGTGTCACTTTATGTGGTAATAACTTTGGAATGCTTTTATGTATCCAAGCGATTCTGTGACGGTTTTCTCGTGACACTATGTACTTTCTGTTAGTGGTAAAATTTTATCGATATATTCAGTGTTTATTTGTGAAAAACACCAAAATTCTGAGAAAATCTGCAAAAATGAGCGTTTTTTTTTTAAAGTCCTTTTATTTTTCTAGGACGTTACAAGGCTTCTAACTTTAGCAGCAATTTCTCACATTTTCAACAAAATTTCAAAAGGCTATTTTTTAAT
This sequence comes from Rhinoderma darwinii, assembly GCF_050947455.1. Taxonomy (NCBI): domain Eukaryota; kingdom Metazoa; phylum Chordata; class Amphibia; order Anura; family Rhinodermatidae; genus Rhinoderma; species Rhinoderma darwinii. Next base: position 224,327,966 of record NC_134691.1, read on the forward strand.
GGACCAGTTCAGATCTGAAGTGGCTTTGAGGGCCCTATATATTAGAAAGTCCCATAAATCGCCCCATTTAAAAAAACTAGACCCCCTCAAAGTATTCAAAACAGCATTCAGAAAGTTTCTTAACCCTTTAGGCGTTTCACAGGAATTAAAGCAATGTAGTGTCAAAATTCATTTGTAATACATTTTTCTCTTTAACACAAAGTTTTACCAGAGAAACGCAACTCCATATTTATTGGATTCTGCAGTTTTTAGAAATATCCCACATGTGGCCCGTGTGTGCTAATGGACTGAAACACAGGCCTCAGAAGCAAAAAGGCACCTAGTGGATTTTGGGGCCTCTTTTTTAGAATATATTTTAGGCACCAGGTCAGGTTTGAAGAGTTCTTGCGGTGACAAAACAGTGGAAAACCTCCAAAAGTCACTCCATTTTGGAAACTACACCCCTCAAGGAATTTAACTAGGGGTATAGTCAGAATTTTGACCCCACAGTTTTTTGCTAAACTTATTGGAATTATTCTGTAAAAACGGAAAATATTTTTTTCTGAAAAACGTAGAAATTTTACATCTTTCCAAGGAATAAGCACCCCAACATTTGTAAAGCATTTTCTCCCGATTACGGCAATGCCCCATATGTGGTAATAAACTGCTGTTTGGACCCACGGCAGGGCTCACAAGGGAAGGAGCACCATTTGTATTTTGGAGAGCAGATTTTCCTGGAATAGTTTTCAGTGTCATGTCGAGTTTGCACAGCCCTGGAGGGGCCAAAATAGGGGAAACCCCCCAAAAGTGACCCCATTTTGGAAACTACACCCCTCAAGGAATAATCCTCGGGGTATAGTTAGCCGTTTTACCCCACACGGTATTTGCAGAATTTATTGGAATTATGCAGTGAAATTGAAAATCTAAAAATTTTTCACAATAGATAAAGGAGAAAAAGCACCCCAATATTTGTAAAGCAAACTCTTCTGAGCACACCAATACCCCATATGTGGTGGTAAACTGCTTTTTGGACACATAGCAGGACTTAGAAAGGAAGGAGTACCATTTGACTTTTGGAGCTCAGGTTTTGCTTTAATGGCTTGCGGCGCCTTGTCACATTTGCAAAGCCTCTGAGGAGCCAAAACAGTGAAAACCCAGCAAAAATGACCCCATTTGGGAAAATACACCCCTCATTTATCTAGCGGTATAGTGAGAATTTCGACCCCACTGTTTTTTTTCGACCCCACCGCTTTTGGAACGCTCTAAACATTTTGCATCGCCATATTCTGAGAGCCAGGACTTTGTTATTTTTTCTCCACCAGAGCTGTGTGAGGGCTTATTTGTTGCGAGACAATCTGTAAATTTCGGGGTACATGCGATTTTTTTGATTACTTTTATTTTAATTTTTTGGCAAGCAAGGTGACCATAAACCAGCAATTCTGATGTTTTTTATGCTTTCTTTTTTTACGGCGTTCACCATGCGCTATAAATGACAATTTTACTTTATTCTGCGGGTCAATACGATTACGGCGATACCATAAGTACATATTTTTTTTATGCTTTGCAGATGTTTGCAAAATAAAATCACTTTTGTTTCAAATAATCTATTTTTTGTGTTGCCCTATTCTGAGAGCCATAACGGTATTATTTTTCCGTCAAAAAAGCTGTGGGAGGGCTTGTTTATTGTGGGACGGGCTGTAGTTTTTAATGGTATAATTTTGGGGTACATGCAACTTTTAGATCACTTTTTTTATTCTGTTTTGGGAGGGGTAGTGACAAAAAACAGCGATTCTGAAATTGTTTTTTTTTTTTTTTTTACGGTGTCCACCGTGCGGGTAAAATAGAGTGATATTTTTATAGTTCGAATCGTTACGGACGCGGTGATATCACATATCTGTACTTTTTTTAAAAAATGTTTTCCGTTTTCTCCTGTAATAAAAGACTTATGGGAAAAAGGGCATTTTTTTTATTTTTTTTAACGACAAACTTTGATTTTTTTTATTTACTTTTTTACATTTGTATTAACTTTTTTTTTTGTCCCACTAGGGGACTTGAAGGCATGAAGCCCTGATTGCTATTCTAATACACGGCACTACCTACATAGTGTATTAGAGCTGTCAGCTATTCGCTGACACGAAGCATATTAGGCTTCGCCTACTGGCGGGCCCTAATAGGCTTCTGAGCCAGCTCCATCACATACACGTTCTCAAGGAGCTGTGATTGGTCAGTCTGCTGTCACTGACCAATCACAGTGATTGCCGTCAGGGTACCGCTGTGATTGGTCCCCTGCCGTCTTACTGTGCCGATCAACTGTCAAACAGTTGATGGCACAGTTCTGTCACCCTGTCCTTTGACAGAGTGACAGTTGTAAGCCAGTTACAAAAAGAAAGGCTGCCTGCAAGCAGCCAAGCCCAATTTCCCAACTACCAATGTTGGTAAAATAATAAATAATCTTTATTACGCTACGTATAGCCAGACAGACCACATAGATTGAGTTAAAATTGTCACTACCTAAGAACCGGACATAGGTGTAAGTTACCTGTGTGATTACAGGCCTATATAGCAATAGACTAAGGAGCACTATTCCATTCCCTAGTCAGTTAAATTGTTGGATAACTACTTGATAGCACAGTGAGTCCGGTCAGTGGTAGGTGTTAAAATCCTAACAGCCCCCCCGACATGTTTCGCTACTAAGTAGCGTCCTCAGGGGTACACGGGGCTAGCCACCTATGTCCGGTTCTTAGGTAGTGACAATTTTAACTCAATCTATGTGGTCTGTCTGGCTATACGTAGCGTAATAAAGATTATTTATTATTTTACCAACATTGGTAGTTGGGAAATTGGGCTTGGCTGCTTGCAGGCAGCCTTTCTTTTTGTAATTGTTGATTGTGCCCGCCAACTACCAGGGGTCCTTTCCATGTCCTTTTGTTCAGTTGTAAGCCAGGACGCACCGGTACGTCCCGCTGCCTTATGCACTGCAATACAGGATGTACCGATGCAAGGTTACCTGGTAAGGGGTTAATACAGCAGTTATTGATTTAGGTTATATATACACATCAATAACTGAAGTATTAATGTACCAGATCACGCTCTTTTAGTCAGAGCCGCATGATCGAGCGATAACTAGCGAAACCTCGCGTTTTGACGTGCCCTGTGGGGTTGTGGGAAGGTTCTGAGATTGCACAATCTGGAAGTTAAGACCCAATTCCTGCAGCGAGTTATTGATATACAGGTACATAGCATTTTTTTTTTTTTTTTAAACGCATTACTGCCGCAGACAGTTTTGACCTTTCTGATAGAGCCCCATTTTTGAGCCACAAATCTGACATGTGTCGCTGCATGCGGGAATAACTTTTTAATGCTTTTACTTATCCAAGTGATTCTGACATTCCTATTTCGTGATACATTGTACTTTGTACCAAAAGAGAAAAAAGGCACGCACCACCAATTGGTATCTAGGTTAAAGTGCAAGTCAGCATGTAACAAAATAGCATATCCATATCAATTAGAAAAACGTGCATAAAAGACTTCACCACTAAGATCACAGCAAAAACCTTATTACATCACAATAAGAAAAAAAGACATGTGCCTAAACCCTCAATAGGGTTGGGGAAGGTATCACACATCAAGAAAGGCAAATTACCAACCATAAAGTACTTTATATTTCTAACATGCACAATAATGATCAAAAAATTACAGTCATGCCCGCCGCCTTTCCTCTCTTGCCCACGGTCGCCAGCTGAACTGTGCTCACCGGCGTCCATCTCCTCTGGGACGCTGGTCACCCCTGAACCTTGTGAGGCAGAGTACGATCTGCCCGTAGGGTGCACATGCACACTCTGGCAGCCTCTTAAAGGGCCAGCACCAGTAAAAAAGTGTCCCCAGCCTATCCCTGCATACCCAGGACTATTAAAAGAAGTATGCCCTGTATCCCAGTGCCTGACAAACGTACTAACCTAGTGTTAGCCTGCAAACGTTCCGTATCCTGTGTCCGTTAACAGTCGGTATCCTGTACCCAGTATCCGTTACCAGTCAGTATACTGTGTACATGACCAGTTGGTATTTTGCATCCTGTGTCCGTGACCAGTCAGTATCCTGTACCCTATGTTTCTTGACTACTTCCAGTAATCTGGCACCAGCCTGCTTCCAGTAATCTGGCACCAGCCTGCTTCCAGTAATCTGGCACCAGCCTGCTTCCAGTAATCTGGCACCAGCCTGCTTCCAGTAATCTGGCACCACCTTGTCTCCGCCACCTGCAGTCTGACTGTGTCCAGCTGCCACCAAGGTACCATCTACCTGTGATGGTCTTACAACTGTCTGGCCAGCATTACGGCGGAATAGCCGAGTGGACGGTACAGTTTTGTCAGGCCATGGACCCTGCTGGCAAACCCGAGACTGCTGTTCAAGTCAAGCAAGAGGATATGCGAGACCTTCGATTACTCCAGGATCAGCTACTGCAGGTGGTTAACACCATAGGAACTTGCCTGGACATTGCTCCTGTTTCTGCTCTGGCAGCTGCACAACCTGTAGCTCCAGCCACTCCTCAGCCAGCCATAGATCCAGTCAGCTCCGGAGCCGGAAATCAATTGTCACTTCCATCCCGCTATGATGGGGATTCCAAAGACTGTCAAGGTTTTCTCAGTGCAAGATCCACTTCAAATTGCATGCCCACCTGTTTCCGTCAGACCAGACAAAGATAGCTTTCATTATCTCCCTGTTGTATGTCAAGGCCTTGGCAAATCCCCTCTGGGAACGTGAAATACCACTAATTTGATGCTCTTCCTGGACATTTTTCGTACCGTCTTTGAGGAACCAGGCCGTACATCTTCAGCCGCTGCTTCCCTTCTGTCAAGCAACTTAGACTGTTGGAGAATATGCCATCCAATTCCATACTTTCGCAGCGGAGATTGCCTGGAATAATGAGGCCCTGGTGGCAACCTTCAGGCAAGGATTAGTCAGTAGGATCAAAGATCAGGTGGCAGGTCGTGATCTCCCCTCTACTCTGTTGCCCCGATTCTGTTGGCTACAGGAATAGACCTGAGGTTCCGGGAACGCTCTCTAGAAGTCCCCCGAGAGAAAAAGTCTCCTAGACTGGCGCTTCACTTTGAAAGACCCCTGCTACCTGCTTTCCCTACTACCTTCGAGGAGCCTAGGTCAGATTATCGACCTAAGAGAGGCAGCACAGACAATCTGCTAACATGTGTATGTACTGTGGGAGAAAGGGTCATTTTGTGCGTCGGTGTCCTCAGAAGTCAGGAGAGACTATGCTACGTGCACTAAAACCCTATGCAAAGTTCTCTTCTAGACTCCGTTTACACTCTCTATCTTAACGGGTGAAGCATCCCATTCTGTCTCAGCCGATCTGGATTCTGGATCGGTAAGCAACTTCATACACCAGGCCTTAGTAGTAGTAGACTTGTCTCATTTACCCACGACCCTTCTAAAAGAAACCTCTAGCGGAGGCTTCGGTAAATGGGCATCCATTGCCGTATCCAATTCTCTCTATCGCTGAACCATTGAGATTACAAGTGGGGGCGCCTCACACAGAATAAATAGTCTTATGTTCTATCTGAGCCTATGAATCCAGACCTGCTGGGTCTACCCTGCCTTCGCAAGCATCCTCCCATCGTTAACTGGAATTCCAGAGAAATTCTTTAGTGGGGACCCTGTAGTCAACACACTGTCTGCCTGCAGTTTGTCAGTAGCTCCCTAGTCTATCTCCGTAATATGCCTGCTATACAGACGTGTTCAGCAAGAAGGAGGCTGAGAGCTTGCCTCCGTAATGTCCATACGACCGTCCAATCGAGTTGCTTCCTGGGACATCACCTCCTCGTGGATGGGTATATACTCTCCCTCTCTCTCTCTGCCAGAGACCCAAGCCACGTCGGCATATGTAAAGGAAAACCTCAAGAGGGATTTATTAGGAAGTCAACTGCTCCAGCCGGAGCAGGATTTTTCATTGTAGAGAAAAGAGATGGATCCCTCCGGCCTTCAGTAGACTATCGTGGTCTGAATAAGACCCTGTCAAAAACTAGTACCCTTACCGCTCATCTCCAACCTATTCAATAGAATCCGTGTAGCCAAGATTATCACAAAGCTGAATCTATGTGGGGCTTGCAACTTGATCCGTATTGGTAAAGAGGACGTGTGGAAAACCGCATCACTACGAGTATCTCGTGATGCCCTTCGGTTTATGCAATGCTTCAGCTGTGTTCCAGGAATTCATTAATGACATATTCCAGGATCTATTGTATGTCTGTTTGGTGGTGTATCTGAACGATATCTTGAACTACTCACCTGATCTGACGACACACCGGAAGCATGTTTGCCAAGTCCAGTCGCGGTTAAGGGAGAACAATCTCTACACCAACTGGAAAAGTGCGCGTTCGAGAATAAATACTTGCCCTTCCTCGGAGAATATAATTTCCAATCATGGACTCCAGATGGATCCGAAAAGAGCAAAGATTCGTCCTCAAAATCTCCGTGCTATACCGAGGGTTCCTGCGATTTGTGAATTTCTATCATCAATTTATCCTTAATTTCTCATCACTTACTGCTCCCATATCTGCTCTCACCAAAAAGGGGGCAAATGCAAAAAGTTGATCCCCTGAAGCAGAATTTGCATTCATTAAGCTTAAAAAGTCCTTTACTTCTGCCTCTGTTGTTCATCATCCAGATGTTTTCCGGCAGTTCTCATTGGAGGTTGAAGCCTCTTCCGTTGTTGCTGGAACACTTCTCTTTCAGAGAAACGCTTAAGTAAAAGCTGTTCTCTGTGGTTTCTTCTCTAAACTCTTCTCTGCAGCAGAAAGGAACTATTCCATTAGAGACCGTGAAATTTTGGCCATCATATTGGCCCTTAGGGTATGTACACACGAGAAGTGGCTTTTACGTCTGAAAAGACAGACTGTTTTCAGGAGAAAACAAATGCGTTTCAGACGTAAAAGCTCCTCCTTGCATTATGCGAGGCGTCTTTGACGCTCGTAAATCTTGAGCTGCTCTTCATTGACTTTAATGAAGAACGGCTCAAATTACGTTGCAAAGAAGTGTCCTGCACTTCTTTGCCGAGGCAGTCATTTCATGCATCGTCGTTTGACAGCTGTCAAACGACGACGCGTAAATGACAGGTCGTCGGCACAGTATGTCGGCAAACCCATTCAAATGAATGGGCAGATGTTTGCCGACGTATTGTAGCCCTATTTTCAGACGAAAAACGAGGCATAATACGCCTCGTTTACGTCTGAAAATAGGTTGTGTGAACCCAGCCTTGGAGTGGAGGCATTAGTTAGAAGGTTCTGCACATCCTGTAGTCATCTACACTGATCACAAGACTTAGTCAGCACGTCGTCTTAACCCACATAAAGCCAGGTGTTCCCTTTTCTTTGCCAGATTACATTTCCAACTCCATTTCCGTCTAGCCGACAAAAATGTGAAAGCGGATGAACTATCTCATTCTTTTGAAACCGATAACCTAAAAGATTATCCTCTGCATATCATTGACCCTTCCTGTATTATTCCAGTTAACCCTCTGCAGATCAAAGACTTTCTTCCTGGGAAAATTTTTGTTCGTCCTACGAACAGAGGAAGAATTCTTGCCTGTGGCCACAACTCCATGTTGGTAGGTCACTCGGGCATTCATAAAACTCGGGACTTTATCTCTCGTCATTATTGGTGGCCCATGATGTGTTGGACTATGTCTCTTCCTGTACCAAGTGTGCCTAAAATAAAATTACTCATTCCAAGCCTGCAGGCCTACTCCAACAACTGACAGGACTGACCAGCTCATGGCAACACATTGCCAAGGATTTTATTACAGATTTTCCTTCCTCTGATGGTTGCACCCCCATTTGGGTTATTGTTGACAGTTTTTCCAAAATGGCACATTTTGTTCCTCTGTCCCTCCCCTCAGCCTGGCAAGCCTATGTGTTCAGCATGTCTTTCGTCTGCACGGATTGCCTTTTCATATTCCAAATTCTGGAGAGCCCTGTGCAAACTTCTGGACGTGAAATTCTGGATTCCAAGAAGGTTGGAGGGAGGAATGTTTTTCTACTGGACTGGAAAGGTTTTGGTCCTGAGGAGAGATCTTGGGAACCTAAAGAAATCAAAAAGTTCCTTCTTCGTTCTGAACCTAAGAGGAGGGGGCATAAGGAGGGTACTGTAGCACCCGCAGCCACTGACCACCGATGTTCCCCTCCTGCCCGCGGTCGCCAGCTGAAGTGTCTTCCCCGGCACCCGTCTCCTCCGGGACGCCGACAAGCTCTTAACCTTGTGGGGCAGAGTACGATCTGCCCGTAGGGTGCACGTGCCTGCGCTCTCACAGTCTCTTAAAAGGGCCAGCGCATCAGTAAAAGTATCCCCAGCCTATCCCTGCATACCCAGGACTATTAAAGGAAGTCTGCCCTGTACACCAGTGCCTGAGCAACGTTGTAGTAACCTAGCATTAGCCTGCGAATGGTCCGTATCCTGTGTCAGTTACCAGTCGGTATCCTGCATCCATAACCAGTCGGTATCCCCTATCCTCTATCCGTGACCAGTCATTATCCCGCTTCATGTGTCCATGACCAGTCGCTATCCTGTACCCTGTATCCTGTGGCCGCTACCAGTAATCCGACAACAGCCTGCTTCCCGCATCCCAGCACCAGCCTGCTTCATGTCATCTGACACCTGCTTGTTTCCACCACCTACAATCTGACTGTCTCCAGCTGCCACCAAGCTACAATCTACCTGTGACTTACATCTTACATCTGTCTGGCCGGCAGCTACTCCAGTGAAGTAGCCCAGTGGATCCACAACCACATTGGACGTTACAATAGTTAACTGACCAAAATATTGCAACAAATTGAAATAATGACAAAATAAAAGTGATAGTGACATAACCTGGTGCCTGGGCAACTAAGTAGAATAATGATTATTACCATATAAATAGAACATTTAAAACTTAGGATACAAAAATGGTAAAATTATTTAGAAAATCCTCCAAACAAGCATGTTCAATGGCCTACGGCTCTATGTGGATAGAAGAAACCCATGCGTATCATCCACTTCTCTTCAGAACACCCAGCTTCTGGCAGATCACGCTGTGACGTCACTTCCCCAGGTCCTGCATCGTGTCAGACGAGCGAGGACACATCGGCACCAGAGGCTACAGTTGATTCTGCAGCAGCATCAGCGTTTGCAGGTAAGTAGCTACATCGACTTACCTGCAAACGCCGATGCTGCTGCAGAATCAACTGTTCCTCTGGTGCCGATGTGTCCTCGCTCGTCTGACACGATGCAGGACCTGTGAGTGACGTCACTGCCAGAAGCTGGGCGTTCTGAAGAGAAGTGGATGATACTTCTCGTCAGAACGCCCAGCTAGTAAAAGTAGTAAAAACGCCCCGATGTACGCACATAATACACGCCCAGTTGTACTTTTACTTTTAAACACGCCCAGTTGTACTTTTGCAAGCCTCATTTGCATAAATACAAAAATGGTCATAACTTGGCCAAAAATGCTCGTTTTTTAAAATAAAAACGTTACTGTAATCTACATTGCAGCGCCTATCTGCTGCAATAGCAGATAGGGGTTGCAAAATCTGGTGACAGAGCCTCTTTAAATTAATGTGCGGCGGATGGAGCTAAGTAAAAATGAAAGTTCTCACAGATATGCCATTTCAGTGCCCATTATGTTGAACCCAGCCTGTGCCCCTCAAATTACACACCCAATATATTGTTAAGTGGGTTATACCGGGTATGGCAATTCCATATATGTGGATGTAAACTGCTGTTTGGGCACACTGCAGGGATCAGAATTGAAGGATCGCCATTTGAAGTGTGGATTTTACCAAGTAGTAGTGTTGTCTGGGGTTTTACTGGTATTTCAGTTTGTAATGTGGTGGCATTTGGTACAATATGGGCAGCCTCACTTTTAGCAGATGTGCTTGGGCCCTCCCCTTCCTTGTTCCCCAATATTAGGGTCTTGATAACCTCTTGAAACAAAAGGAATGTTCCCCTTTGTCTTGGACATCAGTAGTTTTTTTCATCCTCGCCTTACGATAGCCATTATTTCTATTTATTTTTCCATCAACAAAGCTGTTTGTGGGCTTGTTTTTTGCAAGACGAGCTGTAGATTTTATTGGTACCATTTTGGGGTACATTTGACTTTTGATCACATTTTACTCCATTTTTTGGCAGGCAACATGAATAAAAAAATAAGCTGATGTCACGGGCTCAGCTACCAAGCTGTGCCATCAGTGTGCCATACTTGTGAGAAGATACATGTAGGTTAAACGTTGGGAAGGGGTTAATGTGTCATATGTAGAAATATATAAGTTTTTTGTGGGGCAATTTATTTTTCAAATAAAACTGATAGGCTGCTTCTTGATTTTTAACACATTAAATACACAGTGGCAACTTCACTTTTTAAATGGCTTTTGTTGTGTGATATCACGCTGCAGAAAGTTATCCAAGAGTCCAGATAAACTTGGCTACATCTGTATGTTCTCTTTAAATCAATGGCTGTATTCACACTTGTGATGGAATTTATGACAGACACTGACGCAAATGTGAACAGAGACTTATTAATGAAATGAAAACTAAATTAATGAACCATTAACTTCAAATTGCTTTAAAGGCTAGGTACACCTTTGAAAGGGATTTTTTTTTTTAAATTAAATAAAAAAGATCAATCAGTGACACTTTATAATTAGTTTTTATTAAAAATTATTTTTACTTTTTTAAGATTTTGTATACAGAGCAACTGTATCGTGCACTAAGACCTGATCAGTCAGGTTCACGAGACTAACGGGTTCAGTGTCAGTGGGTCCTGCGTGTCTCTGACGCCCAGGATACAAATGTAATCGATCACATCTAAGTTTTGAACTTATCCATCACATCTAAGTTCTGAACTTAGATGTGATGGATAACAGGTAGATCCTGCACGTCAGAGACACGCAGGACCAGCTGACACATTGGGACAGTCAGTCCCTCAGACCTGACAGGTACACAATGCATCTTAAGATAGTGCTGCTCTGTATGCAAAATGTCAATGTCTCAAAAAGTAAAAATAAATTTTTAATAAAAACGAATTATAAAGCTGCCCCAAACACACTGATTGGCCTTTTTACAAAAAAAAATTCCTTTCAAAAGGTGTACATAACCTTTAAATCATGAAAAAAACAAAATAACAACATATTGCAATAAAATTAAAACACAAACCCACATACTAAAGTAAAGATTCTAACACTCATGACACTGTAAACTGCAATAACTTATGTTTCAGAAGTTATATTAACCTGATTTCATGCAGAGCTGTATCACAGCATGAAGGGAATGTTCTCCAATGGTTTCCACATCAGCACCCATGGTTACAAGCCAAACGACAAGCTCATTGACAAGATTCATATCCATGTATACAGCTGAACCCACCGAAATCTAAAAAAAAAAATGCAGCGTACAGCGTTTGAGGAAACATAAGTGATAACTAGATTCTCTCCTATCTTTCCACCAAAAAATAAGTAAAATACTCGAAAGCAAGTGGTTAATTGATGACTGAACAAGCTCACCGATTGCTTTTTATTTTATTTTCTTTATTGAGAAATAGCGGTGATACTGTGCATTCACTAGACATTTCTCAGCTGAAAGAAGGCCTAGCTATGAACCGGTTTGCAGCTTGTGAATGTAAACAAGAGTGTCCGCATTCACTAATCGCAAACTCATTTCTTGATAATGGTGAGGAATACTTGCCTTGCTGATCATGCAGGGAAAGCAAGTGTGCCTGTGCCATCAGGACCGGGGCAACGGTTTAATACACAGCCTCAGTACTGTTCTAAAGGCGGAAATAAAACAAACCACTCCCCCGTTAACCAATTGAATGCTGTGATCAACGCTGATCACGGCATTATAAGGGAGAGCATGGGCGGGAGATCCCATTTAATCGCATCATGGGGAATCCCTGTGACGCGATCGAGTCCCATACCTTGTATGGGCGTACCACCCAGAGCTCATTGAAGGACCCCAGGGCAGTCTAAGCATAATTCCTGCTGTTACTGAGGTATTCCCTAACAACTGCCTGTGTGCGAGTGCACATGCTAATGTACTGGCATATCGATTTTCACGATAAAACAATTTGGACTATGACAATGATACTTCGTGTAGAATGACTATTCTAGATACCAAAACGATACTTCGCTAAAATTAAAAACCGCAAAAACTGTTCTTCTATGTTTCTAGTCTGTCCTTCTTTGGTTTTATGCATGGCTGCTGGTTCGGGATGTATAAAATTTGCTGTTTCTTCCGGATTGATGCAGATGTCGGTCAGAGCTGTGTATTGTATCTCTTGCATTGCACTTATTGTTATCGTACTTACTGGCCTGTGAGCCAATGTCTGTGCTGTTTATGTCGGCACTATCTTCTCGGTGTTTGAAAAATGAAAATAAAAGAATTTATAAAAAATAAAAAACGCAAAAACAAAAAGTTCTTCCATTTTCTTATGTACACGGTGTTATCAATTTTGAACCTCCATGTGCCTCATATTAATAGTAATTAACCCCATCATATACCTCAGTCATAATGGGCAACATTGGGTTAATGTGTGAGGAACATGATGGGGTTAATTACTATTAGGCCTTATTTACATGAACATGTTAAACGTCCGTGTGACAGTCGTTGAAACAACGGCCGTTACACGGACCTATATAATTCAATGTGGCCGTTCACACGGCCATTGTTTCAATGGATCGTGTGAAGGGTCTGTGAGAAAAGAGGACATGTCCTATTTTTTTCACGCATCCCTCCATAGACTGTAGTCTATGGGGGATGCGTGATATCGCATCCCACAGCGCAGAGCATGGATGCACCCTTGATATGAAAAACGCCCGTTTTTCACGTCTGAGATGCTCAACGCTCGCCTGAATCTAGCCTTAATGTAAGGCACATGGAGGTTCAAAATTCATAACACCATGTGCCTCACATTAAGTGACCCCCATCATTTCCCTCATATAATGGCAACATTGGGGTTAACCCCTTAGGGACCGGGCCAATTTTGGCCTTGAAGACTATTTTTTTCCTCTGCATCCTGTGATCATGTTTTAATTTTTTGCTCGACGTAGCTGTATGAGACTTGGAAAAGTTGTACTTTATGAAGCTGACATTTTTTGGTACATTATCGTTTAATTGATATAAATTTTTACTTTGGCAAAAATAAGCAGGTTTTTTTGTGTTTTTAAAGCAAATAACATAAATGATGCTAAAAATCTGTTGTGCAGATTATTCGGGTCGTGACGATACCAAGTATGTGTATTAATAAGGCTTATTTAAAAAAATATATATATATGTTATAGTTTTTTTTTATTTAACATTCTGTTTTTTAATTCGTTTTACTTTTTAGCTTTAATGTACTGATATATAGAGATTATATATATATATATATATATATATATCTTTATAAAAAAAACAAATGTAAAAAAAATCTGTTAAAAAAAAATACAATCGCACATTTATTAAAATAATTAAACTTTATAATAATAAGTTCCAAAGCATAAAATAATATGCACATATTTGGTAATGCCACGGCCGTAACAATGCACAATCAATTGATAGTATCATTTATGATAATCCGTGTATGCTGTAAAAAAAAAAAATTAAAATCAACTGCCACGGAACGATTTTCTTTCCACTCTTGCCAAAATAAAAATTGCTATAAAATAAACGCGAATGTACTGTACATGTACCAAGAAATGGTCCTTGAAGTACTGAGTTGAAGTTTTGACCGCTGGCATGCAAGGAGGAACAAATTTTTTTTCTAAATTCTGTCTCTCAAGGCCAAAATTGGGCCACTCCTACTGTCTTAGAGAATGTTCTCCTGAGTCATAATTTTTACATAAAAATTAAACGCAGATTTCAAGTAAATTCCCCTTTAGAAATCCATGCATTTAAACACATTTATTTTTACACAGATTATTATTTTTTTTACCACAAGGTTTAGCCCGATTTGGTGCTAATCTCCGTGTGCAAATCTGCAAGTTTTCCATGCACTAAGTGACATGTCTGCGAGATTTTAACTTACACGTGAATTTCCCATTAAAATCAATGACAGGCAGATTGTTTGATACATGTGCGAGATGTATAAATAAACTATACATCTCATACAACCTCATGGCAGGCGTACGTTTCAACAACATTTTGCGTCAAAAGAATAGAGTACCCTATTAATAAATAAGGCACATTTTCAACTGCCCTTACACATTCCTTTTTTCTAAACACTTTTCAAAACTGTATAGTGTAAATATAGCAAGTCAATTTGACGCACACAATGAACGCAAGCAATTTGAATACGAACTCTGAGGCATTTTGCTTTGTAAATCCATCCCAAAGTATATTTGAAAGTTGTAGAAATGTAATTTATATAGTGATTAAACATTTATATATTGTAAAACCACAAAACCTATTGCAATAATAGGTAGCCTTGGAGATCTCCACTCTACTTTCTACATATATTAATGCAAGGATTATGCATACTTTACCTCAAAGATGTCCCTAAGTGACACTTTCAAGTCATTCATATCTTGCGGCAGGTTGGCTTGGGATGCCATTAAAAACATGCAGGACTAGGAAAAAGAAGAAAAGGAAAAAAAAAGTTACATTTCCTTTAGCAATATACATTCAGATTTTATGCTCTTAGTGTAACTACAGTTGTTAAAACTCACAGGTAACAGCTGACCATAATGTGATATGCCAATTCCCTGCAATGGTACAGTATTTGTGCCATCCCTTCAGGTAAAAAAAATTTCAACAAATCTCTCCATTAAAGGGAATGTCTTAGGTATTTAATTCTACTTATATTATCATTAAATCTACGTATGCTGAAAAAGATCAGGTTTGTTTGTTTTAAATGTGTTTTAATAATTACAGTAAAATTATAATATTTCCATGCACCACCCTCTACAAGAGCATAGAAACAACGCTGTATGCACTGCTATAATATACGTCTACGTCAACACCAGTCCATCAGTTGTCTGCTTTTTTTCTTGCCTTCAGTGCTGTATTTCAATCCTTGAGGTGTATGATGATCTGTTGATCTCTATAAGTAATTACAGGAAGGCACATACATAGGAATCTTTAGTCATTACGATAATATGTAATGAAGCTAAAGTTTGGTATACCTTTACTACGTAAAACTACCAAAAAGTGATTCAAAAGTCTTACGTATCACAAAATTGGTACCAATAGAAACTACAGCATGCCATGGAAAAAAAATCAAGCTCCCACACTGCTCAATCGACTGAAAAATAAAAAAAGTTATGGCTTTCAGAATATGGCGACCTACAAATTTTAAGAATTCTTTTTTTCCTTTTAAAAGTGGTAAAATATATATTAAAAAAAAAACTATATAAATTTGGTATTGCCATAACTGTTTTGAACCACAGAATAAAGCTAACATGTCGTGTTTAACCACACGGAACACCGTAAAAATGAAAATTGCACTATTAGTTTTTTTCTTATTTGACCTCAAAGTTCCAGTTTCCCAGTACATCATGGTAAAATAAATGGTGCAGAGAAAAGCTACTCGCCCCGCAAAAAACAAGCCCCCATACGACTATATAGACGGAAAAATATAAAAAGTTATGCCGACGATTAAAAATGGCTGCGGAGAGAAGGGGTTACTCGGGGGACCAAAAATTGCTTTGGATTTCTAATTTTCTGTGAAAAGAAGTCACTTACTAATGTACTTTTATTAATGTAATTTTTAATTCTCTACTAAACCCGGTGAAGTGGTACTGGAAGTCCTGTAATTTTCCTAATATTGATGACGTGCCGATAAGGGCCCACGTGACTGAGGGCTTGCTTCCTGTGCTGTTCGTGTCGGCGTGTTATCAAGCACATGGCTGCAAGGGGCTGGCACATTGCCTATCGCTGGAGTTCCCGAGCAAAGCAACAGCAAGCGCTCTGCCTGGGACTCCAGCAATGCTCCCGACGTCACTGTCCCTATATGGACAGTGACATCTGGAGTTTCCTACCGCCGGAGTCCCCGAGCAGAGCATCAGTCTGTCCATATATTGAGAGTGCATACGACTTCCAGGGAAGGAAAAATAAAAAAATGGGGCTTCCAAAGTGGTGCTACTAACATCCAGAAATTGTGATAAAAGGTGGTAATTTAGTAATAGTTATTGTGGCTACGTGTTTGAACGCTGGTCCGGCGTCTCTTCCTTAGGCCAATTACAACAGTAAAAACAGAGTGCAGTTAAATACAGAGTAAAACATTGAAAAAAAAACCTGCCAAAATCACTTAAAATGGCTATGTGTGTCAGAAAAAAAATTACGTCTCCTAAAGACAGATTATGGCTGGCTGGTATGTTTGCAAATAGTTAAACCCAACAGCTTATTTACCAGCATCTCCCAAACTCTGCACATTCCACAACAGCAAAATAACTGTGTTGAGGCCCTATTACACTGGACAAAATTGCAGCGAGCTTTGATCAACGAGACAGCTCGTTGATTGGCGCTCGTTTGCTCCTGTCACATGGAGCTATGTATGGGGATGAGCGCTCGTTACTCCGATCGCTTGTCCACATACGTCCATTATCATTATGTTGGCAGTGCGTCTCCCCTGTTTACACAGGGAGATGTGCTGCCTACGATAATTTTTTACTTTTTTAAAATTATACGATCAGTAGATGAACGAGCGTTTGCGCGTGCATCTGCTGATCGCTGCCCCGTTTATACAGAGCAATTATCAGCAATGAGCGTTCTATGAACGTTCGTTTGCCCAATAATTGCCCAGTTTAAAGTCCCCTTTAGCCATACTCTGCATTTAACAATAAATAGCTCCCAAACCAAACAAGTACTATTATCAACCTGGAGATGTCACAGCAAGGCACATTCCAGTATATGAGATAGCAGAGTATATAAGGCTGGGTTCACACCTGCGTCATGGGTTTCTGTTATTCAGCTCCATCAGAGGAGCAGAACACAGGAAAACTGGAAGAGACGGTTCCGTCGGCTTTTCATCAGGGTGTCTGTTTTGTTACAGGAAAGAATAGCATGCTGTGCTATTACATAGTTACATAGTTCGTACGGTTGAAAAAAGACACATGTCCATCAAGTTCAACCAAGGGATGGGAAAAGGGAAGGGAAACATTTCTACACATAGGAGCTAATATTTTTTTGTTCTAGGAAATTATATAAGCCTCCCTTAAAACCATCTACTGTCCCTGCTGTGACCAGCTCCTGCGGTAGGCTATTCCATAGATTCACAGTTCTCACAGTAAAGAAGCCTTGTCGCCTCTGCAGGTTGAACCTTTTTTTCTCCAGACGGAGGGAGTGCCCCCTTGTTTTTTGGGGGGGTTATACATGGAACAGGATTTCACCATATTTTTGGTATGTGGCATTAATATATTTATATAAATTAATCACATCCACCTAGGGATGTCACAATACCAGAATTTGGACTTCGATACCGATACTTCGTTTAGTATTGCGATTTCGATACCAAACGATACTTTGCCAACAGTAATAAAAAAATAAAAAAAAAGTTCTTCCATTTTGTGATGTGAGGCGCGAGGTGTGATGATGAATTTTGAATGTGCCTCACATTAATAGTAATTAACCCCATCATGTTTCTCAGTCATAATGGGTTAATGTGTAAGGTACATGATGGGGTTAATTACTATAAATGTGAGGCACATGGAGGTTAAATTCATCATCACACCTCGTGCCTCACAATAAGTGAAAGAAAGCCGTTTTCATTTAAATTTTTTACAGCGCACACATAATAAATGATGCAAAAAAATTGCTGTGCAGGTTATTACGGCTGCGCCAATACCGAATATGTGTGTGTTTTATGTATTGAGACTTATTTTAATGTTTATTGTAAAAAAGGTGCAGGTGTATTTTTTTTAATTTAATATTACTTTGTGTTTACTTTATTTTTAAACTTTAATGTACTGGCATATATCTATATTCCAGTACATTAGCCTGTGTACTGGTAGTACATAGGCTGTTAGGACATACCTCAGTATGCCCTAACAACAGGAAATATGGTAAGACAGCCGTGGGGTCCTTTAATGGACCCTGGGCTGTCTGGTTATATATGGTATGTCCCTCGATCTCGTCACAGGGATTCCTGTGACACGATCCAAGGGGCATCCCCCCTTCTCACTTTCCTCTTGAATGCTGAGGTAAGCTTTGATCGCAGCATTCTGGAGAATAGTGGCGGAGATGAGAGATTTCAATGATCTCCGTCGTTATAGAGCGGGGCTGCGGCTGTGTAATACAGCCATTGCCCCGCTCCTGACATTAAGTGCATGCGCGGTCAGCATGAGGTGATGTGGCCGACGCTGCACTAATGAGCGGCGGCGCAAGCACTGAGGACAGAACACAGGGGTGTTTTCCAGTGTGCCCGCCATGTTCTGTCATCATTGCCGGCAATCATTAGTGCAGCGCTGGCCGCATCACATCATGATGACCGCGCACACACTTGTCAGGACTCAGGAGCGGGGCAATGGCTGTATTACACAGCCGCAGCCCCGCTCTTATACATTAATGTATTACTATACTCCGCACAGCTTAGTATCGAAATACATAAAATAACAGTATCGAACAGTTTGGGGATGCACGGTATCGAAACAGTATCGATGCATCGTGCATCCCTACGTCCCCCCTTAGTCGTCTTTTTTCTAGGCTAAATAGGTTTAATTATTTTAATCTTTCCTCATAACTTAGATTCTCCATGCCCCTTATTAGCTTCGTTGCTCTTCTTTGTATTTTTTCTAACTCCAGGGAATCCTTTCTATGAACTGGAGCCCAGAACTGAACTGCATATTCTAGATGAGGCCTCACTAATGCTTTGTAAAGTGGCAATATTACATCCCTGTCCCATGAGTCGATGCCTCTTTTAATACACGACAATATCCTGCTGGCCTTTGAAGCATCTGATTGACACTGCATGCTGTTATTTAGTTTATGATTTACAAGTACACCCAGATCCTTCTCAACAACTGAATGCGCCAGTGTAGCTCCCCCTAGGACATATGATGCCTGCAGGTTGTTGGTACCCAGATGCATAACTTTACATTTATCAACATTAAACTTCATTTGACAACTAGATGCCCAAACACTTAGTTTGTTTAAATCTGCCTACAATTCATGAACATCTTCCATAGACTGAACTATATTAAATAGCTTGGTGTCATCTGCAAAAATAGAAAGTGCTAATAATCCCATAATCTATATCATTAATAAAAAAGTTGAATAATAATGGTCCCAGCACTGAACCCTGGGGTACACCACTTATTACCAGGGACCATTCAGAGTAGGAATCATTGATCACAACTCTCTGGATACGGTCCTTGAGCCAATTCTCAATCCAATTACAAACTATACGATCGAAACCTATAGTCCTTAATTTACCCATTAGACATATATGGGGGACAGTGTCAAATGCCTTTGCAAAGTCCAAAAACACTATATCCACAGCGGCCCCTCTGTCTAGGCTTCTGCTCACCTCTTCATAAAAACAAATCAGGTTGGTTTGACAACTTCTGTCCTTAGTAAAACCGTGCAGGCTGTCACTTATAATACTATTTATTGTCACATAATCCTGTATATAGTCCCTCAATAGCCCCTCAAACATTTTCCCCACGATGGATGTTAAGCTTACTGGTCTATAATTACCTGGGGAAGACCTAGAACCCTTTTTGAAAATAGGCACCACATTTGCCCTGCGCCAGTCCCTTGGCACTATACTAGTCACTAGAGAATCTCTGAATATTATGAAGAGGGGGACAGAAATAACTGAACTAAGCTCTTTACGAACTCTAGGGTGTAACCCATCTGGTCCCGGGGCCTTGCACACATTTTATTTAATTTAGCTTGCACCATATCTACATTCATCCAATTCAGTATATCAACTGATATATTAACAGCACTGGCAGAGGCTACATCAGCTGCGCTTTCTTCTGTTGTATATACAGAGCTAAAGAACCCATTTAGTAATTCTGCCTTCTCTTGATCCCCTGTGATCAACTCCCCATTACCACTATCTAGGGGTCCTACATGTTCAGACCTTGGCTTTTTTGCATTTATATACTTGAAGAATTTTTTGGGATTTGTTTTACTATCCTTGGCCATCTACCTTTCATTTTGTATTTTTGCTAATTTTATTAAATTTTTACAGATTTTATTACGCTCTTTATAATTTAAAAAGGCTACAGCTGTACCCTCAGATTTGTATTTTTCAAATGCCCTTTTTTTGTCATGTATTGCCCTTTTTACAGAAGGTGTAAGCCATGTGGGGTTTAATTTTAGTCGTTTATACTTGTTACCTATAGGAATAAATTTTGTTCCAGTAATCTCGGCCGGATCTGTAACGGGCCTCCAACGCAGATTAAATAATAGATTTGGTTACTGAGGCACTTTTTTTTACATAATGTATTTCATTTTTATGTTTTAAAACTTTTCTAAAGGTGGCCATATTGGAGACACACCCTTCCTGTATTGTCTGTATTGACCGTACAGCAGGGTATACAGTAAGTGCTTTATAACAGCTCAAATTAAAGTTATTGACAGAGAAATGTCATAGATTATTACAGTCTACAGAAAATGATGGCAAGCCGCTCATCCAGAGACCATAGAGTGTCAGGAGAGCTGCAAACAGATCTGTTTCTATAGTGTTGCTATCCTTTTTTATTTAGAACACCAACAGTACAACATATCTTTCAACTGTAATTAAAGGGGTTGTCCACTACCGGACAACTGATGACCTATCCACCGGATAGGTCATCAGTACATCATTGATGCGAGTCTGACACCCAGACCCCTGAACCGATCAGCTGCTCCGGCTGCCTGCGGGCATCGGATGTCATTGCACAGTATGCAGTGTACAGAGCCATAAGCAGTTGGCTCCGTACGTTGCATAGTGGCCATGCTGCCGAACTGCAGCTCTGCTTCTATTCACTTGAATAGAAGCAGAGCTGCAGTACTACAGCACGGATGCTATTCCATGACCGGAGCCATCTGCCTCCGGGTCGTAGGCAGCCGGTTGGTGCGGGGTCCATGTGTCAGAGCAGCACCTATGATATACTGATGACCTATCCGGTGGATAGGTCATCAGTTGTCCGGTAGTGGGCAACCCCTTAAATCCACAACCTCGGTTGGCTTTATCTCAGTGTACACAGCACTGCTAACAGTGACAGAAAAGAGCACACAAAAAAAATATGTTTGTCATAAAAGCCTGATTTAAATCATATGTAATTTTCTGATAATACAATCCCTTTAAGTTACTACCTCTACCATTTTAAGATATGCAGCAGTCACAAGAGATACTGTGGTTGTAGATTGTTACATTTCCAGCTCTAGATGGTGTATACGTGTACCTTCACTTTTAAAGCTGCATTTACATGTCACAACTTATCAAACCACTGACAGTCAATAGTTTAAAAAATTGCTTTAAGCTTTGAATGAAAATTACGAACATAAGCCGCTTTTTTAAAACGCAAATTCTATTGCCTTTTTAAACAGACGCTGGTGAATATAGGGCATTCGTAAAGGGGTTGACTTTTATGAGGCTAGGGTTTACATTTAAAAGGCATAATAGCATTACCAGATAAATTGCACGCTATATGGACCCTGTGGATTCAATCTCCTCAGACAGCTTAATTTAATATACCTTAAAGAGAAACCTATCACCTGCCCAAAAAACTGAACTAGACATGTCAGATTGCAGGCACCTCAGATTCTGCCGCTTTTTATTTTTTCTTCTAGCCCACACCGTGGCCGAGATATTGGTCACGTTAGTTTTGGTGCCCGATTTGCAAATAAGGCCTTTGACTGTCAAGTGAGTGGGTAACACCTGTCACTTGAGAAGTGGTAACCACCCACTTGACAATCAAAGGTTTCATTTACATATCGGACACCAGAACGAATCGCCCCAATATCTCAGGAACGATGGGGGTTAGAAGTAGAAAATCAAAAAGCATCAGAATCTGTGATGCGCCTGCAATCTAAGTGCAGTTTTTTTGGGAAGGAGACAGGTCCTCTTTAAAGGGAGTCTGACACTAGAATTGGCCTACCAAAGCAGCAGCAAAGTAATATATCGTAGCCTCACCTGAATATAATGCTGTTTTCATTTTTCAGATTTGTGGCTCCGTTGCAGCGATAATAACTTTATTCCTCAAAAGCAAATTAGCTTTTTGAAGCAACGATGGCGTCACCGCTGCTCCAAAGAGCTTTACCTTCTTATCCCTAGTCCGTCCCTCCCTTCTTTGATTGACAGGGCCAAGCAGTGTAGAAGCCAGGATCACGCCTGGCCCAGTATTCTAGCTCAATTGCATGTAAGGAATAAAGTGATTATCGCTGTAATGGAGCCACTCATCTGAAAAAACGAAAACAGCGTTATCTTCAGGCGAGGCTACACAATATTACCGTACTGCTGCTTTGATAGGCTAATTTCTGGTGACAGACTCCCTTTAAGGTGTACCCTAACTATATTTGATATAGTTTACTATACATGACAAAGACTAGGACCACCACATATGAATAACCTAGTACTGAGCAGTCAATTTGAATACACTTGCTGCCTTCTACTGGTTTGCAGCTCCATTTAATACAAGAATCTATCATGGGGCATATTAACCCCTTAATGACCAGCCTATTTTAAATCTTAATGACCAAGGTATTTTTTACATTTTTTCATCGTCGCTTTCCAAGAGCTATAACTTTTTTATTTTTGCATCGACATAGCTGTATAAGGTCTTGTTTTTTGTGGGACAAGTTGTATTTTTTATTAGCACCATTTTGGGGTATTGATTAACTTTTAGTAACTTTTTTTTGGAAGGGAATAGAAAAAACCCCAGAAATTTCACCACTCTTTTGCGTCCTAAATCTACGCCGTTTACAGTGTGGTATAACTAACACAATAACTTTATTCAGCGGGTTGTTACGATTGCAACATTACCAAATTTGCATAGATTTTGTATGTTTTACTACTTTTACACAGTAAAAACACTTTTTTTTCAAAATTATTTGTTTTTGTGTCTCCATTTTTGAAGAGTCATAACTTTTTTTATTGTTCCCGCCGATGCAGTTGTATGAGGGATTTTTTTTTGCGGGACGACTTTTACGTTTTTATTGGTACCATTTTGGAGTAGATGCGACTTTTTATCACATTTTTTTTTAAAGCAGGATTCACAGAAAACTGCAATTTTTCCATTGTTTATTTTATTTTTTTACAGTGTTAAATAATGTAATTCATTTATAGTCGGAGTCGTTACGGACGCGGCGATACCAAATAGGTGTAACTTTTTTGCTTTATTTTGTTTTTTTTAATAGTAAAGCATTTTGTAAGGGGAAAAAGTGTGTTTTTCATTTTTTTTCCACATTTTTTTTTTTTAATTAACTTTATTAAACTTTTTTACTAGTTCAACTAGGGGACTTCACTATGCGATCCTCCGATCGCTTTTATAATACCTTGCAATACTTTTGTATTGCAGTGTATTACGGCCTGTCCGTTTAAAATGGACAGGCATCTGCAAGGCCATGCCTCTGGCATGACCTAGCAGGCATTCCCTACAGGCAGACCTGGGGGCTTTTATTAGGCCCCCGGCTGCCATCGAAGACACAGACACTCGGCGTTCTTATCACCGGGTGTCGGTGGGAGAGGGAGCTCCCACCCTCTCTCAAAAACCACTCAGATGCGGCGCTCGCTATTGAGCACCGCATCTGAGGGGTTAAACGAGTGAGATCGATGCTTATATCGATCTCACCCGTTAGAGCAGGGATGCCCCCAGCCCTCAGCTACCTCTGGTAACAGAGATCAGGGAGATGGCTCCCTGCTCTGTTTATTTATTCCAATGCAGCGCCGTGAAAAGGAGTATGCATCAGAATAAAGCCCATTAGTGGCCGCCGTGAAAAGGCGTATTGGCGGTCACTAACTTGTTAAGCACACCGAGATTGTGGGAATATTCCTACTTTGATTTGTTAATACTTTCCATTCGCTTTGTTATTTTGGAATGGTTGTGGATGATCTGTTTTCGCTGCTTCTATTGGTTCCAGTAATCATGTAAATGGTCACATGATCGCCGGGATGCCGTTAGTGGGAGGCTACTGCTGGGTGTAACTAGACAACCCCAGCCACAGAGGAAAAGTTTAGTGTAAAAAAAACATTTCTATAGTGTGTAATATATTTCCTCTTGCATAGATTGTTTCTCAATAAAATCTTTATGGAATAAAACAAAACAAAAAAAAACAACACTTAAGAGTACAAGATTGCCAATTTTTTATGGTTCAAGGTCACAAACAGGAAAATTATTACCTTGTACATGCGTTCTTTTAGGAGTTTCGCTATTAGTGGCTGCCAGACATCCTTTGTGTATCCCGCTCTCAAGACTTCCACAAATAGTCTTCTGAAGTCGATGCTTCTTCCACCTCCTGCTCATAAAAATAAACAAAATATTTTGCAGGTATTATTTCTGCTGTTAACCAAAGATCTGAGCACAATTAATAAGGAGCCTATTAGCACAGAATGTTTGGGGCCGAAGACTCCGTCCATCAGGTAAGCTAAACCTTAAAAGGAAACACCTTCTTCATGCTGCCCTCTATGAACAGTATGCAGTAGTGACAGGCATGGTGATTTGAACAGTGTGTTATTTATGTGTGAATGAGGTGTCTGGTGAAATGGATGCTCCCCCTGTTCATCTGCTGCTGCTGTTTTTTATTATGCAAAGTAATATTGGCAGGTGGGAACCCGCATTTCATGAATTTTTCAGACTTCAGGCTCACTGCATGAAAGCGCACTGCAACTAATAAATCAGCGTGCCTGTCACTATTGCATGCTGCTCTCAGAGAGGACAGCATGAAGTAGGCAACACATTCCCTTTAAGTCATGTATGACCTTAAAGGGAACCTGTCACCAGCATTTCACCTATTAAACCAGCAATACCTGGTGATAGTGGGTGAAAAATCATTTCTATGTAACCTATATTTATCTTCTAAGTAGGCTCTGTACCTTTAGTATTCCATTTTTTAGTGTTCCTATGCCCTATGCTAATGAGCATAAAAGAGTCATATCTTCGTTCGAAAAGAGTCACATCTTCATTCCTCAAGCCTTTCCGAGTTAACCCCGCCTCCTTACCTTTGATTGAAGTCTCCTCACATCTCCCCCAGGCACCTATGAAATTCTGCGCTTGTGAATTGATGTCCTCTTCTGTTGTGCGCACAAAGGGACACTGGATTATTACCGTAAACTGCGCAGAATGTTTGCAGACGGTTATTTACGGTCGGAGGAAGTTTTTAGGAGAGGGGATATCGGCAATGAACTTTTGACAGCAGCAGCCAGTGAGGGGTGAGTAGAGTTGAATAGGTGAAATACTGGTGACCGGTTCCCTTTAAATTCCTTGTATGCTATTGCAAAAAGTAGGCGTAGATTCCTTAGGCCTCATGCACACGACCGTAAAAACACCCGTTATTACGGGTCGTAATTACGACCCGAAATAACGGGCCCATAGACTTCTGTTGGCCACGGGTACCTTCCCGTTTTCTCACGGGAAGGTGCCCGTGTCGTTAAAAAGATAGAACATGTTCTATTTTTTTATTTTACGGGCCGTGCTACTATACTTTATAATGGGAGCACGGCTCGGAAAAACGTGGCCTGCCGTGCTCGTAATTACGAGCACAGTCGTGTGAATGAGGCCTTAGTCTATAATATACTCACTTATGAGCCTACATTTACTGGTAATATGGTTCAAAATGCAGGCTGATTTTTATGATGTCCTGAATTGCTTCTACTCTCCAATGCAGTTGGAACGCATGTTGCTATATGTACATATTTACCATAATGCTATGGTCATAATCCTTAAGATGTTGAACATTTATTGAAGAATGCTCTATAATGTTGCTGCTGAACTATGCCATGTTGTACCTGGTGTAGGCCACGCAACTTTTTAGCATAGAAAAGTAGTGGAAAATCGTTTGCAAAACAGTTCCCCGGAGTGTAAATTTGAAAGCCACGTGTCGTAGGCTTCTACAGCTGCTGTTCTTATTTTTATACGTATTTTATGTCTAAAATTGAGATACCAGTGTAGAATAAAATTGTGTTGTGCTCCTGATAAAATTAGGAAAGTATCATCTAGAACAGGGGTCTCAAACTCGGCCGGGTAAGTGGGCGGCATATAGAAAAAATGGGAAGTTGACGGGCCGCATTACTTTCAAATTTGATACAATACAAAATTATTGTTAATCAATTAGTTATTTTAACTACTATAACACTATATTACTAGAATAATAATACTACATTACTATAATAATAGCGCTAGGTTTAAAATTTGAGATATTTCTCCACGTGCTTATTTCAACAATCCAGCTTTCCAGTTTAAGTGTCGCTAAATGCAGTCCGGCTCAGTTAGCACACATGTCAAGATTGGGCAGCCCCTTTTTAGATAGTGCCGCAGTGCCCTCTGTGGATGCTGCCGCAGTGCCCTCTGTAGAGGCTGCCCCAGTGCCCTCTGTAGAGGCTGCCCCAGTGCCCTCTGTAGAGGCTGCCCCAGTGCCCTCTGTAGAGGCTGCCCCAGTGCCCTCTGTAGAGGCTGCCCCAGTGCCCTCTGTAGAGGCTGCCCCAGTGCCCTCTGTAGAGGCTGCCCCAGTGCCCTCTGTAGAGGCTGCCCCAGTGCCCTCTGTAGAGGCTGCCCCAGTGCCCTCTGTAGAGGCTGCCCCAGTGCCCTCTGTAGAGGCTGCCCCAGTGCCATCTGTAGAGGCTGCCCCAGTGCCATCTGTAGAGGCTGCCCCAGTGATGTCAGGGGCTTGCCCAGAGCTGGAGTCCCAGGCAGAGCGCTAGTAGGCTCTTCCTGGGACTCCAGCTGTGCTCCTGACATCACTGGGACTCCTGCTCTGGGGAAGCCCCTGACATCATTGTCGATGTATGGACAGCGATGTCAGAGGCTTCCCCAGAGTCCCGGAGCAGAGCCGATAACAGCGCTCTGCCCGGGACTCTGCTCTGGGGAAGACCCTGACACACTGTCCATATATGGGCAGCGATGTCAGGGAATTCCACAGAGTCCCGGAGCAGAGCCGACACCAGCGCTCTGCTCTGGGCAAGACCCTGACACACTGTCCATATATGGGCAGCGATGTCAGGGAATTCCACAGAGTCCCGGAGCAGAGCCGACACCAGCGCTCTGCTCGGGACTCCGGCTCTGGGGAAGCCCCAGACATCGCTGTTAATATGTGGACAGCGATGTCAGGGAATTCCACAGAGTCCCGGAGCAGAGCCGACACCAGCGCTCTGCTCGGGACTCCGGCTCTGGGGAAGCCCCAGACATCGCTGTTCATATGTGGACAGCGATGTCAGGGAATTCCACAGAGTCCCGGAGCAGAGCCGACACCAGCGCTCTGCTCCGCTCTGGGCAAGACCCTGACACACTGTCCATATATGGACAGCGATGTCAGGGAATTCCACAGAGTCCCGGAGCAGAGCCGACACCAGCGCTCTGCTCGGGACTCCGGCTCTGGGGAAGCCCCAGACAGCGCTGTTCATATGTGGACAGCGATGTCAGGGAATTCCACAGAGTCCAGGAGCAGAGCCGACACCAGCGCTCTGCTCCGCTCTGGGCAAGACCCTGACACACTGTCCATATATGGGCAGCGATGTCAGGGAATTCCACAGAGTCCCGGAGCAGAGCCGACACCAGCGCTCTGCTCGGGACTCCGGCTCTGCGGAAGCCCCAGACATCGCTGTTCATATGTGGACAGCGATGTCAGGGAATTCCACAGAGTCCCGGAGCAGAGCCGACACCAGCGCTCTGCTCGTGACTCCGGCTCTGGGGAAGCCCCAGACATCGCTGTTCATATGTAGACAGCGATGTCAGGGAATTCCAGAGTCTCGGAGTAGAGACGATACTAGCGGCTCTGTGTCCCGCGGGCCGCAGATGACAGCCCCAGGGGCCGCATGCGGCCCGCGGGCCGCGTGCTTGAGACCCCTGATCTAGAACCATATACAGACTTTCCCCTGCCCTCCCTCATTTGTGTTGTCCTTTAACTTCGACTGCACTGATAGTGAATAATTAAGATATGAATACACATTACTTATGAAAACCTCTATCAGACGCCCTTTCCCAGGGACACCGATGTCTACTGGCACTTGTCTACTGTTCCAATATGTAAATCCTGCCCTGGACCATTTTGCAAAGTTTTTTTTACATTACA
The DNA here is from genome assembly GCF_050947455.1 of Rhinoderma darwinii. Lineage (NCBI taxonomy): Eukaryota > Metazoa > Chordata > Amphibia > Anura > Rhinodermatidae > Rhinoderma > Rhinoderma darwinii. The sequence goes on from NC_134691.1 coordinate 224,356,112, forward strand.
ATCACTGGAAAGATGAAACTTCCTTTTTCATCCATCAAAACATGGACTATGATGTTTAGAATGGTATAACCAATTTAGAAATATCGGCAAGGTTGTGCCACTGTAGTGACACATGAAGCAGGAGGATTTCAGACAGCGGATTAGGTATAGATAAGTCAGTCTATAGTGTCTCTTTGTCTAAACAAATGCTGTCAAGTATAGGTTATACAATTGAAAGGTACAAGAAACTTGCATCAGAATGGCTTGTAGAAAATATAACAGTAAAAGGGTATTTTCAGATATTGTTCTGCCTTCTAATTTTAAAGATGTAGCCATTGTGGTCGCAACGTTACCACTACGCCTTGTTTTCTGTAGGTTCCAAATTAGAAGTAGGTATATATACGAGCTCGGTGAGTCAAATCACTCTGAGACCATGTTCTCAAAAAGAAAGACTCCAATTTATTATCATATACAGTGTACAGGGTGGGCCATTTATATGGATACACCTAAATAAAATGGGAATGGTTGGTGATACTAACTTCCTGTTTGTGGCACATTAGTATATGGGAGGGGGGAAACTTTTCAAGCTGGGTGTTGACCATGGCGGCCATTTTGAAGTCGGCCATTTTGTATCCAACTTTAGTTTTTTCAATGGGAAGAGGGTCATATGACACATCAAACTTATCGAGAATTTCACAAGAAAAACAATGGTGTGCTTGGTTTTAACGTTACTTTATTCTTTCATGAGTTATTTATGTCATTATGGGTGTCAGGTCCGAGCATTCCTAGATGAACAGTTTCCTGGAAAGTGGATTGGTCGTCGTGGGCCAGTTGATGGCCCCCTAGGTCTCCCGATCTGACCCCCTTAGACTTTTATCTTTGGGGTCATCTGAAGGCAATTGTCTATGCTGTGAAGATACGAGATGTGCAGTAACTGAAACTACGGATACTGGAAGCCTGTGCTAGCATTTCTTCTGCGGTGTTGCTATCAGTGTGTGAAGAGTGGGAGAAGAGGGTTGCATTGACAATCCAACACAATGGGCAGCACTTTGAACACATTTTATAAGTGGTCAGAAACTTGTAAATAACTCATGAAAGAATAAAGTAACGTTAAAACCAAGCACACAATTGTTTTTCTTGTGAAATTCTCGATAAGTTTGATGTGTCACATGAACCTCTTCCCATTGAAAAAAATAAAGTTGGATACAAAATGGCCGACATGGTCAACACCCAGCTTGAAAAGTTTCCCCCCTCCCATATACTAATGTGCCACAAACAGGAAGTTAACATCACCAACCATTCCCATTTTATTTAGGTGTATCCATATAAATGGCCCACCCTGTATATTTATAAGTCACAGAACAAAGAGCATAACTCATATTGTAAATCAGCAAAGGGAGAATTCCTCCCTCTGACCTTGAGCTCCATCCCAAACTGTTACTTCTATAAACTATTCTACTGCCAAGAAGAAATACCTTAAGTAATCTGCAGACTATTACAAGGCAAACTAAAAGACTAAAAATGAATATCACACTGTGCAGTGTATACTGACAAAATACAAAACATGGAAATTTGAAATTATTCCTTCACACTATCTTTAAATTGGAAATGAACACATTAAATACACAGTGGCAAGAAACTTTAACTTAACTGCAGTGTCAAGTTAAAATTTGCTAAATCTGCACATCTACCTGGTCTGAAGATTTATATTGCAGCTAATTAGAGAAGTTCCATATATTAGGGAAAGATTTATCCGTGGGAATAAAGACACCTGTGAGATTAACCTTCATTAAAGAGAAAATTTTCTTGAATATGGCAAACCTCATGCAGAAAAAAAAACAATCTGGGCCAGGGCTTCTTATGTAAGTTTAATCCATTTTAGATCTCTTCTATGTTTCTAAATAACTGGAAGTTCTGAGCTAGCAGATAAAATGGTATTCTACTGGAATTTTTAAATGCAAAACATTAATTACCTTCAATACTTTCAAAACCCTTGAAGATCCCATGTAGAAATTCAACTACATCTTTGCTATCTGATGGCTGACGAAGACATTGAAGGCCTGCTCCAAATAATATCAAAGCGAAAGACAAATCATGTAGCTTCAGAGCCGACTCGCCAGCACGGTAATAGGCCTGTAATGCAGAAAATAAAAGTTCTCTAACAGGTTTAAGGTTTCCATTTAATGAGGAATTGATCAAGTAGATTAGAAAATGGCAAAACTTCCTATTTTCAATAAATAAACTTTAATTTATACAACTGGAAACCCCCTTAAAAATAGTAAGCCATTTTGAAGCACAATATAATCTATTTTTAGTTTAGCTGCTTCAATTACTTTATTATTAGGCAAACAATCTAATTATAAGCTCTGGTTTGATCTAGAACAAGATACCTTATATAAAGATATCATTAATTATTTGTGGCTCACACCATATAAGATTTTAAAATACTCAGATATAGTAACAGCCTTACAAATACTTCACTGAGAATTTGGAATAAACGAAACAAAAAACTACATTTCATTCCAATCGGTGAATACACACCTCTACTCTCAGTAATTCTAATTAGGCTTAGATCACTTAAAGAAAGAAGTCTACATACAAGTTACTTAACAAAATGCCTATTGGGATAATACTAAACAAAGACAAAACTTTGAATAAAAAAATGTCAGCCTCAGTTTTTGAAATGATAGAATGATTATAACGGACGTGGTTATTCTCAGACAGTTGAGTAAAAGCCTCACCACGTCTGTTATAATCATTATATGAGTTTCACGCGATAAGACTGGCCTAGTTGTGCCTGGATTAAACAGCCACATGCTGATAGGTAAGCGTCCGAGGCTCTCTGCTAGCTCCGCTCATTGAGAATCTATGGCGGCCTAGCCCACTTGGCTAGCGAGCGGTTCATTTACATATTGTTTAATAAAGGGGGGGGCAATATCTCAGCAACGGAGGGAGGCAGAATTAAGAAACAAACACCACTGGATTCACAGACACATCGGCAATTAAAGAGGCTCTGTCACCACATTATAAGTGCCCTGTCTCCTACATAAGGAGATTGGCGCTATAATGTAGGTGACAGTAATACTTTTTATTTCAAAAAACGATTTGTTTTCACCACTTTATTAGCGATTTTAGATTTATGCTAATGAGTTGCTTAATGCCCAAGTGGGCGTGTTTTTACTTTAAACCAAGTGGGCGTTGTACAGAGGAGTGTATGACGCTGACCAATCAGCGTCATGCACTCCCCTCCGTTCATTTAGTCAGCGCATAGGGATCCTTTTAGATCACTATGTGCTGTCTTATACTAACACATTAACAATACTGAAGTGTTTAGACAGTGAATAGACATTCCACGGGATATCTATTCACAATCTCTGTACTTCGTTACTGTTTCTGTGGTAGTTACAGCAGAGCAAGCGTAATCTCGTTGTAACCGGTCATCTACAGCGTAATCTCGCGAGATTACGCTTACTCTGCTGTAACTACCACAGAAACAGTAAAGGTTTATTAAAGGTGTACAAAGATGGCGGACCTGGGGGCCTTCATTAAGCGCGATGCCACTTGTTACTCTGAAGTGTCGGCTGTAACAAGCAGCCGACACCCGCATCGTATGGAGCGGGTTCACTTCGTGAGCCCGCTCCATACTGCGCCTGCCCGACTTTGGCGTATGGATACGTCAAATGTCGGGAAGGGGTTAAAGAGTCCAATAATTCCTTGTGATTCTCAATAGTAGTTGAAAGTATCTAAAGCGCATGTGGGGAGGAACTTGGTGCTTAGAACCAATTTGTGCAAAAGTGGCTATCCGGTCATTCACAACTAGATCAGCCAAAGTCAAAACTCCCAGCCGCCTAGCCTATTCAGGATCAGGTATCCTTTGTACATGTGTCAGAAGTTAATTATACCACAGCATCGTCACAGATCACCACCCTACCACGTTATTGCGGATTAGCAATAAGGACCTCTGCCAAACCTTCAAAGTAGTAGTCATTGGAGTTGAGAGTTAGTAAACTGGAGGAGGGGGTGGGGGCAACATAAGGAATTCACTAAAGCCTTGTAAAAGCCCAGCAACAAGGCCTCGAGGTCTGTACAAGAGTTTGCATGCCTATGAATAAACCACTACCACACATACGAAGTACGTCCCAAAAGTAATGAGAATGATTTCTAAAAAAAATCCTTATACTCAGAATACATACATTTAGGCTCAAGCACCTTCAAAGTAAGTCCTCTGGGACTGAACACAACAATTCCAGCGACACTGCCATTCTTCATAGCAGTGCTGGAAGTCTTCATGTGAGAGTTTGTTCAGAGCCCTTGTTGCAGATGACTGGACGTTTTCAACAGTACTAAAATGGTGTCCTTTCAGGTGATTGATTTTGGGGAATAAAAAAAAGTGTCACACAGTGCCAAGACAGGGCTATAGGGTGAGTGAGGAAGGGTAAGGATGTTTTTTTGTGCCAAAAACTCCCTCACAGCCAATGATGTGTGACTCGGCGCATTGTCATGGTGGAGTATCCATGTTTTTGCAATGTCAGGGCGCACTCACAAAACCCTTCTCCTCAAACGCTCCAGGACCTGTAGGTAAAAAGTCTGATTCACTATCCTGGTGGTACAAATTCTTTGTGAACAACTCCTTGACAGTCCCCAAAAAACAACCCGTTGAGAATTGATTTAACGCTCGATTTTCTCATCCGGGCTCTTTTCGGCCGAGGTGACTTGGGAGTGTGCCATTCTGAACTCTGCCCATTTGTTTCAGGATCTTACTCAAAAACTCATGTTTTGTCTCTAGTAAACACTCTACGCAAAAAGTCTGGCTCAGTGGTCACACGATCTAACAGTTCTTGGGTAATGAACTCCTCGTGGGAAGCATAAGAAAAAAAAAAACATTCTCTTTACTTTTGGGATGCTCCTCGTACACCAGCTGACTAGCTAGGAAGTAAAGGTAAATATTCGGTAGGGCCAAGCATCCTTTGTCAATTGGCAAAGGCAGGGTACTCCATGCAAGAAGAGAGGTTCTCTCGCCCAATATCTCTGTTTACAGAGGAGTAAAAGGAGAGGCAACCACAAATGGTGGTTACGAAATAGGTACAAGAATCTGGGGAGAGATTTCCTTCTAAAAAGATTAATACGTCCTGTTACTGTGAGAGGAAGATGAGTTCACTTATCAAAGTCTACCTTGAGTCCCTGGGACAGGGGCATTATATTTTTATGGATAAAGCTATGAACATCATTGCTGATCACCACACATAGATAAGTGATTTTTCCGCCCATTGTAAAGGAGAGGGGAGTACTGAAATGCTAAAATCAGGCCGCAGAAGGAGGCAAAGGAGTTAAACAAAGCCAACACTGCTGGTAGGGAAGGGCCAGGGTCGTTAGGAAATAGGAGTGTGTCATCAGAATAAATAGACTAGGGATGTCACGATACCCGAATTTGGACTTCGATACCGATACTTTGTGTAGTATTGCAATTTCGATACCAAAACGAAACTTTGCCAACAGAAATAAAAAATTAAAAAGTTCTTCCATTTTCTGATGTGAGGCACGAGGTGTGATGAATTTTGAATCTGCCTCACAATAATAGTAATTAACCCCATCATGTTTCTCAGTCATAATGGGTTAATGTGTAAGGTACATGATGGGGTTAATTACTATTAACGTGCGGTCACATGGAGGTTAAATTCATCACACCTCGTGCCTCACAATAAGTTAAAGAAAGGAGTTTTTATTTTATCACAGCGTACACATCATAAATGACGCAAAAAAATTGTTGTGAAAGTTATTATGGCCGCGCCAATACTGAATATCTGTATATTTTATGTATTGAGACTTATTTAAATGTTTATTGTAAAAAAGGTGTGTATTTTTTAAAATTTAATATTACTTTGTTTTTACTTTATTTTTAAACTTTAATGTACTGGCATATATCTATATGCCAGTACATTAGCCTGTGTACTGATAGTACACAGGCAGTTGTTAGGACATACCCAAGTATGCCATAACAACAGGAAATATGGTCAGACATCCCTGGGGTCCTTCAATGGACCTTGGGCTGTCTGCCCATATATGGTATGTCCCTCAATCGCATCACTGGGATTCCTGTGATGCGATCCAAGAGGCATCCCCCTTCTCATTTTCCCCTGAATTCTACAGTCCGCTTTTATCGCAGCATTCAGGGGAATAGCGGCGGAGATGAGAGGTCTTTCTCATCTCTGCTATTATAGAGCGGGGCTGCGGCTGTGTAATACAGCCATTGCCCCACTCCTAACATTAAGTGCGCGCGCGCGGTCAGCATGAGGTGATGCGGCTGGCGCTGCACTAATGAGCGCCGTCACTGAAGACAGTACATGTGGGTGTTTTTCAAAGTGCGGCCGCATCATCCTGACGACGCGCACTTGTCAAGACTCAGGAGCAGGGCAATGGCTGTATTTCACAGCCGTAGCCCCGCTCTCATACATTCATGTGTTACAATGCTAAGCTGTGCGAAATATCAGCTTAGTATCGAACTACATGAAATAACGGTATCGAACCGTTTGGGAGTGCACGGTATCGAAACAGTATCGAAGTTTCGATGCATTGTGCATCCCTAACATAGACACACGTTCCTTCCTGTCATCTATCATGAAGCCTCTTATATCAGGAAGTGACGTATGGCAGATGCTTAAACCAGTACCCAAGCTGAAAAGGGAAGGGGAGAGAGGACAGTCCTGTCTAGTCCCTCTGCCCAAAGCAAAGGGAGGACAGATATGACAATTAGTTCAGACACTAGCAATAGGCTGAGAGCACAGAAGTTGTATCCACTGAATAAATTTTGGTTCAAAAACAAATCTACATAGAACAGACCAAAGATATGGCCATTCCACCGAGTCAAAAGCCTTTTCTAAGTCTAGCGAGGCAATGACTCGCGAGACAGTTAAATGTGGGTAGAAGTCAAATTAGTAAATCTACGCAAGTTATTAGTAGCCTTACCTGACATAAAACGGACTGGTCTGGGTGAATGATATGGGAAATTACCTTCTACAAGCGCATTGCCAAGACTTTAGTCAGAATTTTAATTTGAGAAGAGAATTGAGATCGGTAGGATTCACACTCTGTCGTGTCTTTGCGGTTCTTGAGAATAAGAACTATGAGTCCCTCTTTCATGGATGGTGGGGGGAGGACCTCCTCCACAAACATGGCATGAAATAGGTATTGTACGCAAGGAGCAAGTAGCTCCACATGACCCTTATACCACTCAATGGGTAATCTATCTTCCTATTAGGAAAGGAGCCAATGGCTTTAACAATCTCCTCCACTTCAAGGTCAGCCTCCAGAAAGCTAACATCTTCACTATCTAGGATAGTAAAAGTTAGGACGCTTCAAGTTCAGATGAGGTATATGTCACCTTAGAGGAGTATAACTTTTTATAAAAGTTAGCAAATATCTGATTAACAGAAAGAGGGTCAATGAGAAGTTCTCCTGCATCGCAAACTCTGTGACCAATAGGTTGTACTCACGTTGCTCCTCCGAGAAGTCAGAAAAGGCCAAAAGGATCTCTAGAGCTCAAATATTCGGCTTTGGAGGCCACCAAGGCAGTCTCAGCATGTATACGACTTTAGGTAAGCCCACATCTATGTGAGGAGATGGCCAGAATGACAACCCCTCTGGTAAAAGCCTTAAAGGCGTCTTAAATCTTCCCGCAACCTGCAGTACCCACATTAGAGTCCCAGAAGCCAGGCAGTTCAGCCTCCAAATAGGCCATAACATAGTTACAAGATAGCAAGAGGTAGCTCAATCTCCAAATACTCCTCTTCGGCACCTCAGGAAAATCCAGGGTAATTATTAGTGGGGAATGGTCTGAAAATTCCACGAGGCAAACACTGGGTATCTACTGCATACATCAGGGAGGCTGCATTATCAATTGCCAGGTCAATTCGAGAGAATGATTTATAGGCAGGAGAGTGGCAAGGGTAAGTAATAGAAAAGGGATGGAGAGTACGCCAAATCTCTTGAATATGATAAGTCGCAGGCCATTGTGATAAAGGAGTAGGATTATCAGCAACATCCCCCAACTGATCTAAAGTAGAATTAAGGAGAAGTTTAAAGACCCCAAGTATTAGGAGCAGTGCAGGACCGAGGCCTGCCACTAGTAACACATCATCACCCAACAACTGAGTAGATGCCGGAGGGGGATTATAAACATTTACCAGAATTAGAGGGGTAAAATGAATCTGACATCATAATAAATCTACCTCTAGGATCAACATCCACAGAGGTAACCGCAAATTTAAGTGATTTGTAGATCAGTAGGGAGACCCAAGAGGAGTAACTGAAAAAGACAGAGTGATAACTATGACCCACCCATGGTCGTTTAATGGCTCGAGTTATGGGACCCTACATACTGTATGCGTTTCTTGAAAATAAATACTATACGCGGGCTATAGGAACACAAGTAGTTATAGACTATTGACTTTTTTAATTTATCATTAAGGCCCCTAACATTCCAGGAGATGATCTTAACATGTTGCAACGTCTCCATGAGTAGTAAGGAAGTACATAGAAATACAGGAGCAACGAAAGTGTAACCCCCCAGCATAAATACAGCAAAAAAAAAAAAAAAGATAGTCCAGTGGCCCTAGAGGTTAATCCACCGATCCACATAATTACAAGGATTGCATAGGAAATATCACACACAATTGAAGAGCTGAGACAAACAAATCCCCCGCAGCCCAACTCTGCTCATGCCCTGAACATAAGAAATACAGTTAAAGGGAACCGGTCACCAGCATTTTAGCTATAAAGCCAGCAATACGAAAGTGGGTGAAAAATTGTCATTTAAGCTTTAAATATGTTCTAAGTAAGCTCTGTAGCTTTAGTATTCCGTTTTTCAGTGGTCCCATGCCGTATGCAAATGAGCAGAAAAGAGTCAAATCTTCATCTGAAAAGAGTCAGATTTTCATTCCTCCAGCGTCTCAGAGTGGACTCCACCACCTTCTTTTTGATTGACAGCTCCTTAGCCAGTCAGGGCCGGACAGGTGCCGGCGGTGGGCGGGGTTAAGAAGCTGAGTCCCAGAGGGAAAACTAATTACCATAAAAGGCGGGAAAAGTTTAAATGTCTACTGACAGAGGAGGACTTCAGGAAAGAAGAGAACAGGAACGAACTCTGGACTGCTGCGGCCATTGAGGGGTCAGGCGAGTTTGACAGGTAAGATGTTGATGACAGGATCCCTTTAAATGGTGAAGTGAGGGGGCTAGCTCCCCTCCCCAAAATACAGAATGGTTACATAGAGCAAAGAAAGCAAATGCTCAGACATTAGAAACCGGAAGACATTGCCGTCATAGTATAACAATATATCAGAGATATTCAGTATACATCACAATAAAAAGATATACGATATATTAATGACAAAGGAACTAAATTCCATGTGATTCCATCAAGGTGAAGTAATACTGTAGACCCATTATGCATCAGACTGAGTTTCGCAGGGTAGACCATGAAGTAAGGGATGTGTTTGTCCCTTAAATTTCTGTTGCTTTTGTACTTCCAAAGAGTAGTTTCCTGAGCAGTGATTTTGAGAGGGCATTGTTTCCCGTTCCAATTTCAGTAGTTTGTAGTACTAATCTCGCCTTATCCGCTATCTCTCTGCTAACTCCATTCTAGACCCCTTACAATCTGGTTTCCGCACTCTACACTCCACACAAACTGCCCTTACTAAAGTCTCAAATGATCTCTTGGCGGCTAAATCTAACGGCAAATACTCTCTACTGATTCTTCTGGATCTCTCTGCAGCCTTTGACACTGTAGACCACAAACTCCTACTTAACATGCTCCACTCTATTGGCCTCAAGGACGCTGCTCTCTCTTGGTTTTCCTCCTATCACTCTGACCGCTCGTTCAGTGTGTCATTTGCTGGTTCCACTTCTCCTCTTCCCCTTGCTGTCGGGGTTCCTCAGGGATCAGTCCTAGGTCCGCTTCTCTTTTCTCTCTACACAGCTCCTATTGGACAGACCATCAGCAGATTTGGCTTCCAGTACCATCTCTACGCTGATGACACCCAATTATATACCTCTTCCAGTGACATCACCCCTGCTCTAATACAAAACACCAGTGATTGTCTGTCCGCTGTCTCTAACATCATGTCCTCTCTCTATCTAAAACAGAATCTTTCTAAAACTGAGCTCCTTGTGTTCCCACCATCTACTAACCTCCCTAAACCTGATGTCTCTATCTCTGTGTGTGGCACTATCATAACTCCTAAGCAGCACGCCCGCTGTCTCGGGGTTATCTTTGACTCAGATATTTCCTTTACTCCTCAAATTCAAATCACTTTCACGCTCCTGTCATTTTCACCTCAAAAATATCTCCAGAATCCGCCCTTTTCTTACTGAGGAAACTGCCAAAACTCTCATTGTTGCTCTGATTCACTCTCGGCTTGACTACTGTAACTCATTACTAATCGGTCTTCCGCTCACCAAACTCTCCCCTCTCCAATCCATCCTCAATGCAGCAGCCAGGCACATATTTATGACCAAGCGCTACACCAACGCCTCTAATCTATGCCAGTCACTGCACTGGTTGCCCATCCCCTTCAGAATAAAATTCAAACTAATTACTCTCACCCACAAAGCTCTCCACAGTGCTGCACCTCATTACATCTCCTCCCTCATCTCTGTCCACCACCCTACTCGGGCTCTACGTTCTGCCAACGACCTTCGATTAAAATTCCCCATAATCCGAACCTCCCACTCCCGTCTCCAAGATTTTTCTCGTGCTGCACCCGTCCTCTGGAATGTGCTACCCCAGACAATCAGATTAATTCCCAATATCCTCAGTTTTAACCCCTTGCGTACCTTCGCCGTAATAGTACGTCGCTGGCCGCTTATTCCAGCGTACCTTCGCCGTACTATTACGGAGCAGGAATAAACTGTCACTATGTGAAATCACATAGTGATATAACAGCGGCGGCAGCTGTCATTGACAGCTAACCGTCTCTGCTACCGGCCTGGGGACCAATTAGCAGTCCCCAATGCCGGCGATTGCTGTGATTGGTCAGTCTCTGAAGACTGACCAATCACAGCCGTCTGTGACGTCGTCTGCAGGAGAAAGCTCCTGTCACTTTCTCTGATCTCCTCATTTCTGTGAGATACGTGAGGAGATCAGAGAAAGCGGTGTAAAAAAAAACCCACTATTTTTATTAACCCCTTCCCGAAAATGGGCGTATAGTAACGACCTGAGGATGAAGCGGGCACAGGAGCTGTGCTCGCTCCATCTTCATCGGATGTCGGCTGTAATATACAGCCGACATCCCACTGCAACTACAGCGAACGCTGTCCTCTCCGATCGCTGTAGTTTAACCCCTTAAATGCCGCTGTCAATAGCGACAGCGGCATTTAAGTGATTGATACAGAGGGAGGGGGCTCCCTCTGCACCCCATTGCCCACCCCCCGCGAAAAATCGCGGGGTTCTGATGGTTGCAATGGCAACCAGGAAGCCTAGCAACGGCTTCCTGGTTGCCAGGTACGGGAGCCTATTAGGTCCTGCCCAAGGCAGGACGTAATAGGCTCAACTGTCAGTTGTAAAGTGACAGTTACAATACACTGCACTACACAAGTACATACAGAAGTAGTGCAGTGTATTGTACAGGGGATCAGAAGATCAGATCTTCCAGTCCCCTAGTATGTGTAAAATAAAAAGTGAAAAAAAGTTAAAAAAAAGTTTTAGATAAATAAACAAATAAAAATTTTACGTAATAAAAACAATAATCGCCTTGTTTCCCTGATCAAGCCCTTTATAATTAGAAAAAAAATGAAAAAAAAAGAAAAAAACTTGACATAATAGGTATCGCCGCGTTCGTATTGGCCTGACCTAAAAAAAATATCATATTATTTATCCCGCACGGTGAACACCGTAAAAAAAATACCATAAAAAACAATGGCAGAATTTCCATTTTTGGTCACGTTGTTTCCAAAAAAATGGAATAAAAAGTGATCAAAAAGTCGCGCGTAGCCTAACATGGTACCAATAAAAACTACAGTGTGTCACGCAAAAAACAAGCCCTCACAAAGCTCCGTCGACAAAAAAATAAAAAAAGTTATGGCTCTCAGGACATGGTGACACTAAAACATTTTATTTAGAAAAAAGTGTTTTTATTTTGTAAAAGTAGTAAAACATATAAAAACTATATAAATTTGGTATTGCCATAATCGTATCGAACCGCAGAATAAAGTACACATGTTGTTTATACTGCACAGAGAACGGCGGTAAAAAATGATAAAAACAATAGTGAAAGAATTTCTGGTATTTGGTCTCCTCACCTCAGAAAAAATGGAATAAAAACTGATCAAATTATCGCATGTACCCCAAAATGATACTAATAAAAACGACAGCTCGTTCCATGAAAATCAAGCACTCACGCAGCTCGTCAACGGAAAAATAAAAAGTTCTGACTCTTGGAACGCAATAATGCAAAACGACGGCCCAGACTAATTTATATGTGCAGCAGTTCTTCACCTAAAACCCCACGTCATCATTTGCAGCCCCCACTGGTAGACCCTGTAAATGCAGCGGAAACTATAACATTTTAGGGTCTGTGCTACATATGGGGCTAGTGAAGAAGTCAAAGATTAGGCAATACTGGAGTGCGGATGTTTTGTACAACACCACAGACACCCTTTAGAAGTGCGACTCCTGCACCCAATAATCCGGCCTGTGCATGAAGGATTGGTTCAAAGCGTACGTCACTATCCATGGATCATTAATTTTATTATTCATTCTCCCCATTATTACATCATCCTATTATGACCTATTGCACTCCGCCCAGCAAACATATACCCTGATGTACTCCGCCCAGCTTACATATACCCTGATGAACTCCGCCCAGCGTACATATACCCTGATGTACTCCTCACAGCTTACATATACCCTGATGTACTCCGCACAGCTTACATATACCCTGATGTACCCGCACATATTACATATATCCTGATGTACTCCGCACAGATTACATATACCCTGATGTTCTCCGCACAGCTTACACATACCCTGATGTACTCCTCACAGATTACATATGCCCTGATGTACTCCTCACATATTACATATACCCTGATGTACTCCGCCCAGCTTACAAATGCCCTGATGTACTCCGCCCAGCTTACATATACCCTGATGTACTCCGCCCAGCTTACATATACCCTGATGTACTCTGCGCAGCTTACATATACCCTGATGTACTCTGCGCAGCTTACATATACCCTGATGTACTCTGCGCAGCTTACATATACCCTGATGTACTCTGCGCAGCTTACATATACCCTGATGTACTCCGCGCAGCTTACATATACCCTGATGTACTCCGCGCATCTTACATATACCCTGATGCACTCCGCCCAGCTTACATATACCCTGATGTACTCCGCACAGCTTACATATACCCTGATGTACTCCGCACAGCTTACATATACCCTGATGTACTCCGCACAGCTTACATATACCCTGATACACTCCGCCCAGCTTACATATGCCTCCACATTATAAACTGAAACACCAGTAAAACACTAAACAAAACTACTACCAAGCAAAATCTGCGCTCCAAAAGCCAAATGGCGCTCCTTCTGGGCCTGGCAGTGTGCCCAAACATCAGTTTATGACCACATATGGGGTATTACCGTACTCTGGAGAACCGCTTAACAATTTATGGGGCGTATGTCTCCAGTGGTACAAGCTGAGCCCAACGCATTGGGCACTGAAATAGCATATATGTGGAAAATTTCAATTTTCAATCTGCAACATCCACTGTGCACTAATTTCTGCAAAACCTTTGGGGGTCAAAATACTCACTACACTTCTAGATGAATTCCTTGAGGGGTGTAGTTTCCTAAATGGGGTCACTTCTCAGGAGTTTTCACTGTACTCATACCTCAGCGCAATGCAACATGGCATCAAAAACAAATTTTGTAAAATCTCCACTCCAAAAACGAAATTGCACTTTTTCCGTTTAGACCCTTGCCGTATGTCCAAATAGCCGTTTACAACCACATATGGGGTATTTCCGTAATCAGGAGAAATTGTGTAACACAGTTTGGGGTGTCTTTTCTCCTGTATTCCTTGTGGAAATGAAAAATTCCGAGCTAAAGCTACAGGTTATTGGAAAAAAAAAATGTTTTCATTTTCACGGACCAATTCTAATAAAATCTATAAAACACCTGAGGGCTCAAAATGCTCACTACACCTCTAATTTAATTCTTTCAGGGGTATAGTCTCCAAATTGGGATCACATCTGGGGAATTTCTACTGTACTGGTACTTCAGGGACTCTGCAAATGCGACATGGCCCCCAGAAACCAATTCAGCAAAATCTGAGCTGCAAAATCCAAATGGTGCTCCGTCCCTTCTGAGCCCTGCCGTGGGTCCAAACAGCAGTTTATTACCACATAATGGGGTATTACCGTAATCAGGAGAAATTGCTTTACAAATGTTGAGGTGCCTTTTTTTTTTTAGAAAATTCTGTGTTTTTTCCCAAAAAAAGTCTCTTTTCATCTTCACAGACTAATTCCAATAAATTCAGCAAAAAATACCACTAGAAAAATTCCTTGAGGGGTATAGTTTCCAAAATGGGGTCACTTTTGGGGGGATTCCACTGTTTAGGTCCCTCCAGGGCGTTGCAAACGTGACACGGCACTGAAAACCATTCCAGTAAAATCAGAGCTCCAAAATCCAAATGGGGGTCCTTCCCTTCTGAGCCCTGCTGTGGGTCCAAACAGCAGTTTATTACCACATATGGGGTATTTCCGTAATCGCGAGAAATTGCTTTACAAATGTTGGGGTGCTTACTCTCCTTTATTTCTTGCAAAAATTAGAAATTTTTACGTTTTTCCAGAAAAAAAAGTAGATTTTCATTTTCACAGACTAACTCCAGAAAATATAGCAAAATACCTGTGGGGTCAAAATGCTAACTATACCCCTAGATAAATTCCCTGAGGGGTGTAGTTTAAAAAATGGGGGTCACTTTTGGGGGTTTCCACTGTTTTGGCACCACAAGACCTCTTCAAACCTGACATGGTGCCTAAAATATATTCTGAAAAAAGGAGGCCCCAAAATCCAAGAGGTGCTCCTTTGCTTCTGAGGCCTGTGTTTCAGTCCATTAGCGCACTAGGGCCACATGTGGGATATTTCTAAAAACTGCAGAATCTGGGCAATAAATATTGAGTTGCGTTTCTCAGGTAAAACCTTCTGTGGTACAGAAGAAAATGTATTACATATGAATTTTGTAAAAAAAAAATGAAATTTGAACATTTCAGCTCTACTTTCCTTCAATTCCTGTAAAATGCCTAAAGGGTTGAAACACTTTTTGAATGCTGTTTTTGATACTTTGAGGTGTGCAGTTTTCAAAATGGGGTGTTTATGGGGGTTTCTAATATATAGGGCACTCAAAAGCACTTCAGAACTGAACTCGTCCCTGAAAAAATAGCTTTTGAAATTTTCTTAAAAATATGAGAAATTGCTGCTAAAGTTCTAAGCCTTGTGAGGTCATAGAAAAATAAAAGGATGTTCAAAAAACGATGCAAACATAAAGTAGACATATGGGAAATGTTAATTAGTAACTATTTTGTGTGGTATTACTATCTGTTTTAAAAGCAGATACATTTAAAATTGGAAAAATCATAATTTCTTCATATTTTCTCTAAATGTTGGTGTTTTTCACAAATAAGCAATGAATTTATCGACCAAATTTTTGCACTAAACTAAAGTACAATATGTCACGAGAAAATCTCAGAATCAATTGGATAGGTAAAAGCATTCCAGAGTTATTACCACATAAAGTGATACATGTCAGATTTGAAAAAATGGGTCTGGTCCTCAAGGCCAAAATGAGCTGGGTACTCAAGGGGTTAAACGTGCCCTGAAAACACATCTATTTAGACAGGCCTATAACATTCCCTAATCTGACTCCTTTCCATGGCCCCCTTATAGATTAGTCATCAGAATAAGATTCCCTCACACTCCTTCTCTTCATGTCCGTCCTACACGGATACTGGCTGGTGACCGGCTCATGCAGCTTTATGTTACCACCCATGTGTATAAAAATGGCTGGTATATTGTACAGAACAAACACTGTTACACTTTGGGTCTCCTTTATTTCCTCATAAATTGTAAGCTCTTGCGAGCAGGGTCCTCACTCCTCATATTTGAATTGTAAATTAACTTTGTCACTATGTAATGTCTGATATTGTTTGTTTCACGTTCCCTCTAAATTGTAAAGTGCTGCGTAATATGTTGGCGCTATATAAATAAAGATTATTATTATTATTAGTTTGTCTTGTCCTTATAGTGAAGAAACCATGCTATGAATATACGCGGAGGAGCACCAGGTTCAGGGGCTCAAAACGGGATGCGGTGTGCCCGCTCCACACAAAACATAGGAGAGAAAGCATTATGCCCAAAAGAAGTCTTTAGATAACCCTACAGAAAGGCAACAGGAATAGGCCTCTCCACTCCCTCAGGGAGACCAATGAAATGGATATTGCATCTTCACAGACGATTCTCCATATCATCCAACTTAGCACGACGTGCAGATTGTTGAGATTCCAAATTGTCGACCTTGGCTAGAATAGGAGCAACCACATCCTTTAGATCAGAAATGCATCGTTCAGATTCAATGGCCCTTTCACCAAGGGTATGAACATCCGCCCTGAAGATGCCAAAGTCCATCTGGAAAGGATCTATTTTTCTGAGAGCACAATACGAGAGTCCGTGAAAGCTCTCAGAACATCTAACAGGGATGGTTCTGCAGGTGACTCAGTGGAGGTAGAAGTTTGAGGAGGTCGAGGTTTGAGGGTTCCAGCCGTCACAACAGCTGTTTTCTCCAGTTAGTCAGTGACTTTATACTGCTTAGACGGAGCCATCATAGGTCTCTACACAAGACAGGCACGTAAACGTAGAAGCAGGAGAGCGTAGTCAGAGTAGTGTATAAATAAGTATAAACAAAGGATGGGGAGGGGAAAGGGGGTACTCCAGGCAGCAAGGCATATTCAAAGAAACATGACCCAATCCCACTAGGGATTTAGACAAGCAGTCAGAAAACAGGACCACCATCAGGCAGGGGTGAAACAAGTGGGTCAGGAGTCCACAGGTATAAAGGCTGTTGTATCCACACAATGAAATTATGCCCCCCAGAAAGTACAGAATATGTAGTAAAGTGACTGAGCAGCAATTTTTCAGAGCCACTAAGATTTAGTCTCGCGACTTCAAGTACTGAGAAGGCCACATTAGGCCATAAAGTTACAAAGCCTTAAAATGTATGTCGACCAACAAGCAAGCTTTCAGAGGATAAGTAACCTCCCCAGACGTGAACTAGGGACTTGGACCCTCAGGAGTGGGAGAGAGGACCCAGACAGGGATCAGCAACTAGTGCCGGAGCTAAGAGTAGCTGGGTACAGGAGGCAAGGGAGCCACACAAATAAAGACTGCGACTTACCCGAAGTTGTAGGACTCAGCGGGCCATGTCTGGTCAGATGAAAAGACCGCAGGTGAGGGATTCACATGGGGCAGCGGAGGTGGTCTGGAGGTCTCCAAAATGTCCGGGAGGTTTAGTACCTGCTGCAACCGTGCCGCTCTAAGTGCTGAGGTAAAATTTATGCTGCGGTCCACCGCCGGCTGTGGGCCACAACCGCATTGGAGGCCCATGAGACCAAGAAAGGTCTGGAAATTGTCCACGTCGCTGGGTAGTGAATTGCCCCCGATGAGGAAAATGTTTCAAAGCTCTTCACCAGAACGTCCACTCGCTCTGAGCTCAGGCCACACACCAAGTGACATTATATTTGATAGATTCCAATTCCTTCAAATCAAGTTAACGCCTTTATTGTTTTGTTAAGACGCAGGAAGTGTTTTTGCACACTGATCCAAACATATATCATACGTTTGACACAAATATGACATGAAAAAAAAGCCCAATTTCTTTTGCAAATGAAATTTGATAACTAGGAAGAGGACATTTACAGTAAAAATGTTGCTTACTGGTAATTCGAGCAATGGTGTATATTCCTTGAGGAATTTAGAGGCAGATTTTTAACTGCCAGTGTTGTTTTAACTTTTTATTCGCCATTTTTTTTTTGCCCACGACAGTTCAATCTAATGCAAGTATCACGGTGACAAAACACTGCAGGTTTTTACTGCCTCCCATTGATTGCCGCTTAAAGAAAGAGCATGCCGCTTTGTTTTCCACGGGCAGCCAAAAGCCGCCTGGGAAAATAAACGCCTCTGCCTCCAATTGAAATCAATGGAGGGGGCGATTTTGGACGGTTTTTTGGAAAAGATACCAATGTGGTTTCTGCATCAGAATCAGCAACAAACATCTGTTTGTGAACTGACCATTAATATCCACAGTTTTTGTAAACACCACAGACATTCAGAATAATCAAAAAGTGAAAAAACTTCTGTTTGTACGAAGTTCAGTACGAAGACAATAAGCAACTGGGAAAAACTCACCTTAACAAAAGACGGACACAATTCTATACTTTTTTGAGCAGACATCAATGCATCTTCATATCTTTGAAGCTTGAAAAGGGCATTAGCTTGGTTATTGCAAAGCACGGCCATTTCTCTTGTATAATTTCTAGAAGAAAAAAAAACACACTAAAATAAGATTATAGTATAACAAAATAATTCCATTTTTTTTATTACAAATTAATTTCAGCAAAAAAAGGAGAAATTTGTAAATTTCCCCTCTACTTTGCTTTATTTCCTGTGAAACGCCTAAAGGGTTAAAAAACTTTCTGAATGCTGTTTTGAATACTTTGAGGGGTGCAGTTTTTAAAATGGGGTAATTTATTGGGGTATTCTAATATATAAGGCCCTAAAAACCACTTCAGAACTGAACTGGCCCCTGTAAAAATAGCCTTTTGAAATTTTCTTGAAAATGTGAGAAAATGCTGGTAAAGTTCTAAGCCTTGTAACGTCCTAGAAAAATAAAAGGATGTTCAAAAAACGATGCAAATATAAAGTACACATATGGGAAATGGCAACTAGTGACTATTTTGTGTGGTATTGCAAGCAGATACATTTAAATTTAGAAAAATGCAGATTTTTGCAAATTTTCTCTAAATTTTGGTGTATTTCACGAATAAATATTGAATTTCTCTACCAAATTTTTCCACTATCATAAAGTACAATATGTCACGAGAAAACAATCTCAGAATCGCTTAGCTAGGTAAAAGCATTCCGGAGTTATTACCACAAAAAGTGCACGTCAGATTTGAAAAAATCGGCTGTGCTACAAGGCCAAAACAGGCTGCGTCCTAAAGGGGTTAACCCCTTAACCCCTTAACGCTCCAGGACATACTATTATGTCATGGTAAGTGCATCGTTCGCGCTCCATGACATAATAGTATGTCATGGAGTAAACACGGCGCCGTTCGCGCGGGGCGCGTTCATGAGCTGTGATAGCTGCTGTTTCCGACAGCAGACTATCACTGCTCAATGTGCCGGGACCGATCGCGGAGCTCCCCCGCCGATTAACCCCTCAGAAGCGATCGCGGCTTCTTAGGGGTTAATCCGCCATTGCCGGCCTGCTACACGATAGCGGCCGGCGATGGTGACTATGGCAACCGGACACCAAACAATGGCGTCCGGCTATGCCATAGACGGAAGCCTAGTGGGTCCTGACAACGTCAGGACCCACTATGCTTGCTGTCAGTGAGTAGCTGACAGTTCTAATACACTGCACTACGCATGTAGTGCAGTGTATTAGAATAGCGATCAGGGCCTCCTGCCCTCAAGTCCCCTAGTAGGACAAAGTAATACAGTAAAAAAAAAGTTAAAAAAAGTTGTGTAAAAATAAGAAAATAAAAGTTTTAAAAGTATTAAAAGTAAAAATCCCCCTTTTTCCCTTATCAGTCCTTTATTATTAATAAAAATATATAAACAAACAAATAAACTATACATAATTGGTATCGCCGCGTCCGTAACGGCCTGAACTACAAAATTATTTTGTTATTTATCCCGCACGGTGAACGCCGTAAAAAAATAATAATAAACCGTACCACAATCACAATTGTTTGGTCACTTCACCTCCCAAAAAATTTAATAAAAAGAGATCAAAAAGTCGCATGTACCTAAAAATGGTACTGATCGAAACTACAGTTCGTTACGCAAAAAATAAGTCCTCGCACGGCTTTATTGATTGAAAAATAAAAACGTTCTGGCTCTTAGAATAAGGTAACACAAAAAGTGAATGATTTTTTACAAAACTTATTTTATTGTGCAAACGCCATAAGACATAAAAAAAAACTATAAACATCTGGTATCGCCGTAATCGTATCGCCCCGCAGAATAAAGTGAATATGTCATTTATAGCGCACGGTGAACGCTGTAAAAAAAATAGAATAAAAAAACAATAGTAGAATTGCTGTTTTTTAGTCACCACGCCACCTAAAAATAGAATAAAAACTGATCAAAAAGCCGCATGCACCCCAAGAAAACTACAATGAATTCCTCAAGGGGTCTAGTTTCCAAAATGGGGTCACTTTTGGGGGGTTTCCAACGTTTTGGCACCACAAAACCTCTTCAAACCGGACATGGTGCCTAATAAAAAAGAGGCCTCAAAATCCACTAGGTGCTCCTTTGCTTCGGAGGCCGGTGCTTCAGTCCATTACCACACTAGGGCCACATGTGGGATATTTCTCAAAACTGCAGGATCTGGGCAATAAGTATTAAGTTGCGTTTCTCTGATAAAACCTTTTGTGTTATAAAAAAAATGGTATAAAGAGGATTTTCTGACAAAAAAAAAAGTTAATTTCACCTCTACTTTGCTCTAAATTTCTGTGAAACACCTAAAGGGTTCATAAACTTTCTAAATGCTGTTGTGAATACTTTGAGGGGTCTAGTTTCTAAAATGGGGTGTTTGATAGGGGTTTCTAATATATGGGCCCCTCAAAGCAACTCGAACCTAAATAAATAAATAAATGAGGCAATACTTCGCTTCTTACATTATACTGATAATGAGCCGTGCCCACCCCGAGATGGCCCCAGTTTTGACCGTTTGTATAAACGGAGACCCCTATTAGACCGTTTCAGTGCCCGGTTTTCCCAAACATACACACCCGAGAAGTGTATTTCTATTGATGAGTCCCTGGTACATTTTAAAGGGAGGGTTCAATTCCGCCAGTACCTGCCTGGTAAGAGGGCAAGGTATGGCGTGAAGATGTATAAGCTGCGAGAGTGCATCCGGGTATACCTACAGGTTTAGGATATATGAAGGAAAGGCCACCCCCAAACCAGACTGCATCCTGGACTACAATAGGTACATGAGAGGGATGGACTTGTCAAATCAAGTCCTGAAGCCCTACAGCGCCATGCGGTGTGGTATAAGAAGCTGGCCGGGCATATCATACAGATGGCTTTGTACAATGCGTGCGTG